>NW_026974143.1:0-600000 GCF_037042905.1 Lytechinus pictus | reverse complement strand
CCGAAAGGTAGGGGGTGCATGGACGAAAATATAGCGCGTGTTATATAATTATGTATTATATACATGTATTCCAACAATTCCACTTTGGTCTGGTAATACATTCGCCGCTAATCGAAATCACATTTTTATGTCTTGAAAATCAACCAAATTGATCTTTATTAATCACTTCATCGATTTAGGGGTGAACATTGATGCACAGAATAGGGGGACGGGGTCTCCGATGCCCCGAAAGGTAGGGGGTGCATGGACGAAAATATAGCGCGTGTTATATAATTATGTATTATATACGTGTATTCCAACAATTCCACTTTGGTCTGGTAATACATTCGCCGCTAATCGAAATCACCATTTTATGTCTTGAAAATCAACCAAATTGATCTTTATTAATTACTTCATCGATTTAGGGGTGAACATTGGTGCACAGAAAAGGGGGACGGGGTCTACGATGCCCCGAAAGGTAGGGGGTGCATGGACGAAAATATAGCGCGTGTTATATAAGTATGTATTATATACGTGTATTCCAACAATTCCACTTTGGTCTGGTAATACATTCGCCGCTAATCGAAATCACCTTTTTATGTCTTGAAAATCGACCAAATTGATCTTTATAAATCACTTCATCGATTTAGGGGTGAACATTGGTGCACAGAAAAGGGGGACGGGGTCTACGATGCCCCGAAAGGTAGGGGGTGCATGGACGAAAATATAGCGCGTGTTATATAATTATGTATTATATACGTGTATTCCAACAATTCCACTTTGGTCTGGTAATACATTCGCCGCTAATCAAAATCACCATTTTATGTCTTGAAAATCAACCAAATTGATCTTTATTAATCACTTCATCGATTTAGGGGTAAACATTGGTGCACAGAAAAGGGGGACGGGGTCTACGATGCCCCGAAATGTAGGGGGTGCATGGACGAAAATATAGCGCGTGTTATATAATTATGTATTATATACGTGTATTCCAACAATTCCACTTTGGTCTGGTATTACATTCGCCGCTAATCGAAATCACCATTTTATGTCTTGAAAATCAACCAAATTGATCTTTATTAATCACTTCATCGATTTAGGGGTGAACATTGGTGCACAGAAAAGGGGGACGGGGTCTACGATGCCCCGAAAGGTAGGAGGTGCATGGACGAAAATATAGCGCGTGTTATATAATTATGTATTATATACGTGTATTCCAACAATTCCACTTTGGTCTGGTAATACATTCGCCGCTAATCGAAATCACCTTTTTATGTCTTGAAAATCGACCAAATTGATCTTTATAAATAACTTCATCGATCTAGGGGTGAACATTGGTGCACAGAAAAGGGGGACGGGGTCTACGATGCCCCGAAAGGTAGGGGGTGCATGGACGAAAATATAGCGCGTGTTATATAATTATGTATTATATACGTGTATTCCAACAATTCCACTTTGGTCTGGTAATACATTCGCCGCTAATCGAAATCACCTTTTTATGTCTTGAAAATCAACCAAATTGATCTGTATTAATCATTTATCGATCTAGGGGTAAACATTGGTGCACACAAAAGGGGGACGGGGTCTACGATGCCCCGAAAGGTAGGGGGTGCATGGACGAAAATATAGCGCGTGTTATATAATTATGTATTATATACGTGTATTCCAACAATTCCACTTTGGTCTGGTAATACATTCGCCGCTAATCGAAATCACCATTTTATGTCTTGAAAATCAACCAAATTGATCTTTATTAATCACTTCATCGATTTAGGGGTGAACATTGATGCACAGAATAGGGGGACGGGGTCTCCGATGCCCCGAAAGGTAGGGGGTGCATGGACGAAAATATAGCGCGTGTTATATAATTATGTATTATATACGTGTATTCCAACAATTCCACTTTGGTCTGGTAATACATTCGCCGCTAATCGAAATCACCATTTTATGTCTTGAAAATCAACCAAATTGATCTTTATTAATTACTTCATCGATTTAGGGGTGAACATTGGTGCACAGAAAAGGGGGACGGGGTCTACGATGCCCCGAAAGGTAGGGGGTGCATGGACGAAAATATAGCGCGTGTTATATAAGTATGTATTATATACGTGTATTCCAACAATTCCACTTTGGTCTGGTAATACATTCGCCGCTAATCGAAATCACCTTTTTATGTCTTGAAAATCGACCAAATTGATCTTTATAAATCACTTCATCGATTTAGGGGTGAACATTGGTGCACAGAAAAGGGGGACGGGGTCTACGATGCCCCGAAAGGTAGGGGGTGCATGGACGAAAAAATAGCGCGTGTTATATAATTATGTATTATATACGTGTATTCCAACAATTCCACTTTGGTCTGGTAATACATTCGCCGCTAATCAAAATCACCATTTTATGTCTTGAAAATCAACCAAATTGATCTTTATTAATCACTTCATCGATTTAGGGGTAAACATTGGTGCACAGAAAAGGGGGACGGGGTCTACGATGCCCCGAAATGTAGGGGGTGCATGGACGAAAATATAGCGCGTGTTATATAATTATGTATTATATACGTGTATTCCAACAATTCCACTTTGGTCTGGTATTACATTCGCCGCTAATCGAAATCACCATTTTATGTCTTGAAAATCAACCAAATTGATCTTTATTAATCACTTCATCGATTTAGGGGTGAACATTGGTGCACAGAAAAGGGGGACGGGGTCTACGATGCCCCGAAAGGTAGGAGGTGCATGGACGAAAATATAGCGCGTGTTATATAATTATGTATTATATACGTGTATTCCAACAATTCCACTTTGGTCTGGTAATACATTCGCCGCTAATCGAAATCACCTTTTTATGTCTTGAAAATCGACCAAATTGATCTTTATAAATAACTTCATCGATCTAGGGGTGAACATTGGTGCACAGAAAAGGGGGACGGGGTCTACGATGCCCCGAAAGGTAGGGGGTGCATGGACGAAAATATAGCGCGTGTTATATAATTATGTATTATATACGTGTATTCCAACAATTCCACTTTGGTCTGGTAATACATTCGCCGCTAATCGAAATCACCTTTTTATGTCTTGAAAATCAACCAAATTGATCTTTATAAATCACTTCATCGATTTAGGGGTGAACATTGGTGCACAGAAAAGGGGGACGGGGTCTACGATGCCCCAAAAGGTAGGGGGTGCATGGACGAAAATATAGCGCGTGTTATATAATTATGTATTATATACGTGTATTCCAACAATTCCACTTTGGTCTGGTAATACATTCGCCGCTAATCGAAATCACCTTTTTATGTCTTGAAAATCAACCAAATTGATCTTTATTAATCACTTCATCGATTTAGGGGTGAACATTGGTGCACAGAAAAGGGGGACGGGGTCTACGATGCCCCGAAAGGTAGGGGGTGCATGGACGAAAATATAGCGCGTGTTATATAATTATGTATTATATACGTGTATTCCAACAATTCCACTTTGGTCTGGTAATACATTCGCAGCTAATCGAAATCACCATTTTATGTCTTGAAAATCAACCAAATTGATCTTTATTAATCACTTCATCGATTTAGGGGTGAACATTGGTGCACAGAAAAGGGGGACGGGGTCTACGATGCCCCGAAAGGTAGGGGGTGCATGGACGAAAATATAGCGCGTGTTATATAATTATGTATTATATACGTGTATTCCAACAATTCCACTTTGGTCTGGTAATACATTCGCCGCTAATCAAAATCACCATTTTATGTCTTGAAAATCAACCAAATTGATCTTTATTAATCACTTCATCGATTTAGGGGTGAACATTGGTGCACAGAAAAGGGGGACGGGGTCTACGATGCCCCGAAAGGTAGGGGGTGCATGGACGAAAATATAGCGCGTGTTATATAATTATGTATTATATACGTGTATTCCAACAATTCCACTTTGGTCTGGTAATACATTCGCCGCTAATCGAAATCACCATTTTATGTCTTGAAAATCAACCAAATTGATCTTTATTAATCACTTCATCGATTTAGGGGTGAACATTGGTGCACAGAAAAGGGGGACGGGGTCTACGATGCCCCGAAAGGTAGGGGGTGCATGGACGAAAATATAGCGCGTGTTATATAATTATGTATTATATACGTGTATTCCAACAATTCCACTTTGGTTTGGTAATACATTCGCCGCTAATCAAAATCACCATTTTATGTCTTGAAAATCAACCAAATTGATCTTTATTAATAACTTCATCGATTTAGGGGTGAACATTGGTGCACAGAAAAGGGGGACGGGGTCTACGATGCCCCGAAAGGTAGGGGGTGCATGGACGAAAATATAGCGCGTGTTATATAATTATGTATTATATACGTGTATTCCAACAATTCCACTTTGGTCTGGTAATACATTCGCCGCTAATCGAAATCACCTTTTTATGTCTTGAAAATCGACCAAATTGATCTTTATAAATCACTTCATCGATCTAGGGGTGAACATTGGTGCACAGAAAAGGGGGACGGGGTCTACGATGCCCCGAAAGGTAGGGGGTGCATGGACGAAAATATAGCGCGTGTTATATAATTATGTATCATATACGTGTATTCCAACAATTCCACTTTGGTCTGGTAATACGTTCGCCGCTAATCGAAATCACCTTTGTATGTCTTGAAAATCAACCAAATTGATCTTTATTAATCACTTCATCGATTTAGGGGTAAACATTGGTGCACAGAAAAGGGGGACGGGGTCTACGATGCCCCGAAAGGTAGGGGGTGCATGGACGAAAATATAGCGCGTGTTATATAATTATGTATTATATACGTGTATTCCAACAATTCCACTTTGGTCTGGTAATACATTCGCCGCTAATCGAAATCACCATTTTATGTCTTGAAAATCAACCAAATTGATCTTTATTAATCACTTCATCGATTTAGGAGTGAACATTGGTGCACAGAAAAGGGGGACGGGGTCTACGATGCCCCGAAAGGTAGGGGGTGCATGGACGAAAATATAGCGCGTGTTATATAATTATGTATTATATACGTGTATTCAAACAATTCCACTTTGGTCTGGTAATACATTCGCCGCTAATCGAAATCACCATTTTATGTCTTGAAAATCAACCAAATTGATCTTTATTAATCACTTCATCGATTTAGGGGTGAACATTGGTGCACAGAAAAGGGGGACGGGGTCTACGATGCCCCGAAAGGTAGGGGGTGCATGGACGAAAATATAGCGCGTGTTATATAATTATGTATTATATACGTGTATTCCAACAATTTCACTTTGGTTTGGTAATACATTCGCCGCTAATCAAAATCACCTTTTTATGTCTTGAAAATCAACCAAATTGATCTTTATTAATCACTTCATCGATTTAGGGGTGAACATTGGTGCACAGAAAAAGGGGACGGGGTCTACGATGCCCCGAAAGGTAGGGGGTGCATGGACGAAAATATAGCGCGTGTTAAATAATTATGTATTATATACGTGTATTCCAACAATTCCACTTTGGTCTGGTAATACATTCGCCGCTAATCGAAATCACCATTTTATGTCTTGAAAATCAACCAAATTGATCTTTATTAATCACTTCATCGATTTAGGGGTGAACATTGGTGCACAGAAAAGGGGGACGGGGTCTACGATGCCCCGAAAGGTAGGGGATGCATGGACGAAAATATAGCGCGTGTTATATAATTATGTATTATATACGTGTATTCCAACAATTCCACTTTGGTCTGGTAATACATTCGCCGCTAATCGAAATCACCTTTTTATGTCTTGAAAATCAACCAAATTGATCTTTATTAATCACTTCATCGATTTAGGGGTGAACATTGGTGCACAGAAAAGGGGGACGGGGTCTACGATGCCCCGAAAGGTAGGGGGTGCATGGACGAACATATAGCGCGTGTTATATAATTATGTATTATATACGTGTATTCCAACAATTCCACTTTGGTCTGGTAATACATTCGCCGCTAATCGAAATCACCATTTTATGTCTTGAAAATCAACCAAATTGATCTTTATTAATCACTTCATCGATTTAGGGGTGAACATTGGTGCACAGAAAAGGGGGACGGGGTCTACGATGCCCCGAAAGGTAGGGGGTGCATGGACGAACATATAGCGCGTGTTATATAATTATGTATTATATACGTGTATTCCAACAATTCCACTTTGGTCTGGTAATACATTCGCCGCTAATCGAAATCACCATTTTATGTCTTGAAAATCAACCAAATTGATCTTTATTAATCACTTCATCGATTTAGGAGTGAACATTGGTGCACAGAAAAGGGGGACGGGGTCTACGATGCCCCGAAAGGTAGGGGGTGCATGGACGAAAATATAGCGCGTGTTATATAATTATGTATTATATACGTGTATTCAAACAATTCCACTTTGGTCTGGTAATACATTCGCCGCTAATCGAAATCACCATTTTATGTCTTGAAAATCAACCAAATTGATCTTTATTAATCACTTCATCGATTTAGGGGTGAACATTGGTGCACAGAAAAGGGGGACGGGGTCTACGATGCCCCGAAAGGTAGGGGGTGCATGGACGAAAATATAGCGCGTGTTATATAATTATGTATTATATACGTGTATTCCAACAATTTCACTTTGGTTTGGTAATACATTCGCCGCTAATCAAAATCACCTTTTTATGTCTTGAAAATCAACCAAATTGATCTTTATTAATCACTTCATCGATTTAGGGGTGAACATTGGTGCACAGAAAAAGGGGACGGGGTCTACGATGCCCCGAAAGGTAGGGGGTGCATGGACGAAAATATAGCGCGTGTTAAATAATTATGTATTATATACGTGTATTCCAACAATTCCACTTTGGTCTGGTAATACATTCGCCGCTAATCGAAATCACCATTTTATGTCTTGAAAATCAACCAAATTGATCTTTATTAATCACTTCATCGATTTAGGGGTGAACATTGGTGCACAGAAAAGGGGGACGGGGTCTACGATGCCCCGAAAGGTAGGGGATGCATGGACGAAAATATAGCGCGTGTTATATAATTATGTATTATATACGTGTATTCCAACAATTCCACTTTGGTCTGGTAATACATTCGCCGCTAATCGAAATCACCTTTTTATGTCTTGAAAATCAACCAAATTGATCTTTATTAATCACTTCATCGATTTAGGGGTGAACATTGGTGCACAGAAAAGGGGGACGGGGTCTACGATGCCCCGAAAGGTAGGGGGTGCATGGACGAACATATAGCGCGTGTTATATAATTATGTATTATATACGTGTATTCCAACAATTCCACTTTGGTCTGGTAATACATTCGCCGCTAATCGAAATCACCATTTTATGTCTTGAAAATCAACCAAATTGATCTTTATTAATCACTTCATCGATTTAGGAGTGAACATTGGTGCACAGAAATGGGGGACGGGGTCTACGATGCCCCGAAAGGTAGGGGGTGCATGGACGAAAATATAGCGCGTGTTATATAATTATGTATTATATACGTGTATTCCAACAATTCCACTTTGGTCTGGTAATACATTCGCCGCTAATCGAAATCACCATTTTATGTCTTGAAAATCAACCAAATTGATCTTTATTAATCACTTCATCGATTTAGGGGTGAACATTGGTGCACAGAAAAGGGGGACGGGGTCTACGATGCCCCGAAAGGTAGGGGATGCATGGACGAAAATATAGCGCGTGTTATATAATTATGTATTATATACGTGTATTCCAACAATTCCACTTTGGTCTGGTAATACATTCGCCGCTAATCGAAATCACCTTTTTATGTCTTGAAAATCGACCAAATTGATCTTTATAAATCACTTCATCGATTTAGGGGTGAACATTGGTGCACAGAAAAGGGGGACGGGGTCTACGATGCCCCAAAAGGTAGGGGGTGCATGGACGAAAATATAGCGCGTGTTATATAATTATGTATTATATACGTGTATTCCAACAATTCCACTTTGGTCTGGTAATACATTCGCCGCTAATCGAAATCACCTTTGTATGTCTTGAAAATCGACCAAATTGATCTTTATAAATCACTTCATCGATCTAGGGGTGAACATTGGTGCACAGAAAAGGGGGACGGGGTCTACGATGCCCCGAAAGGTAGGGGGTGCATGGACGAAAATATAGCGCGTGTTATATAATTATGTATTATATACGTGTATTCAAACAATTCCACTTTGGTCTGGTAATACATTCGCCGCTAATCGAAATCACCATTTTATGTCTTGAAAATCAACCAAATTGATCTTTATTAATCACTTCATCGATTTAGGGGTGAACATTGGTGCACAGAAAAGGGGGACGGGGTCTACGATGCCCCGAAAGGTAGGGGGTGCATGGACGAAAATATAGCGCGTGTTATATAATTATGTATTATATACGTGTATTCCAACAATTTCACTTTGGTTTGGTAATACATTCGCCGCTAATCAAAATCACCTTTTTATGTCTTGAAAATCAACCAAATTGATCTTTATTAATCACTTCATCGATTTAGGGGTGAACATTGGTGCACAGAAAAAGGGGACAGGGTCTACGATGCCCCGAAAGGTAGGGGGTGCATGGACGAAAATATAGCGCGTGTTATATAATTATGTATTATATACGTGTATTCCAACAATTCCACTTTGGTCTGGTAATACATTCGCCGCTAATCGAAATCACCATTTTATGTCTTGAAAATCAACCAAATTGATCTTTATTAATCACTTCATCGATTTAGGGGTGAACATTGGTGCACAGAAAAGGGGGACGGGGTCTACGATGCCCCGAAAGGTAGGGGATGCATGGACGAAAATATAGCGCGTGTTATATAATTATGTATTATATACGTGTATTCCAACAATTCCACTTTGGTCTGGTAATACATTCGCCGCTAATCGAAATCACCTTTGTATGTCTTGAAAATCAACCAAATTGATCTTTATTAATCACTTCATCGATTTAGGGGTGAACATTGGTGCACAGAAAAGGGGGACGGGGTCTACGATGCCCCGAAAGGTAGGGGGTGCATGGACGAACATATAGCGCGTGTTATATAATTATGTATTATATACGTGTATTCCAACAATTCCACTTTGGTCTGGTAATACATTCGCCGCTAATCGAAATCACCATTTTATGTCTTGAAAATCAACCAAATTGATCTTTATTAATCACTTCATCGATTTAGGAGTGAACATTGGTGCACAGAAATGGGGGACGGGGTCTACGATGCCCCGAAAGGTAGGGGGTGCATGGACGAAAATATAGCGCGTGTTATATAATTATGTATTATATACGTGTATTCCAACAATTCCACTTTGGTCTGGTAATACATTCGCCGCTAATCGAAATCACCATTTTATGTCTTGAAAATCAACCAAATTGATCTTTATTAATCACTTCATCGATTTAGGGGTGAACATTGGTGCACATAAAAGGGGGACGGGGTCTACGATGCCCCGAAAGGTAGGGGATGCATGGACGAAAATATAGCGCGTGTTATATAATTATGTATTATATACGTGTATTCCAACAATTCCACTTTGGTCTGGTAATACATTCGCCGCTAATCGAAATCACCTTTTTATGTCTTGAAAATCGACCAAATTGATCTTTATAAATCACTTCATCGATTTAGGGGTGAACATTGGTGCACAGAAAAGGGGGACGGGGTCTACGATGCCCCAAAAGGTAGGGGGTGCATGGACGAAAATATAGCGCGTGTTATATAATTATGTATTATATACGTGTATTCCAACAATTCCACTTTGGTCTGGTAATACATTCGCCGCTAATCGAAATCACCTTTGTATGTCTTGAAAATCGACCAAATTGATCTTTATAAATCACTTCATCGATCTAGGGGTGAACATTGGTGCACAGAAAAGGGGGACGGGGTCTACGATGCCCCGAAAGGTAGGGGGTGCATGGACGAAAATATAGCGCGTGTTATATAATTATGTATTATATACGTGTATTCCAACAATTACACTTTGGTCTGGTAATACATTCGCCGCTAATCGAAATCACCTTTTTATGTCTTGAAAATCAACCAAATTGATCTTTATAAATCACTTCATCGATTTAGGGGTGAACATTGGTGCACAGAAAAGGGGGACGGGGTCTACGATGCCCAAAAAGGTAGGGGGTGCATGGACGAAAATATAGCGCGTGTTATATAATTATGTATTATATACGTGTATTCCAACAATTCCACTTTGGTCTGGTAATACATTCGCCGCTAATCGAAATCACCTTTTTATGTCTTGAAAATCGACCAAATTGATCTTTATAAATCACTTCATCGATCTAGGGGTGAACATTGGTGCACAGAAAAGGGGGACGGGGTCTACGATGCCCCGAAAGGTAGGGGGTGCATGGACGAAAATATAGCGCGTGTTATATAATTATGTATTATATACGTGTATTCCAACAATTACACTTTGGTCTGGTAATACATTCGCCGCTAATCGAAATCACCTTTTTATGTCTTGAAAATCAACCAAATTGATCTTTATTAATCACTTCATCGATTTAGGGGTGAACATTGGTGCACAGAAAAGGGGGACGGGGTCTACGATGCCCCGAAAGGTAGGGGGTGCATGGAAGAAAATATAGCGCGTGTTATATAATTATGTATTATATACGTGTATTCCAACAATTCCACTTTGGTCTGGTAATACATTCGCCGCTAATCGAAATCACCATTTTATGTCTTGAAAATCAACCAAATTGATCTTTATGAATCACTTCATCGATTTAGGAGTGAACATTGGTGCACAGAAAAGGGGGACGGGGTCTACGATGCCCCGAAAGGTAGGGGGTGCATGGACGAAAATATAGCGCGTGTTATATAATTATGTATTATATACGTGTATTCAAACAATTCCACTTTGGTCTGGTAATACATTCGCCGCTAATCGAAATCACCATTTTATGTCTTGAAAATCAACCAAATTGATCTTTATTAATCACTTCATCGATTTAGGGGTGAACATTGGTGCACAGAAAAGGGGGACGGGGTCTACGATGCCCCGAAAGGTAGGGGGTGCATGGACGAAAATATAGCGCGTGTTATATAATTATGTATTATATACGTGTATTCCAACAATTCCACTTTGGTCTGGTAATACATTCGCCGCTAATCGAAATCACCATTTTATGTCTTGAAAATCAACCAAATTGATCTTTATTAATCACTTCATCGATTTAGGGGTGAACATTGGTGCAAAGAAAAGGGGGACGGGGTCTACGATGCCCCGAAAGGTAGGGGGTGCATGGACGAAAATATAGCGCGTGTTATATAATTATGTATTATATACGTGTATTCCAACAATTCCACTTTGGTCTGGTAATACATTCGCCGCTAATCGAAATCACCTTTTTATGTCTTGAAAATCGACCAAATTGATCTTTATAAATCACTTCATCGATTTAGGGGTGAACATTGGTGCACAGAAAAGGGGGACGGGGTCTACGATGCCCCAAAAGGTAGGGGGTGCATGGACGAAAATATAGCGCGTGTTATATAATTATGTATTATATACGTGTATTCCAACAATTCCACTTTGGTCTGGTAATACATTCGCCGCTAATCGAAATCACCTTTGTATGTCTTGAAAATCGACCAAATTGATCTTTATAAATCACTTCATCGATCTAGGGGTGAACATTGGTGCACAGAAAAGGGGGACGGGGTCTACGATGCCCCGAAAGGTAGGGGGTGCATGGACGAAAATATAGCGCGTGTTATATAATTATGTATTATATACGTGTATTCCAACAATTACACTTTGGTCTGGTAATACATTCGCCGCTAATCGAAATCACCTTTTTATGTCTTGAAAATCAACCAAATTGATCTTTATAAATCACTTCATCGATTTAGGGGTGAACATTGGTGCACAGAAAAGGGGGACGGGGTCTACGATGCCCAAAAAGGTAGGGGGTGCATGGACGAAAATATAGCGCGTGTTATATAATTATGTATTATATACGTGTATTCCAACAATTCCACTTTGGTCTGGTAATACATTCGCCGCTAATCGAAATCACCTTTTTATGTCTTGAAAATCGACCAAATTGATCTTTATAAATCACTTCATCGATCTAGGGGTGAACATTGGTGCACAGAAAAGGGGGACGGGGTCTACGATGCCCCGAAAGGTAGGGGGTGCATGGACGAAAATATAGCGCGTGTTATATAATTATGTATTATATACGTGTATTCCAACAATTACACTTTGGTCTGGTAATACATTCGCCGCTAATCGAAATCACCTTTTTATGTCTTGAAAATCAACCAAATTGATCTTTATTAATCACTTCATCGATTTAGGGGTGAACATTGGTGCACAGAAAAGGGGGACGGGGTCTACGATGCCCCGAAAGGTAGGGGGTGCATGGAAGAAAATATAGCGCGTGTTATATAATTATGTATTATATACGTGTATTCCAACAATTCCACTTTGGTCTGGTAATACATTCGCCGCTAATCGAAATCACCATTTTATGTCTTGAAAATCAACCAAATTGATCTTTATGAATCACTTCATCGATTTAGGAGTGAACATTGGTGCACAGAAAAGGGGGACGGGGTCTACGATGCCCCGAAAGGTAGGGGGTGCATGGACGAAAATATAGCGCGTGTTATATAATTATGTATTATATACGTGTATTCAAACAATTCCACTTTGGTCTGGTAATACATTCGCCGCTAATCGAAATCACCATTTTATGTCTTGAAAATCAACCAAATTGATCTTTATTAATCACTTCATCGATTTAGGGGTGAACATTGGTGCACAGAAAAGGGGGACGGGGTCTACGATGCCCCGAAAGGTAGGGGGTGCATGGACGAAAATATAGCGCGTGTTATATAATTATGTATTATATACGTGTATTCCAACAATTCCACTTTGGTCTGGTAATACATTCGCCGCTAATCGAAATCACCATTTTATGTCTTGAAAATCAACCAAATTGATCTTTATTAATCACTTCATCGATTTAGGGGTGAACATTGGTGCAAAGAAAAGGGGGACGGGGTCTACGATGCCCCGAAAGGTAGGGGGTGCATGGACGAAAATATAGCGCGTGTTATATAATTATGTATTATATACGTGTATTCCAACAATTCCACTTTGGTCTGGTAATACATTCGCCGCTAATCGAAATCACCTTTTTATGTCTTAAAAATCGACCAAATTGATCTTTATAAATCACTTCATCGATTTAGGGGTGAACATTGGTGCACAGAAAAGGGGGACGGGGTCTACGATGCCCCGAAAGGTAGGGGGTGCATGGACGAAAATATAGCGCGTGTTATATAATTATGTATTATATACGTGTATTCCAACAATTCAACTTTGGTCTGGTAATACATTCGCCGCTAATCGAAATCACCATTTTATGTCTTGAAAATCAACCAAATTGATCTTTATTAATCACTTCATCGATTTAAGGGTGAACATTGGTGCACAGAAAAGGGGGACGGGGTCTACGATGCCCCGAAAGGTAGGGGGTGCATGGACGAAAATATAGCGCGTGTTATATAATTATGTATTATATACGTGTATTCCAACAACTCCACTTTGGTCTGGTAATACATTCGCCGCTAATCGAAATCACCTTTTTATGTCTTGAAAATCGACCAAATTGATCTTTATAAATCACTTCATCGATTTAGGGGTGAACATTGGTGCACAGAAAAGGGGGACGGGGTCTACGATGCCCCAAAAGGTAGGGGGTGCATTGACGAAAATATAGCGCGTGTTATATAATTATGTATTATATACGTGTATTCCAACAATTCCACTTTGGTCTGGTAATACATTCGCCGCTAATCGAAATCACCTTTTTATGTCTTGAAAATCGACCAAATTGATCTTTATAAATCACTTCATCGATCTAGGGGTGAACATTGGTGCACAGAAAAGGGGGACGGGGTCTACGATGCCCCGAAAGGTAGGGGGTGCATGGACGAAAATATAGCGCGTGTTATATAATTATGTATTATATACGTGTATTCCAACAATTACACTTTGGTCTGGTAATACATTCGCCGCTAATCGAAATCACCTTTTTATGTCTTGAAAATCAACCAAATTGATCTTTATTAATCACATCATCGATTTAGGGGTGAACATTGGTAAACAGAAAAGGGGGACGGGGTCTACGATGCCCCGAAAGGTAGGGGGTGCATGGACGAAAATATAGCGCGTGTTATATAATTATGTATTATATACGTGTATTCCAACAATTACACTTTGGTCTGGTAATACATTCGCCGCTAATCGAAATCACCTTTTTATGTCTTGAAAATCAACCAAATTGATCTTTATTAATCACTTCATCGATTTAGGGGTGAACATTGGTGCACAGAAAAGGGGGACGGGGTCTACGATGCCCCGAAAGGTAGGGGGTGCATGGAAGAAAATATAGCGCGTGTTATATAATTATGTATTATATACGTGTATTCCAACAATTCCACTTTGGTCTGGTAATACATTCGCCGCTAATCGAAATCACCATTTTATGTCTTGAAAATCAACCAAATTGATCTTTATTAATCACTTCATCGATTTAGGAGTGAACATTGGTGCACAGAAAAGGGGGACGGGGTCTACGATGCCCCGAAAGGTAGGGGGTGCATGGACGAAAATATAGCGCGTGTTATATAATTATGTATTATATACGTGTATTCAAACAATTCCACTTTGGTCTGGTAATACATTCGCCGCTAATCGAAATCACCATTTTATGTCTTGAGAATCAACCAAATTGATCTTTATTAATCACTTCATCGATTTAGGGGTGAACATTGGTGCACAGAAAAGGGGGACGGGGTCTACGATGCCCCGAAAGGTAGGGGGTGCATGGACGAAAATATAGCGCGTGTTATATAATTATGTATTATATACGTGTATTCCAACAATTCCACTTTGGTCTGGTAATACATTCGCCGCTAATCGAAATCACCATTTTATGTCTTGAAAATCAACCAAATTGATCTTTATTAATCACTTCATCGATTTAGGGGTGAACATTGGTGCACAGAAAAGGGGGACGGGGTCTACGATGCCCCGAAAGGTAGGGGGTGCATGGACGAAAATATAGCGCGTGTTATATAATTATGTATTATATACGTGTATTCCAACAATTCCACTTTGGTCTGGTAATACATTCGCCGCTAATCGAAATCACAATTTTATGTCTTGAAAATTAACCAAATTGATCTTTATTAATCACTTCATCGATTTAAGGGTGAACATTGGTGCAATGAAAAGGGGGACGGGGTCTACGATGCCCCGAAAGGTAGGGGGTGCATGGACGAAAATATAGCGCGTGTTATATAATTATGTATTATATACGTGTATTCCAACAATTCCACTTTGGTCTGGTAATACATTCGCCGCTAATCGAAATCACCTTTTTATGTCTTGAAAATCGACCAAATTGATCTTTATAAATCACTTCATCGATTTAGGGGTGAACATTGGTGCACAGAAAAGGGGGACGGGGTCTACGATGCCCCAAAAGGTAGGGGGTGCATTGACGAAAATATAGCGCGTGTTATATAATTATGTATTATATACGTGTATTCCAACAATTCCACTTTGGTCTGGTAATACATTCGCCGCTAATCGAAATCACCTTTTTATGTCTTGAAAATCTACCAAATTGATCTTTATAAATCACTTCATCGATCTAGGGGTGAACATTGGTGCACAGAAAAGGGGGACGGGGTCTACGATGCCCCGAAAGGTAGGGGGTGCATGAACGAAAATATAGCGCGTGTTATATAATTATGTATTATATACGTGTATTCCAACAATTACACTTTGGTCTGGTAATACATTCGCCGCTAATCGAAATCACCTTTTTATGTCTTGAAAATCAACCAAATTGATCTTTATTAATCACTTCATCGATTTAGGGGTGAACATTGGTGCACAGAAAAGGGGGACGGGGTCTACGATGCACCGAAAGGTAGGGGGTGCATGGACGAAAATATAGCGCGTGTTATATAATTATGTATTATATACGTGTATTCCAACAATTCCACTTTGGTCTGGTAATACATTCGCCGCTAATCGAAATCACCATTTTATGTCTTGAAAATCAACCAAATTGATCTTTATTAATCACTTCATCGATTTAGGAGTGAACATTGGTGCACAGAAAAGGGGGACGGGGTCTACGATGCCCCGAAAGGTAGGGGGTGCATGGACGAAAATATAGCGCGTGTTATATAATTATGTATTATATACGTGTATTCAAACAATTCCACTTTGGTCTGGTAATACATTCGCCGCTAATCGAAATCACCATTTTATGTCTTGAAAATCAACCAAATTGATCTTTATTAATCACTTCATCGATTTAGGGGTGAACATTGGTGCACAGAAAAGGGGGACGGGGTCTACGATGCCCCGAAAGGTAGGGGGTGCTTGGACGAAAATATAGCGCGTGTTTTATAATTATGTATTATATACGTGTATTCCAACAATTACACTTTGGTCTGGTAATACATTCGCCGCTAATCGAAATCACCTTTTTATGTCTTGAAAATCAACCAAATTGATCTTTATTAATCACTTCATCGATTTAGGGGTGAACATTGGTGCACAGAAAAGGGGGACGGGGTCTACGATGCCCCGAAAGGTAGGGGGTGCATGGACGAAAATATAGCGCGTGTTATATAATTATGTATTATATACGTGTATTCCAACAATTCCACTTTGGTCTGGTATTACATTCGCCGCTAATCGAAATCACCATTTTATGTCTTGAAAATCAACCAAATTGATCTTTATTAATCACTTCATCGATTTAGTAGTGAACATTGGTGCACAGAAAAGGGGGACGGGGTCTACGATGCCCCGAAAGGTAGGGGGTGCATGGACGAAAATATAGCGCGTGTTATATAATTATGTATTTTATACGTGTATTCAAACAATTCCACTTTGGTCTGGTAATACATTCGCCGCTAATCGAAATCACCATTTTATGTCTTGAAAATCAACCAAATTGATCTTTATTAATCACTTCATCGATTTAGGGGTGAACATTGGTGCACAGAAAAGGGAGACGGGGTCTACGATGCCCCGAAAGGTAGGGGGTGCATGGACGAAAATATAGCGCGTGTTATATAATTATGTATTATATACGTGTAATCCAACAATTCCACTTTGGTCTGGTAATACATTCGCCGCTAATCGAAATCACCATTTTATGTCTTGAAAATCAACCAAATTGATCTTTATTAATAACATCATCGATTTAGGGGTGAACATTGGTGCACAGAAAAGGGGGACGGGGTCTACGATGCCCCGAAAGGTAGGGGGTGCATGGACGAAAATATAGCGCGTGTTATATAATTATGTATTATATACGTGTATTCCAACAATTCCACTTTGGTCTGGTAATACATTCGCCGCTAATCGAAATCACCTTTTTATGTCTTGAAAATCGACCAAATTGATCTTTATAAATCACTTCATCGATTTAGGGGTGAACATTGGTGCACAGAAAAGGGGGACGGGGTCTACGATGCCCCGAAAGGTAGGGGGTGCATGGACGAAAATATAGCGCGTGTTATATAATTATGTATTATATACGTGTATTCCAACAATTCCACTTTGGTCTGGTAATACATTCGCCGCTAATCGAAATCACCATTTTATGTCTTGAAAATCAACCAAATTGATCTTTATTAATCACTTCATCGATTTAGGGGTGAACATTGGTGCACAGAAAAGGGGGACGGGGTCTACGATGCCCCGAAAGGTAGGGGGTGCATGGACGAAAATATAGCGCGTGTTATATAATTATGTATTATATACGTGTATTCCAACAATTCCACTTTGGTCTGGTAATACATTCGCCGCTAATCGAAATCACCTTTTTATGTCTTGAAAATCGACCAAATTGATCTTTATAAATCACTTCATCGATTTAGGGGTGAACATTGGTGCACAGAAAAGGGGGACGGGGTCTACGATGCCCCAAAAGGTAGGGGGTGCATGGACAAAAATATAGCGCGTGTTATATAATTATGTATTATATACGTGTATTCCAACAATTCCACTTTGGTCTGGTAATACATTCGCCGCTAATCGAAATAACCTTTTTATGTCTTGAAAATCGACCAAATTGATCTTTATAAATCACTTCATCGATCTAGGGGTGAACATCGGTGCACAGAAAAGGGGGACGGGGTCTACGATGCCCCGAAAGGTAGGGGGTGCATGGACGAAAATATAGCGCGTGTTATATAATTATGTATTATATACGTGTATTCCAACAATTCCACTTTGGTCTGGTATTACATTCGCCGCTAATCGAAATCACCATTTTATGTCTTGAAAATCAACCAAATTGATCTTTATTAATCACTTCATCGATTTAGGAGTAAACATTGGTGCACAGAAAAGGGGGACGGGGTCTACGATGCCCCGAAAGGTAGGGGGTGCATGGACGAAAATATAGCGCGTGTTATATAATTATGTATTATATACGTGTATTCAAACAATTCCACTTTGGTCTGGTAATACAATCGCCGCTAATCGAAATCACCATTTTATGTCTTGAAAATCAACCAAATTAATCTTTATTAATCACTTCATCGATTTAGGGGTGAACATTGGTGCACAGAAAAGGGGGACGGGGTCTACGATGCCCCGAAAGGTAGGGGGTGCATGGACGAAAATATAGCGCGTGTTATATAATTATGTATTATATACGTGTAATCCAACAATTCCACTTTGGTCTGGTAATACATTCGCCGCTAATCGAAATCACCATTTTATGTCTTGAAAATCAACCAAATTGATCTTTATTAATCACTTCATCGATTTAGGGGTGAACATTGGTGCACAGAAAAGGGGGACGGGGTCTACGATGCCCCGAAAGGTAGGGGGTGTATGGACGAAAATATAGCGCGTGTTATATAATTATGTATTATATACGTGTATTCAAACAATTCCACTTTGGTCTGGTAATACATTCGCCGCTAATCGAAATCACCATTTTATGTCTTGAAAATCAACCAAATTGATCTTTATTAATCACTTCATCGATTTAGGGGTGAACATTGGTGCACAGAAAAGGGGGACGGGGTCTACGATGCCCCGAAAGGTAGGGGGTGCATGGACGAAAATATAGCGCGTGTTATATAATTATGTATTATATACGTGTATTCCAACAATTCCACTTTGGTCTGGTAATACATTCGCCGCTAATCGAAATCACCATTTTATGTCTTGAAAATCAACCAAATTGATCTTTATTAATCACTTCATCGATTTAGGGGTGAACATTGGTGCACAGAAAAGGGGGACGGGGTCTACGATGCCCCGAAAGGTAGGGGGTGCATGGACGAAAATATAGCGCGTGTTATATAATTATGTATTATATACGTGTATTCCAACAATTCCACTTTGGTCTGGTAATACATTCGCCGCTAATCGAAATCACCTTTTTATGTCTTGAAAATCGACCAAATTGATCTTTATAAATCACTTCATCGATTTAGGGGTGAACATTGGTGCACAGAAAAGGGGGACGGGGTTTACGATGCCCCGAAAGGTAGGGGGTGCATGGATGAAAATATAGCGCGTGTTATATAATTATGTATTATATACGTGTATTCCAACAATTCCACTTTGGTCTGGTAATACATTCGCCGCTAATCGAAATCACAATTTTATGTCTTGAAAATTAACCAAATTGATCTTTATTAATCACTTCATCGATTTAAGGGTGAACATTGGTGCAATGAAAAGGGGGACGGGGTCTACGATGCCCCGAAAGGTAGGGGGTGCATGGACGAAAATATAGCGCGTGTTATATAATTATGTATTATATACGTGTATTCCAACAATTACACTTTGGTCTGGTAATACATTCGCCGCTAATCGAAATCACCTTTTTATGTCTTGAAAATCAACCAAATTGATCTTTATTAATCACTTCATCGATTTAGGGGTGAACATTGGTGCACAGAAAAGGGGGACGGGGTCTACGATGCCCCGAATGGTAGGGGGTGCATGGACGAAAATATAGCGCGTGTTATATAATTATGTATTATATACGTGTATTCCAACAATTCCACTTTGGTCTGGTAATACATTCGCCGCTAATCGAAATCACCATTTTATGTCTTGAAAATCAACCAAATTGATCTTTATTAATCACTTCATCGATTTAGGAGTGAACATTGGTGCACAGAAAAGGGGGACGGGGTCTACGATGCCCCGAAAGGTAGGGTGTGCATGGACGAAAATATAGCGCGTGTTATATAATTATGTATTATATACGTGTATTCAAACAATTCCACTTTGGTCTGGTAATACATTCGCCGCTAATCGAAATCACCATTTTATGTCTTGAAAATCAACCAAATTGATCTTTATTAATCACTTCATCGATTTAGGGGTGAACATTGGTGCACAGAAAAGGGGGACGGGGTCTACGATGCCCCGAAAGGTAGGGGGTGCTTGGACGAAAATATAGCGCGTGTTAAATAATTATGTATTATATACGTGTATTCCAACAATTACACTTTGGTCTGGTAATACATTCGCCGCTAATCGAAATCACCTTTTTATGTCTTGAAAATCAACCAAATTGATCTTTATTAATCACTTCATCGATTTAGGGGTGAACATTGGTGCACAGAAAAGGGGGACGGGGTCTACGATGCCCCGAAAGTTAGGGGGTGCATGGACGAAAATATAGCGCGTGTTATATAATTATGTATTATATACGTGTATTCCAACAATTCCACTTTGGTCTGGTATTACATTCGCCGCTAATCGAAATCACCATTTTATGTCTTGAAAATCAACCAAATTGATCTTTATTAATCACTTCATCGATTTAGTAGTGAACATTGGTGCACAGAAAAGGGGGACGGGGTCTACGATGCCCCGAAAGGTAGGGGGTGCATGGACGAAAATATAGCGCGTGTTATATAATTATGTATTATATACGTGTATTCAAACAATTCCACTTTGGTCTGGTAATACATTCGCCGCTAATCGAAATCACCATTTTATGTCTTGAAAATCAACCAAATTGATCTTTATTAATCACTTCATCGATTTAGGGGTGAACATTGGTGCACAGAAAAGGGAGACGGGGTCTACGATGCCCCGAAAGGTAGGGGGTGCATGGACGAAAATATAGCGCGTGTTATATAATTATGTATTATATACGTGTAATCCAACAATTCCACTTTGGTCTGGTAATACATTCGCCGCTAATCGAAATCACCATTTTATGTCTTGAAAATCAACCAAATTGATCTTTATTAATCACATCATCGATTTAGGGGTGAACATTGGTGCACAGAAAAGGGGGACGGGGTCTACGATGCCCCGAAAGGTAGGGGGTGCATGGACGAAAATATAGCGCGTGTTATATAATTATGTATTATATACGTGTATTCCAACAATTCCACTTTGGTCTGGTAATACATTCGCCGCTAATCGAAATCACCATTTTATGTCTTGAAAATCAACCAAATTGATCTTTATTAATCACTTCATCGATTTAGGGGTGAACATTGGTGCACAGAAAAGGGGGACGGGGTCTACGATGCCCCGAAAGGTAGGGGGTGCATGGACGAAAATATAGCGCGTGTTATATAATTATGTATTATATACGTGTATTCCAACAATTCCACTTTGGTCTGGTAATACATTCGCCGCTAATCGAAATCACCTTTTTATGTCTTGAAAATCGACCAAATTGATCTTTATAAATCACTTCATCGATTTAGGGGTGAACATTGGTGCACAGAAAAGGGGGACGGGGTCTACGATGCCCCAAAAGGTAGGGGGTGCATGGACGAAAATATAGCGCGTGTTATATAATTATGTATTATATACGTGTATTCCAACAATTCCACTTTGGTCTGGTAATACATTCGCCGCTAATCGAAATCACCTTTTTATGTCTTGAAAATCGACCAAATTGATCTTTATAAATCACTTCATCGATCTAGGGGTGAACATTGGTGCACAGAAAAGGGGGACGGGGTCTACGATGCCCCGAAAGGTAGGGGGTGCATGGACGAAAATATAGCGCGTGTTATATAATTATGTATTATATACGTGTATTCCAACAATTCCACTTTGGTCTGGTATTACATTCGCCGCTAATCGAAATCACCATTTTATGTCTTGAAAATCAACCAAATTGATCTTTATTAATCACTTCATCGATTTAGGAGTAAACATTGGTGCACAGAAAAGGGGGACGGGGTCTACGATGCCCCGAAAGGTAGGGGGTGCATGGACGAAAATATAGCGCGTGTTATATAATTATGTATTATATACGTGTATTCAAACAATTCCACTTTGGTCTGGTAATACAATCGCCGCTAATCGAAATCACCATTTTATGTCTTGAAAATCAACCAAATTGATCTTTATAAATCACTTCATCGATTTAGGGGTGAACATTGGTGCACAGAAAAGGGGGACGGGGTCTACGATGCCCCGAAAGGTAGGGGGTGCATGGACGAAAATATAGCGCGTGTTATATAATTATGTATTATATACGTGTATTCCAACAATTCCACTTTGGTCTGGTAATACATTCGCCGCTAATCGAAATCACCTTTTTATGTCTTGAAAATCGACCAAATTGATCTTTATAAATCACTTCATCGATCTAGGGGTGAACATTGGTGCACAGAAAAGGGGGACGGGGTCTACGATGCCCCGAAAGGTAGGGGGTGCATGGACGAAAATATAGCGCGTGTTATATAATTATGTATTATATACGTGTATTCCAACAATTCCACTTTGGTCTGGTATTACATTCGCCGCTAATCGAAATCACCATTTTATGTCTTGAAAATCAACCAAATTGATCTTTATTAATCACTTCATCGATTTAGGGGTGAACATTGGTGCACAGAAAAGGGGGACGGGGTCTACGATGCCCCGAATGGTAGGGGGTGCATGGACGAAAATATAGCGCGTGTTATATAATTATGTATTATATACGTGTATTCCAACAATTCCACTTTGGTCTGGTAATACATTCGCCGCTAATCGAAATCACCATTTTATGTCTTGAAAATCAACCAAATTGATCTTTATTAATCACTTCATCGATTTAGGAGTGAACATTGGTGCACAGAAAAGGGGGACGGGGTCTACGATGCCCCGAAAGGTAGGGTGTGCATGGACGAAAATATAGCGCGTGTTATATAATTATGTATTATATACGTGTATTCAAACAATTCCACTTTGGTCTGGTAATACATTCGCCGCTAATCGAAATCACCATTTTATGTCTTGAAAATCAACCAAATTGATCTTTATTAATCACTTCATCGATTTAGGGGTGAACATTGGTGCACAGAAAAGGGGGACGGGGTCTACGATGCCCCGAAAGGTAGGGGGTGCTTGGACGAAAATATAGCGCGTGTTAAATAATTATGTATTATATACGTGTATTCCAACAATTACACTTTGGTCTGGTAATACATTCGCCGCTAATCGAAATCACCTTTTTATGTCTTGAAAATCAACCAAATTGATCTTTATTAATCACTTCATCGATTTAGGGGTGAACATTGGTGCACAGAAAAGGGGGACGGGGTCTACGATGCCCCGAAAGTTAGGGGGTGCATGGACGAAAATATAGCGCGTGTTATATAATTATGTATTATATACGTGTATTCCAACAATTCCACTTTGGTCTGGTATTACATTCGCCGCTAATCGAAATCACCATTTTATGTCTTGAAAATCAACCAAATTGATCTTTATTAATCACTTCATCGATTTAGTAGTGAACATTGGTGCACAGAAAAGGGGGACGGGGTCTACGATGCCCCGAAAGGTAGGGGGTGCATGGACGAAAATATAGCGCGTGTTATATAATTATGTATTATATACGTGTATTCAAACAATTCCACTTTGGTCTGGTAATACATTCGCCGCTAATCGAAATCACCATTTTATGTCTTGAAAATCAACCAAATTGATCTTTATTAATCACTTCATCGATTTAGGGGTGAACATTGGTGCACAGAAAAGGGAGACGGGGTCTACGATGCCCCGAAAGGTAGGGGGTGCATGGACGAAAATATAGCGCGTGTTATATAATTATGTATTATATACGTGTAATCCAACAATTCCACTTTGGTCTGGTAATACATTCGCCGCTAATCGAAATCACCATTTTATGTCTTGAAAATCAACCAAATTGATCTTTATTAATCACATCATCGATTTAGGGGTGAACATTGGTGCACAGAAAAGGGGGACGGGGTCTACGATGCCCCGAAAGGTAGGGGGTGCATGGACGAAAATATAGCGCGTGTTATATAATTATGTATTATATACGTGTATTCCAACAATTCCACTTTGGTCTGGTAATACATTCGCCGCTAATCGAAATCACCATTTTATGTCTTGAAAATCAACCAAATTGATCTTTATTAATCACTTCATCGATTTAGGGGTGAACATTGGTGCACAGAAAAGGGGGACGGGGTCTACGATGCCCCGAAAGGTAGGGGGTGCATGGACGAAAATATAGCGCGTGTTATATAATTATGTATTATATACGTGTATTCCAACAATTCCACTTTGGTCTGGTAATACATTCGCCGCTAATCGAAATCACCTTTTTATGTCTTGAAAATCGACCAAATTGATCTTTATAAATCACTTCATCGATTTAGGGGTGAACATTGGTGCACAGAAAAGGGGGACGGGGTCTACGATGCCCCAAAAGGTAGGGGGTGCATGGACGAAAATATAGCGCGTGTTATATAATTATGTATTATATACGTGTATTCCAACAATTCCACTTTGGTCTGGTAATACATTCGCCGCTAATCGAAATCACCTTTTTATGTCTTGAAAATCGACCAAATTGATCTTTATAAATCACTTCATCGATCTAGGGGTGAACATTGGTGCACAGAAAAGGGGGACGGGGTCTACGATGCCCCGAAAGGTAGGGGGTGCATGGACGAAAATATAGCGCGTGTTATATAATTATGTATTATATACGTGTATTCCAACAATTCCACTTTGGTCTGGTATTACATTCGCCGCTAATCGAAATCACCATTTTATGTCTTGAAAATCAATCAAATTGATCTTTATTAATCACTTCATCGATTTAGGAGTAAACATTGGTGCACAGAAAAGGGGGACGGGGTCTACGATGCCCCGAAAGGTAGGGGGTGCATGGACGAAAATATAGCGCGTGTTATATAATTATGTATTATATACGTGTATTCAAACAATTCCACTTTGGTCTGGTAATACAATCGCCGCTAATCGAAATCACCATTTTATGTCTTGAAAATCAACCAAATTGATCTTTATAAATCACTTCATCGATTTAGGGGTGAACATTGGTGCACAGAAAAGGGGGACGGGGTCTACGATGCCCCGAAAGGTAGGGGGTGCATGGACGAAAATATAGCGCGTGTTATATAATTATGTATTATATACGTGTATTCCAACAATTCCACTTTGGTCTGGTAATACATTCGCCGCTAATCGAAATCACCTTTTTATGTCTTGAAAATCAACCAAATTGATCTTTATTAATCACTTCATCGATTTAGGAGTAAACATTGGTGCACAGAAAAGGGGGACGGGGTCTACGATGCCCCGAAAGGTAGGGGGTGCATGGACGAAAATATAGCGCGTGTTATATAATTATGTATTATATACGTGTATTCAAACAATTCCACTTTGGTCTGGTAATACAATCGCCGCTAATCGAAATCACCATTTTATGTCTTGAAAATCAACCAAATTGATCTTTATTAATCACTTCATCGATTTAGGGGTGAACATTGGTGCACAGAAAAGGGGGACGGGGTCTACGATGCCCCGAAAGGTAGGGGGTGCATGGACGAAAATATAGCGCGTGTTATATAATTATGTATTATATACGTGTAATCCAACAATTCCACTTTGGTCTGGTAATACATTCGCCGCTAATCGAAATCACCATTTTATGTCTTGAAAATCAACCAAATTGATCTTTATTAATCACTTCATCGATTTAGGGGTGAACATTGGTGCACAGAAAAGGGGGACGGGGTCTACGATGCCCCGAAAGGTAGGGGGTGTATGGACGAAAATATAGCGCGTGTTATATAATTATGTATTATATACGTGTATTCCAACAATTCCACTTTGGTCTGGTAATACATTCGCCGCTAATCGAAATCACCTTTTTATGTCTTGAAAATCGACCAAATTGATCTTTATAAATCACTTCATCGATCTAGGGGTGAACATTGGTGCACAGAAAAGGGGGACGGGGTCTACGATGCCCCGAAAGGTAGGGGGTGCATGGACGAAAATATAGCGCGTGTTATATAATTATGTATTATATACGTGTATTCCAACAATTCCACTTTGGTCTGGTATTACATTCGCCGCTAATCGAAATCACCATTTTATGTCTTGAAAATCAACCAAATTGATCTTTATTAATCACTTCATCGATTTAGGAGTAAACATTGGTGCACAGAAAAGGGGGACGGGGTCTACGATGCCCCGAAAGGTAGGGGGTGCATGGACGAAAATATAGCGCGTGTTATATAATTATGTATTATATACGTGTATTCAAACAATTCCACTTTGGTCTGGTAATACAATCGCCGCTAATCGAAATCACCATTTTATGTCTTGAAAATCAACCAAATTGATCTTTATAAATCACTTCATCGATTTAGGGGTGAACATTGGTGCACAGAAAAGGGGGACGGGGTCTACGATGCCCCGAAAGGTAGGGGGTGCATGGACGAAAATATAGCGCGTGTTATATAATTATGTATTATATACGTGTATTCCAACAATTCCACTTTGGTCTGGTAATACATTCGCCGCTAATCGAAATCACCTTTTTATGTCTTGAAAATCGACCAAATTGATCTTTATAAATCACTTCATCGATCTAGGGGTGAACATTGGTGCACAGAAAAGGGGGACGGGGTCTACGATGCCCCGAAAGGTAGGGGGTGCATGGACGAAAATATAGCGCGTGTTATATAATTATGTATTATATACGTGTATTCCAACAATTCCACTTTGGTCTGGTATTACATTCGCCGCTAATCGAAATCACCATTTTATGTCTTGAAAATCAACCAAATTGATCTTTATTAATCACTTCATCGATTTAGGAGTAAACATTGGTGCACAGAAAAGGGGGACGGGGTCTACGATGCCCCGAAAGGTAGGGGGTGCATGGACGAAAATATAGCGCGTGTTATATAATTATGTATTATATACGTGTATTCAAACAATTCCACTTTGGTCTGGTAATACAATCGCCGCTAATCGAAATCACCATTTTATGTCTTGAAAATCAACCAAATTGATCTTTATTAATCACTTCATCGATTTAGGGGTGAACATTGGTGCACAGAAAAGGGGGACGGGGTCTACGATGCCCCGAAAGGTAGGGGGTGCATGGACGAAAATATAGCGCGTGTTATATAATTATGTATTATATACGTGTAATCCAACAATTCCACTTTGGTCTGGTAATACATTCGCCGCTAATCGAAATCACCATTTTATGTCTTGAAAATCAACCAAATTGATCTTTATTAATCACTTCATCGATTTAGGGGTGAACATTGGTGCACAGAAAAGGGGGACGGGGTCTACGATGCCCCGAAAGGTAGGGGGTGTATGGACGAAAATATAGCGCGTGTTATATAATTATGTATTATATACGTGTATTCCAACAATTCCACTTTGGTCTGGTAATACATTCGCCGCTAATCGAAATCACCTTTTTATGTCTTGAAAATCGACCAAATTGATCTTTATAAATCACTTCATCGATTTAGGGGTGAACATTGGTGCACAGAAAAGGGGGACGGGGTCTACGATGCCCCGAAAGGTAGGGGGTGCATGGACGAAAATATAGCGCGTGTTATATAATTATGTATTATATACGTGTATTCCAACAATTCCACTTTGGTCTGGTAATACATTCGCCGCTAATCGAAATCACCATTTTATGTCTTGAAAATCAACCAAATTGATCTTTATTAATCACTTCATCGATTTAGGGGTGAACATTGGTGCACAGAAAAGGGGGACGGGGTCTACGATGCCCCGAAAGGTAGGGGGTGCATGGACGAAAATATAGCGCGTGTTATATAATTATGTATTATATACGTGTATTCCAACAATTCCACTTTGGTCTGGTAATACATTCGCCGCTAATCGAAATCACCTTTTTATGTCTTGAAAATCGACCAAATTGATCTTTATAAATCACTTCATCGATTTAGGGGTGAACATTGGTGCACAGAAAAGGGGGACGGGGTCTACGATGCCCCAAAAGGTAGGGGGTGCATGGACGAAAATATAGCGCGTGTTATATAATTATGTATTATATACGTGTATTCCAACAATTCCACTTTGGTCTGGTAATACATTCGCCGCTAATCGAAATCACCTTTTTATGTCTTGAAAATCGACCAAATTGATCTTTAAAAATCACTTCATCGATCTAGGGGTGAACATTGGTGCACAGAAAAGGGGGACGGGGTCTACGATGCCCCGAAAGGTAGGGGGTGCATGGACGAAAATATAGCGCGTGTTATATAATTATGTATTATATACGTGTATTCCAACAATTCCACTTTGGTCTGGTAATACATTCGCCGCTAATCGAAATCACATTTTTATGTCTTGAAAATCGACCAAATTGATCTTTATAAATCACTTCATCGATTTAGGGGTGAACATTGGTGCACAGAAAAGGGGGACGGGGTCTACGATGCCCCAAAAGGTAGGGGGTGCATGGACGAAAATATAGCGCGTGTTATATAATTATGTATTATATACGTGTATTCCAACAATTCCACTTTGGTCTGGTAATACATTCGCCGCTAATCGAAATCACCTTTTTATGTCTTGAAAATCGACCAAATTGATCTTTATAAATCACTTCATCGATCTAGGGGTGAACATTGGTGCACAGAAAAGGGGGACGGGGTCTACGATGCCCCGAAAGGTAGGGGGTGCATGGACGAAAATATAGCGCGTGTTATATAATTATGTATTATATACGTGTATTCCAACAATTCCACTTTGGTCTGGTATTACAATCGCCGCTAATCGAAATCACCATTTTATGTCTTGAAAATCAACCAAATTGATCTTTATTAATCACTTCATCGATTTAGGAGTAAACATTGGTGCACAGAAAAGGGGGACGGGGTCTACGATGCCCCGAAAGGTAGGGGGTGCATGGACGAAAATATAGCGCGTGTTATATAATTATGTATTATATACGTGTATTCAAACAATTCCACTTTGGTCTGGTAATACATTCGCCGCTAATCGAAATCACCATTTTATGTCTTGAAAATCAACCAAATTGATCTTTATTAATCACTTCATCGATTTAAGGGTGAACATTGGTGCACAGAAAAGGGGGACGGGGTCTACGATGCCCCGAAAGGTAGGGGGTGCATGGACGAAAATATAGCGCGTGTTATATAATTATGTATTATATACGTGTAATCCAACAATTCCACTTTGGTCTGGTAATACATTCGCCGCTAATCGAAATCACCATTTTATGTCTTGAAAATCAACCAAATTGATCTTTATTAATCACTTCATCGATTTAGGGGTGAACATTGGTGCACAGAAAAGGGGGACGGGGTCTACGATGCCCCGAAAGGTAGGGGGTGTATGGACGAAAATATAGCGCGTGTTATATAATTAAGTATTATATACGTGTATTCCAACAATTCCACTTTGGTCTGGTAATACATTCGCCGCTAATCGAAATCACCTTTTTATGTCTTGAAAATCGACCAAATTGATCTTTATAAATCACTTCATCGATTTAGGGGTGAACATTGGTGCACAGATAAGGGGGACGGGGTCTACGATGCCCCGAAAGGTAGGGGGTGCATGGACGAAAATATAGCGCGTGTTATATCATTATGTATTATATACGTGTATTCCAACAATTCCACTTTGGTCTGGTAATACATTCGCCGCTAATCGAAATCACCATTTTATGTCTTGAAAATCAACCAAATTGATCTTTATTAATCACTTCATCGATTTAGGGGTGAACATTGGTGCACAGAAAAGGGGGACGGGGTCTACGATGCCCCGAAAGGTAGGGGGTGCATGGACGAAAATATAGCGCGTGTTATATAATTATGTATTATATACGTGTATTCAAACAATTCCACTTTGGTCTGGTAATACATTCGCCGCTAATCGAAATCACCATTTTATGTCTTGAAAATCAACCAAATTGATCTTTATTAATCACTTCATCGATTTAGGGGTGAACATTGGTGCACAGAAAAGGGGGACGGGGTCTACGATGCCCCGAAAGGTAGGGGGTGCATGGACGAAAATATAGCGCGTGTTATATAATTATGTATTTTATACGTGTAATCCAACAATTCCACTTTGGTCTGGTAATACATTCGCCGCTAATCGAAATCACCATTTTATGTCTTGAAAATCAACCAAATTGATCTTTATTAATCACATCATCGATTTAGGGGTGAACATTGGTGCACAGAAAAGGGGGACGGGGTCTACGATGCCCCGAAAGGTAGGGGGTGCATGGACGAAAATATAGCGCGTGTTATATAATTATGTATTATATACGTGTATTCCAACAATTCCACTTTGGTCTGGTAATACATTCGCCGCTAATCGAAATCACCTTTTTATGTCTTGAAAATCAACCAAATTGATCTTTATTAATCACTTCATCGATTTAGGGGTGAACATTGGTGCACAGAAAAGGGGGACGGGGTCTACGATGCCCCGAAAGGTAGGGGGTGCATGGACGAAAATATAGCGCGTGTTATATAATTATGTATTATATACGTGTATTCCAACAATTCCACTTTGGTCTGGTAATACATTCGCCGCTAATCGAAATCACCTTTTTATGTCTTGAAAATCGACCAAATTGATCTTTAAAAATCACTTCATCGATCTAGGGGTGAACATTGGTGCACAGAAAAGGGGGACGGGGTCTACGATGCCCCGAAAGGTAGGGGGTGCATGGACGAAAATATAGCGCGTGTTATATAATTATGTATTATATACGTGTATTCCAACAATTCCACTTTGGTCTGGTAATACATTCGCCGCTAATCGAAATCACATTTTTATGTCTTGAAAATCGACCAAATTGATCTTTATAAATCACTTCATCGATTTAGGGGTGAACATTGGTGCACAGAAAAGGGGGACGGGGTCTACGATGCCCCGAAAGGTAGGGGGTGCATGGACGAAAATATAGCGCGTGTTATATAATTATGTATTATATACGTGTAATCCAACAATTCCACTTTGGTCTGGTAATACATTCGCCGCTAATCGAAATCACCATTTTATGTCTTGAAAATCAACCAAATTGATCTTTATTAATCACTACATCGATTTAGGGGTGAACATTGGTGCACAGAAAAGGGGGACGGGGTCTACGATGCCTCGAAAGGTAGGGGGTGTATGGACGAAAATATAGCGCGTGTTATATAATTATGTATTATATACGTGTATTCCAACAATTCCACTTTGGTCTGGTAATACATTCGCCGCTAATCGAAATCACCTTTTTATGTCTTGAAAATCGACCAAATTGATCTTTATAAATCACTTCATCGATTTAGGGGTGAACATTGGTGCACAGATAAGGGGGACGGGGTCTACGATGCCCCGAAAGGTAGGGGGTGCATGGACGAAAATATAGCGCGTGTTATATCATTATGTATTATATACGTGTATTCCAACAATTCCACTTTGGTCTGGTAATACATTCGCCGCTAATCGAAATCACCATTTTATGTCTTGAAAATCAACCAAATTGATCTTTATTAATCACTTCATCGATTTAGGGGTGAACATTGGTGCACAGAAAAGGGGGACGGGGTCTACGATGCCCCGAAAGGTAGGGGGTGCATGGACGAAAATATAGCGCGTGTTATATAATTATGTATTATATACGTGTATTCAAACAATTCCACTTTGGTCTGGTAATACATTCGCCGCTAATCGAAATCACCATTTTATGTCTTGAAAATCAACCAAATTGATCTTTATTAATCACTTCATCGATTTAGGGGTGAACATTGGTGCACAGAAAAGGGGGACGGGGTCTACGATGCCCCGAAAGGTAGGGGGTGCATGGACGAAAATATAGCGCGTGTTATATAATTATGTATTTTATACGTGTAATCCAACAATTCCACTTTGGTCTGGTAATACATTCGCCGCTAATCGAAATCACCATTTTATGTCTTGAAAATCAACCAAATTGATCTTTATTAATCACATCATCGATTTAGGGGTGAACATTGGTGCACAGAAAAGGGGGACGGGGTCTACGATGCCCCGAAAGGTAGGGGGTGCATGGACGAAAATATAGCGCGTGTTATATAATTATGTATTATATACGTGTATTCCAACAATTCCACTTTGGTCTGGTAATACATTCGCCGCTAATCGAAATCACCTTTTTATGTCTTGAAAATCGACCAAATTGATCTTTATAAATCACTTCATCGATTTAGGGGTGAACATTGGTGCACAGAAAAGGGGGACGGGGTCTACGATGCCCCGAAAGGTAGGGGGTGCATGGACGAAAATATAGCGCGTGTTATATAATTATGTATTATATACGTGTATTCCAACAATTCCACTTTGGTCTGGTAATACATTCGCCGCTAATCGAAATCACCATTTTATGTCTTGAAAATCAACCAAATTGATCTTTATTAATCACTTCATCGATTTAGGGGTGAACATTGGTGCACAGAAAAGGGGGACGGGGTCTACGATGCCCCGAAAGGTAGGGGGTGCATGGACGAAAATATAGCGCGTGTTATATAATTATGTATTATATACGTGTATTCCAACAATTCCACTTTGGTCTGGTAATACATTCGCCGCTAATCGAAATCACCTTTTTATGTCTTGAAAATCGACCAAATTGATCTTTATAAATCACTTCATCGATTTAGGGGTGAACATTGGTGCACAGAAAAGGGGGACGGGGTCTACGATGCCCCAAAAGGTAGGGGGTGCATGGACGAAAATATAGCGCGTGTTATATAATTATGTATTATATACGTGTATTCCAACAATTCCACTTTGGTCTGGTAATACATTCGCCGCTAATCGAAATCACCTTTTTATGTCTTGAAAATCGACCAAATTGATCTTTATAAATCACTTCATCGATCTAGGGGTAAACATTGGTGCACAGAAAAGGGGGACGGGGTCTACGATGCCCCGAAAGGTAGGGGGTGCATGGACGAAAATATAGCGCGTGTTATATAATTATGTATTATATACGTGTATTCCAACAATTCCACTTTGGTCTGGTATTACATTCGCCGCTAATCGAAATCACCATTTTATGTCTTGAAAATCAACCAAATTGATCTTTATTAATCACTTCATCGATTTAGGAGTAAACATTGGTGCACAGAAAAGGGGGACGGGGTCTACGATGCCCCGAAAGGTAGGGGGTGCATGGACGAAAATATAGCGCGTGTTATATAATTATGTATTATATACGTGTATTCAAACAATTCCACTTTGGTCTGGTAATACAATCGCCGCTAATCGAAATCACCATTTTATGTCTTGAAAATCAACCAAATTGATCTTTATTAATCACTTCATCGATTTAGGGGTGAACATTGGTGCACAGAAAAGGGGGACGGGGTCTACGATGCCCCGAAAGGTAGGGGGTGCATGGACGAAAATATAGCGCGTGTTATATAATTATGTATTATATACGTGTAATCCAACAATTCCACTTTGGTCTGGTAATACATTCGCCGCTAATCGAAATCACCATTTTATGTCTTGAAAATCAACCAAATTGATCTTTATTAATCACTTCATCGATTTAGGGGTGAACATTGGTGCACAGAAAAGGGGGACGGGGTCTACGATGCCCCGAAAGGTAGGGGGTGTATGGACGAAAATATAGCGCGTGTTATATAATTATGTATTATATACGTGTATTCCAACAATTCCACTTTGGTCTGGTAATACATTCGCCGCTAATCGAAATCACCTTTTTATGTCTTGAAAATCGACCAAATTGATCTTTATAAATCACTTTATCGATTTAGGGGTGAACATTGGTGCACAGAAAAGGGGGACGGGGTCTACGATGCCCCGAAAGGTAGGGGGTGCATGGACGAAAATATAGCGCGTGTTATATAATTATGTATTATATACGTGTATTCCAACAATTCCACTTTGGTCTGGTAATACATTCGCCGCTAATCGAAATCACCATTTTATGTCTTGAAAATCAACCAAATTGATCTTTATTAATCACTTCATCGATTTAGGGGTGAACATTGGTGCACAGAAAAGGGGGACGGGGTCTACGATGCCCCGAAAGGTAGGGGGTGCATGGACGAAAATATAGCGCGTGTTATATAATTATGTATTATATACGTGTATTCCAACAATTCCACTTTGGTCTGGTAATACATTCGCCGCTAATCGAAATCACCTTTTTATGTCTTGAAAATCGACCAAATTGATCTTTATAAATCACTTCATCGATTTAGGGGTGAACATTGGTGCACAGAAAAAGGGGACGGGGTCTACGATGCCCCAAAAGGTAGGGGGTGCATGGACGAAAATATAGCGCGTGTTATATAATTATGTATTATATACGTGTATTCCAACAATTCCACTTTGGTCTGGTAATACATTCGCCGCTAATCGAAATCACCTTTTTATGTCTTGAAAATCGACCAAATTGATCTTTATAAATCACTTCATCGATCTAGGGGTGAACATTGGTGCACAGAAAAGGGGGACGGGGTCTACGATGCCCCGAAAGGTAGGGGGTGCATGGACGAAAATATAGCGCGTGTTATATAATTATGTATTATATACGTGTATTCCAACAATTCCACTTTGGTCTGGTAATACATTCGCCGCTAATCGAAATCACCTTTTTATGTCTTGAAAATCGACCAAATTGATCTTTATAAATCACTTCATCGATTTAGGGGTGAACATTGGTGCACAGAAAAGGGGGACGGGGTCTACGATGCCCCAAAAGGTAGGGGGTGCATGGACGAAAATATAGCGCGTGTTATATAATTATGTATTATATACGTGTATTCCAACAATTCCACTTTGGTCTGGTAATACATTCGCCGCTAATCGAAATCACCTTTTTATGTCTTGAAAATCGACCAAATTGATCTTTATAAATCACTTCATCGATCTAGGGGTGAACATTGGTGCACAGAAAAGGGGGACGGGGTCTACGATGCCCCGAAAGGTAGGGGGTGCATGGACGAAAATATAGCGCGTGTTATATAATTATGTATTATATACGTGTATTCCAACAATTCCACTTTGGTCTGGTATTACATTCGCCGCTAATCGAAATCACCATTTTATGTCTTGAAAATCAACCAAATTGATCTTTATTAATCACTTCATCGATTTAGGAGTAAACATTGGTGCACAGAAAAGGGGGACGGGGTCTACGATGCCCCGAAAGGTAGGGGGTGCATGGACGAAAATATAGCGCGTGTTATATAATTATGTATTATATACGTGTATTCAAACAATTCCACTTTGGTCTGGTAATACATTCGCCGCTAATCGAAATCACCATTTTATGTCTTGAAAATCAACCAAATTGATCTTTATTAATCACTTCATCGATTTAGGGGTGAACATTGGTGCACAGAAAAGGGGGACGGGGTCTACGATGCCCCGAAAGGTAGGGGGTGCATGGACGAAAATATAGCGCGTGTTATATAATTATGTATTATATACGTGTAATCCAACAATTCCACTTTGGGCTGGTAATACATTCGCCGCTAATCGAAATCACCATTTTATGTCTTGAAAATCAACCAAATTGATCTTTATTAATCACTTCATCGATTTAGGGGTGAACATTGGTGCACAGAAAAGGGGGACGGGGTCTACGATGCCCCGAAAGGTAGGGGGTGTATGGACGAAAATATAGCGCGTGTTATATAATTATGTATTATATACGTGTATTCCAACAATTCCACTTTGGTCTGGTAATACATTCGCCGCTAATCGAAATCACCTTTTTATGTCTTGAAAATCGACCAAATTGATCCTTATAAATCACTTCATCGATTTAGGGGTGAACATTGGTGCACAGATAAGGGGGACGGGGTCTACGATGCCCCGAAAGGTAGGGGGTGCATGGACGAAAATATAGCGCGTGTTATATCATTATGTATTATATACGTGTATTCCAACAATTCCACTTTGGTCTGGTAATACATTCGCCGCTAATCGAAATCACCATTTTATGTCTTGAAAATCAACCAAATTGATCTTTATTAATCACTTCATCGATTTAGGGGTGAACATTGGTGCACAGAAAAGGGGGACGGGGTCTACGATGCCCCGAAAGGTAGGGGGTGCATGGACGAAAATATAGCGCGTGTTATATAATTATGTATTATATACGTGTATTCCAACAATTCCACTTTGGTCTGGTAATACATTCACCGCTAATCGAAATCACCTTTTTATGTCTTGAAAATCGACCAAATTGATCTTTATAAATCACTTCATCGATTTAGGGGTGAAAATTGGTGCACAGAAAAGGGGGACGGGGTCTACGATGCCCCAAAAGGTAGGGGGTGCATGGACGAAAACATAGCGCGTGTTATATAATTATGTATTATATACGTGTATTCCAACAATTCCACTTTGGTCTGGTAATACATTCGCCGCTAATCGAAATCACCTTTTTATGTCTTGAAAATCGACCAAATTGATCTTTATAAATCACTTCATCGATCTAGGGGTGAACATTGGTGCACAGAAAAGGGGGACGGGGTCTACGATGCCCCGAAAGGTAGGGGGTGCATGGACGAAAATATAGCGCGTGTTATATAATTATGTATTATATACGTGTATTCCAACAATTACACTTTGGTCTGGTAATACATTCGCCGCTAATCGAAATCACCTTTTTATGTCTTGAAAATCAACCAAATTGATCTTTATTAATCACTTCATCGATTTAGGGGTGAACATTGGTGCACAGAAAAGGGGGACGGGGTCTACGATGCCCCGAAAGGTAGGGGGTGCATGGACGAAAATATAGCGCGTGTTATATAATTATGTATTATATACGTGTATTCCAACAATTCCACTTTGGTCTGGTAATACATTCGCCGCTAATCGAAATCACCATTTTATGTCTTGAAAATCAACCAAATTGATCTTTATTAATCACTTCATCGATTTAGGAGTGAACATTGGTGCACAGAAAAGGGGGACGGGGTCTACGATGCCCCGAAAGGTAGGGGGTGCATGGACGAAAATATAGCGCGTGTTATATAATTATGTATTATATACGTGTATTCCAACAATTCCACTTTGGTCTGGTAATACATTCGCCGCTAATCGAAATCACCTTTTTATGTCTTGAAAATTGACCAAATTGATCTTTATAAATCACTACATCGATCTAAGGGTGAACATTGGTGCACAGAAAAGGGGGACGGGGTCTACGATGCCCCGAAAGGTAGGGGGTGCATGGACGAAAATATAGCGCGTGTTATATAATTATGTATTATATACGTGTATTCCAACAATTCCACTTTGGTCTGGTAATACATTCGCCGCTAATCGAAATCACCATTTTATGTCTTGAAAATCAACCAAATTGATCTTTATTAATCACTTCATCGATTTAAGGGTGAACATTGGTGCACAGAAAAGGGGGACGGGGTCTACGATGCCCCGAAAGGTAGGGGGTGCATGGACGAAAATATAGCGCGTGTTATATAATTATGTATTATATACGTGTATTCCAACAATTCCACTTTGGTCTGGTAATACATTCGCCGCTAATCGAAATCACCTTTTTATGTCTTGAAAATCAACCAAATTGATCTTTATTAATCACTTCATCGAATTAGGGGTGAACATTGGTGCACAGAAAAGGGGGACGGGGTCTACGATGCCCCGAAAGGTAGGGGGTGCATGGACGAAAATATAGCGCGTGTTATATAATTATGTATTATATACATGTATTCCAACAATTCCACTTTGGTCTGGTAATACATTCGCCGCTAATCGAAATCACCATTTTATGTCTTGAAAATCAACCAAATTGATCTTTATTAATCACTTCATCGATTTAGGGGTGAACATTGGTGCACAGAAAAGGGGGACTGGGTCTAAGATGCCCCGAAAGGTAGGGGGTGCATGGACGAAAATATAGCGCGTGTTATATAATTATGTATTATATACGTGTATTCCAACAATTCCACTTTGGTCTGGTAATACATTCGCCGCTAATCGAAATCACCTTTTTATGTCTTGAAAATCAACCAAATTGATCTTTATTAATCACTTCATCGATTTAGGGGTGAACATTGGTGCACAGAAAAGGGGGACGGTGTCTACGATGCCCCGAAAGGTAGGGGGTGCATGGACGAAAATATAGCGCGTGTTATATAATTATGTATTATATACGTGTATTCCAACAATTCCACTTTGGTCTGGTAATACATTCGCCGCTAATCGAAATCACATTTTTATGTCTTGAAAATTGACCAAATTGATCTTTATAAATCACTACATCGATCTAAGGGTGAACATTGGTGCACAGAAAAGGGGGACGGGGTCTACGATGCCCCGAAAGGTAGGGGGTGCATGGACGAAAATATAGCGCGTGTTATATAATTATGTATTATATACGTGTATTCCAACAATTCCACTTTGGTCTGGTAATACATTCGCCGCTAATCGAAATCACCATTTTATGTCTTGAAAATCAACCAAATTGATCTTTATTAATAACTTCATCAATTTAGGGGTAAACATTGGTGCACAGAAAAGGGGGACGGGGTCTACAATGCCCCGAAAGGTAGGGGGTGCATGGACGAAAATATAGCGCGTGTTATATAATTATGTATTATATACGTGTATTCCAACAATTCCACTTTGGTCTGGTAATACATTCGCCGCTAATCGAAATCACCATTTTATGTCTTGAAAATCAACCAAATTGATCTTTATTAATCACTTCATCGATTTTGGGGTAAAGATTGGTGCACAGAAAAGGGGGACGGGGTCTACGATGCCCCGAAAGGTAGGGGGTGCATGGACGAAAATATAGCGCGTGTTATATAATTATGTATTATATACGTGTATTCCAACAATTCCACTTTGGTCTGGTAATACATTCGCCGCTAATCGAAATCACCTTTTTATGTCTTGAAAATCGACCAAATTGATCTTTATAAATCAATTCATCGATCTAGGCGTGAACATTGGTGCACAGAAAAGGGGGACGGGGTCTACGATGCCCCGAAAGGTAGGGGGTGCATGGACGAAAATATAGCGCGTGTTATATAATTATGTATTATATACGTGTATTCCAACAATTCCACTTTGGTCTGGTAATACATTCGCCGCTAATCGAAATCACCATTTTATGTCTTGAAAATCAACCAAATTAATCTTTATTAATCACTTCATCGATTTAGGGGTTCACATTGGTGCACAGAAAAGGGGGACGGGGTCTATGATGCCCCGAAAGGTAGGGGCTGCATGGACGAAAATATAGCGCGTGTTATATAATTATGTATTATATACGTGTATTCCAACAATTCCACTTTGGTCTGGTAATACATTGGCCGCTAATCGAAATCACCTTTTTATGTCTTGAAAATCGACCAAATTGATCTTTATAAATCACTTCATCGATCTAGGGGTGAACATTGGTGCACAGAAAAGGGGGACGGGGTCTACGATGCCCCGAAAGGTAGGGGGTGCATGGACGAAAATATAGCGCGTGTTATATAATTATGTATTATATACGTGTATTCCAACAATTACACTTTGGTCTGGTAATACATTCGCCGCTAATCGAAATCACCTTTTTATGTCTTGAAAATCAACCAAATTGATCTTTATTAATCACTTCATCGATTTAGGGGTGAACATTGGTGCACAGAAAAGGGGGACGGGGTCTACGATGCCCCGAAAGGTAGGGGGTGCATGGACGAAAATATAGCGCGTGTTATATAATTATGTATTATATACGTGTATTCCAACAATTCCACTTTGGTCTGGTAATACATTCGCCGCTAATCGAAATCACCATTTTATGTCTTGAAAATCAACCAAATTGATCTTTATTAATCACTTCATCGATTTAGGAGTGAACATTGGTGCACAGAAAAGGGGGACGGGGTCTACGATGCCCCGAAAGGTAGGGGGTGCATGGACGAAAATATAGCGCGTGTTATATAATTATGTATTATATACGTGTATTCCAACAATTCCACTTTGGTCTGGTAATACATTCGCCGCTAATCGAAATCACCTTTTTATGTCTTGAAAATTGACCAAATTGATCTTTATAAATCACTACATCGATCTAAGGGTGAACATTGGTGCACAGAAAAGGGGGACGGGGTCTACGATGCCCCGAAAGGTAGGGGGTGCATGGACGAAAATATAGCGCGTGTTATATAATTATGTATTATATACGTGTATTCCAACAATTCCACTTTGGTCTGGTAATACATTCGCCGCTAATCGAAATCACCATTTTATGTCTTGAAAATCAACCAAATTGATCTTTATTAATCACTTCATCGATTTAAGGGTGAACATTGGTGCACAGAAAAGGGGGACGGGGTCTACGATGCCCCGAAAGGTAGGGGGTGCATGGACGAAAATATAGCGCGTGTTATATAATTATGTATTATATACGTGTATTCCAACAATTCCACTTTGGTCTGGTAATACATTCGCCGCTAATCGAAATCACCTTTTTATGTCTTGAAAATCAACCAAATTGATCTTTATTAATCACTTCATCGAATTAGGGGTGAACATTGGTGCACAGAAAAGGGGGACGGGGTCTACGATGCCCCGAAAGGTAGGGGGTGCATGGACGAAAATATAGCGCGTGTTATATAATTATGTATTATATACATGTATTCCAACAATTCCACTTTGGTCTGGTAATACATTCGCCGCTAATCGAAATCACCATTTTATGTCTTGAAAATCAACCAAATTGATCTTTATTAATCACTTCATCGATTTAGGGGTGAACATTGGTGCACAGAAAAGGGGGACTGGGTCTAAGATGCCCCGAAAGGTAGGGGGTGCATGGACGAAAATATAGCGCGTGTTATATAATTATGTATTATATACGTGTATTCCAACAATTCCACTTTGGTCTGGTAATACATTCGCCGCTAATCGAAATCACCTTTTTATGTCTTGAAAATCAACCAAATTGATCTTTATTAATCACTTCATCGATTTAGGGGTGAACATTGGTGCACAGAAAAGGGGGACGGTGTCTACGATGCCCCGAAAGGTAGGGGGTGCATGGACGAAAATATAGCGCGTGTTATATAATTATGTATTATATACGTGTATTCCAACAATTCCACTTTGGTCTGGTAATACATTCGCCGCTAATCGAAATCACCTTTTTATGTCTTGAAAATTGACCAAATTGATCTTTATAAATCACTACATCGATCTAAGGGTGAACATTGGTGCACAGAAAAGGGGGACGGGGTCTACGATGCCCCGAAAGGTAGGGGGTGCATGGACGAAAATATAGCGCGTGTTATATAATTATGTATTATATACGTGTATTCCAACAATTCCACTTTGGTCTGGTAATACATTCGCCGCTAATCGAAATCACCATTTTATGTCTTGAAAATCAACCAAATTGATCTTTATTAATAACTTCATCAATTTAGGGGTAAACATTGGTGCACAGAAAAGGGGGACGGGGTCTACAATGCCCCGAAAGGTAGGGGGTGCATGGACGAAAATATAGCGCGTGTTATATAATTATGTATTATATACGTGTATTCCAACAATTCCACTTTGGTCTGGTAATACATTCGCCGCTAATCGAAATCACCTTTTTATGTCTTGAAAATCGACCAAATTGATCTTTATAAATCAATTCATCGATCTAGGCGTGAACATTGGTGCACAGAAAAGGGGGACGGGGTCTACGATGCCCCGAAAGGTAGGGGGTGCATGGACGAAAATATAGCGCGTGTTATATAATTATGTATTATATACGTGTATTCCAACAATTCCACTTTGGTCTGGTAATACATTCGCCGCTAATCGAAATCACCATTTTATGTCTTGAAAATCAACCAAATTAATCTTTATTAATCACTTCATCGATTTAGGGGTTCACATTGGTGCACAGAAAAGGGGGACGGGGTCTATGATGCCCCGAAAGGTAGGGGCTGCATGGACGAAAATATAGCGCGTGTTATATAATTATGTATTATATACGTGTATTCCAACAATTTCACTTTGGTCTGGTAATACATTGGCCGCTAATCGAAATCACAATTTTATGTCTTGAAAATCAACCAAATTGATCTTTATTAATCACTTCATCGATTTAGGGTTGAACATTGGTGCACAGAAAAGGGGGACGGGGTCTACGATGCCCCGAAAGGTAGGGGGTGCATGGACGAAAATATAGCGCGTGTTATATAATTATGTATTATATACGTGTATTCCAACAATTCCACTTTGGTCTGGTAATACATTCGCCGCTAATCGAAATCACCTTTTTATGTCTTGAAAATCAACCAAATTGATCTTTATTAATCACTTCATCGATTTAGGGGTTCACATTGGTGCACAGAAAAGGGGGACGGGGTCTACGATGCCCCGAAAGGTAGGGGGTGCATGGACGAACATATAGCGCGTGTTATATAATTATGTATTATATACGTGTATTCCAACAATTCCACTTTGGTCTGGTAATACATTCGCCGCTAATCGAAATCACCTTTTTATGTCTTGAAAATCAACCAAATTGATCTTTATTAATTACTTCATCGATTTAGGGGTGAACATTGGTGCACAGAAAAGGGGAACGGGGTCTATGATGCCCCGAAAGGTAGGGGCTGCATGGACGAAAATATAGCGCGTGTTATATAATTATGTATTATATACGTGTATTCCAACAATTTCACTTTGGTCTGGTAATACATTCGCCGCTAATCGAAATCACCATTTTATGTCTTGAAAATCAACCAAATTGATCTTTATTAATCACTTCATCGATTTAGGGTTGAACATTGGTGCACAGAAAAGGGGGACGGGGTCTACGATGCCCCGAAAGGTAGGGGGTGCATGGACGAACATATAGCGCGTGTTATATAATTATGTATTATATACGTGTATTCCAACAATTCCACTTTGGTCTGGTAATACATTCGCCGCTAATCGAAATCACCTTTTTATGTCTTGAAAATCGACCAAATTGATCTTTATAAATCACTTCATCGATCTAGGGGTGAACATTGGTGCACAGAAAAGGGGGACGGGGTCTACGATGCCCCGAAAGGTAGGGGGTGCATGGACGAAAATATAGCGCGTGTTATATAATTATGTATTATATACGTGTATTCTGGTCTGGTAATACATTCGCCGCTAATCGAAATCACCTTTTTATGTCTTGAAAATCGACCAAATTGATCTTTATAAATCACTTCATCGATCTAGGGGTGAACATTGGTGCACAGAAAAGGGGGACGGGGTCTACGATGCCCCGAAAGGTAGGGGGTGCATGGACGAAAATATAGCGCGTGTTATATAATGTATTATATACGTGTATTCCAACAATTCCACTTTGGTCTGGTAATACATTCGCCGCTAATCGAAATCACCATTTTATGTCTTGAAAATCAACCAAATTGATCTTTATTAATCACTTCATCGATTTAGGGGTGAACATTGGTGCACAGAAAAGGGGGACGGGGTCTACGATGCCCCGAAAGGTAGGGGGTGCATGGACGAAAATATAGCGCGTGTTATATAATTATGTATTATATACGTGTATTCCAACAATTCCACTTTGGTCTGGTAATACATTCGCCGCTAATCGAAATCACCTTTTTATGTCTTGAAAATCAACAAAATTGATCTTTATTAATCACTTCATCGATTTAGGGGTTCACATTGGTGCACAGAAAAGGGGGACGGGGTCTACGATGCCCCGAAAGGTAGGGGGTGCATGGACGAACATATAGCGCGTGTTATATAATTATGTATTATATACGTGTATTCCAACAATTCCACTTTGGTCTGGTAATACATTCGCCGCTAATCGAAATCACCTTTTTATGTCTTGAAAATCAACCAAATTGATCTTTATTAATTACTTCATCGATTTAGGGGTGAACATTGGTGCACAGAAAAGGGGAACGGGGTCTATGATGCCCCGAAAGGTAGGGGCTGCATGGACGAAAATATAGCGCGTGTTATATAATTATGTATTATATACGTGTATTCCAACAATTTCACTTTGGTCTGGTAATACATTCGCCGCTAATCGAAATCACCATTTTATGTCTTGAAAATCAACCAAATTGATCTTTATTAATCACTTCATCGATTTAGGGTTGAACATTGGTGCACAGAAAAGGGGGACGGGGTCTACGATGCCCCGAAAGGTAGGGGGTGCATGGACGAACATATAGCGCGTGTTATATAATTATGTATTATATACGTGTATTCCAACAATTCCACTTTGGTCTGGTAATACATTCGCCGCTAATCGAAATCACCTTTTTATGTCTTGAAAATCGACCAAATTGATCTTTATAAATCACTTCATCGATCTAGGGGTGAACATTGGTGCACAGAAAAGGGGGACGGGGTCTACGATGCCCCGAAAGGTAGGGGGTGCATGGACGAAAATATAGCGCGTGTTATATAATTATGTATTATATACGTGTATTCTGGTCTGGTAATACATTCGCCGCTAATCGAAATCACCTTTTTATGTCTTGAAAATCGACCAAATTGATCTTTATAAATCACTTCATCGATCTAGGGGTGAACATTGGTGCACAGAAAAGGGGGACGGGGTCTACGATGCCCCGAAAGGTAGGGGGTGCATGGACGAAAATATAGCGCGTGTTATATAATGTATTATATACGTGTATTCCAACAATTCCACTTTGGTCTGGTAATACATTCGCCGCTAATCGAAATCACCATTTTATGTCTTGAAAATCAACCAAATTGATCTTTATTAATCACTTCATCGATTTAGGGGTGAACATTGGTGCACAGAAAAGGGGGACGGGGTCTACGATGCCCCGAAAGGTAGGGGGTGCATGGACGAAAATATAGCGCGTGTTATATAATTATGTATTATATACGTGTATTCTGGTCTGGTAATACATTCGCCGCTAATCGAAATCACCTTTTTATGTCTTGAAAATCGACCAAATTGATCTTTATAAATCACTTCATCGATCTAGGGGTGAACATTGGTGCACAGAAAAGGGGGACGGGGTCTACGATGCCCCGAAAGGTAGGGGGTGCATGGACGAAAATATAGCGCGTGTTATATAATGTATTATATACGTGTATTCCAACAATTCCACTTTGGTCTGGTAATACATTCGCCGCTAATCGAAATCACCATTTTATGTCTTGAAAATCAACCAAATTGATCTTTATTAATCACTTCATCGATTTAGGGGTGAACATTGGTGCACAGAAAAGGGGGACGGGGTCTACGATGCCCCGAAAGGTAGGGGGTGCATGGACGAAAATATAGCGCGTGTTATATAATTATGTATTATATACGTGTATTCCAACAATTCCACTTTGGTCTGGTAATACATTCGCCGCTAATCGAAATCACCTTTTTATGTCTTGAAAATCAACAAAATTGATCTTTATTAATCACTTCATCGATTTAGGGGTAAACATTGGTGCACAGAAAAGGGGGACGGGGTCTACGATGCCCCGAAATGTAGGGGGTGCATGGACGAAAATATAGCGCGTGTTATATAATTATGTATTATATACGTGTATTCCAACAATTCCACTTTGGTCTGGTAATACATTCGCCGCTAATCGAAATCACCATTTTATGTCTTGAAAATCAACCAAATTGATCTTTATTAATCACTTCATCGATTTAGGGGTGAACATTGGTGCACAGAAAAGGGGGACGGGGTCTACGATGCCCCGAAAGGTAGGAGGTGCATGGACGAAAATATAGCGCGTGTTATATAATTATGTATTATATACGTGTATTCCAACAATTCCACTTTTGTCTGGTAATACATTCGCCGCTAATCGAAATCACCATTTTATGTCTTGAAAATCAACCAAATTGATCTTTATTAATCACTTCATCGATTTAGGGGTGAACATTGGTGCACCGAAAAGGGGGACGGGGTCTACGATGCCCCGAAAGGTAGGGGGTGCATGGACGAAAATATAGCGCGTGTTATATAATTATGTATTATATACGTGTATTCCAACAATTCCACTTTGGTCTGGTAATACATTCGCCGCTAATCGAAATCACCTTTTTATGTCTTGAAAATCGACCAAATTGATCTTTATTAATCACTTCATCGATTTAGGGGTGAACATTGGTGCACAGAAAAGGGGGACGGGGTCTACGATGCCCCGAAAGGTAGGGGGTGCATGGACGAAAATATAGCGCGTGTTATATAATTATGTATTATATACGTGTATTCCAACAATTCCACTTTGGTCTGGTAATACATTCGCCGCTAATCGAAATCACCATTTTATGTCTTGAAAATCGACCAAATTGATCTTTATTAATCACTTCATCGATTTAGGGGTGAACATTGGTGCACAGAAAAGGGGGACGGGGTCTACGATGCCCCGAAAGGTAGGGGGTGCATGGACGAAAATATAGCGCGTGTTATATAATTATGTATTATATACGTGTATTCCAACAATTCCACTTTGGTCTGGTAATACATTCGCCGCTAATCGAAATCACCTTTTTATGTCTTGAAAATCGACCAAATTGATCTTTATAAATCACTTCATCGATGTAGGGGTGAACATTGGTGCACAGAAAAGGGGGACGGGGTCTACGATGCCCCGAAAGGTAGGGGGTGCATGGACGAAAATATAGCGCGTGTTATATAATTATGTATTATATACGTGTATTCCAACAATTCCACTTTGGTCTGGTAATACATTCGCCGCTAATCGAAATCACCTTTTTATGTCTTGAAAATCAACCAAATTGATCTTTATTAATCACTTCATCGATTTATGGGTGAACATTGGTGCACAGAAAAGGGGGACGGGGTCTACGATGCCCCGAAAGGTAGGCGCGTGTTGTATAATTAAGTATTATATACGTGTATTCCAACAATTCCACTTTGGTCTGGTAATACATTCGCCGCTAATCGAAATCACCTTTTTATGTCTTGAAAATCGACCAAATTGATCTTTATAAATTACTTTATCGATCTAGGGGTGAACATTGGTGCACAGAAAAGGGGGACGGGGTCTACGATGCCCCGAAAGGTAGGGGGTGCATGGACGAAAATATAGCGCGTGTTATATAATTATGTATTATATACGTGTATTACAACAATTCCACTTTGGTCTGGTAATACATTCGCCGCTAATCGAATTCACCTTTTTATGTCTTGAAAATCAACCAAATTGATCTTTATTAATCACTTCATCGATTTAGGGGTGAACATTGGTGCACAGAAAAGGGGGACGGGGTCTACGATGCCCCGAAAGGTAGGGGGTGCATGGACGAAAATATAGCGCGTGTTATATAATTATGTATTATATACGTGTATTCCAACAATTCCACTTTGGTCTGGTAATACATTCGCCGCTAATCGAAATCACCATTTTATGTCTTGAAAATCAACCAAATTGATCTTTATTAATCACTTCATCGATTTAGGGGTGAACATTGGTGCAGAGAAAAGGGGGACGGGGTTTACGATGCCCCGAAAGGTAGGGGGTGCATGGACGAAAATATAGCGCGTGTTATATAATTATGTATTATATACGTGTATTCCAACAATTCCACTTTGGTCTGGTAATACATATGCCGTTAATCGAAATCACCTTTTTATGTCTTGAAAATCAACCAAATTGATCCTTATTAATCACTTCATCGATTTAGGGGTGAACATTGGTGCACATAAAAGGGGGACGGGGTCTACGATGCCCCGAAAGGTAGGGGGTGCATGGACGAAAATATAGCGCGTATTATATATCTATTATATACGTGTATTCCAACAATTCCACTTTGGTCTGGTAATACATTCGCCGCTAATCGAAATCACCATTTTATGTCTTGAAAATCAACCAAATTGATCTTTATTAATCACTTCATCGATTTAGGGGTGAACATTGGTGCACAGAAAAGGGGGACGGGGTCTACGATGCCCCGAAAGGTAGGAGGTGCATGGACGAAAATATAGCGCGTGTTATATAATTATGTATTATATACGTGTATTCCAACAATTCCACTTTGGTCTGGTAATACATTCGCCGCTAATCGAAATCACCATTTTATGTCTTGAAAATCAACCAAATTGATCTTTATTAATCACTTCATCGATTTAGGGGTGAACATTGGTGCACAGAAAAGGGGGACGGGGTCTACGATGCCCCGAAAGGTAGGAGGTGCATGGACGAAAATATAGCGCGTGTTATATAATTATGTATTATATACGTGTATTCCAACAATTCCACTTTGGTCTGGTAATACATTCGCCGCTAATCGAAATCACCTTTTTATGTCTTGAAAATCGACCAAATTGATCTTTATAAATCACTTCATCGATCTAGGGGTGAACATTGGTGCACAGAAAAGGGGGACGGGGTCTACGATGCCCCGAAAGGTAGGGGGTGCATGGACGAAAATATAGCGCGTGTTATATAATTATGTATTATATACGTGTATTCCAACAATTCCACTTTGGTCTGGTAATACATTCGCCGCTAATCGAAATCACCTTTTTATGTCTTAAAAATCAACCAAATTGATCTTTATTAATCACTTCATCGATCTAGGGGTAAACATTGGTGCACAGAAAAGGGGGACGGGGTCTACGATGCCCCGAAAGGTAGGGGGTGCATGGACGAAAATATAGCGCGTGTTATATAATTATGTATTATATACGTGTATTCCAACAATTCCACTTTGGTCTGGTAATACATTCGCCGCTAATCGAAATCACCATTTTATGTCTTGAAAATCAACCAAATTGATCTCTATTAATCACTTCATCGATTTAGGGGTGAACATTGGTGCACAGAAAAGGGGGGACGGGGTCTACAATGCCCCGAAAGGTAGGGGGTGCATGGACGAAAATATAGCGCGTGTTATATAATTATGTATTATATACGTGTATTCTGGTCTGGTAATACATTCGCCGCTAATCGAAATCACCTTTTTATGTCTTGAAAATCGACCAAATTGATCTTTATAAATCACTTCATCGATTTAGGGGTGAACATTGGTGCACAGAAAAGGGGGACGGGGTCTACGATGCCCCGAAAGGTAGGGGGTGCATGGACGAAAATATAGCGCGTGTTATATAATTATGTATTATATACGTGTATTCCAACAATTCCACTTTGGTCTGGTAATACATTCGCCGCTAATCGAAATCACCATTTTATGTCTTGAAAATCAACCAAATTGATCTTTATTAATCACTTCATCAATTTAGGGGTGAACATTTGTGCACAGAAAAGGGGGACGGGGTCTACGATGCCCCGAAAGGTAGGGGGTGCATGGACGAAAATATAGCGCGTGTTATATAATTATGTATTATATACGTGTATTCCAACAATTCCACTTTGGTCTGGTAATACATTCGCCGCTAATCGAAATCACCATTTTATGTCTTGAAAATCAACCAAATTGATCTTTATTAATCACTTCATCGATTTTGGGGTAAAGATTGTTGCACAGAAAAGGGGGACGGGGTCTACGATGCCCCGAAAGGTAGGGGGTGCATGGACGAAAATATAGCGCGTGTTATATAATTATGTATTATATACGTGTATTCCAACAATTCCACTTTGGTCTGGTAATACATTCGCCGCTAATCGAAATCACCTTTTTATGTCTTGAAAATCGACCAAATTGATCTTTATAAATCAATTCATCGATCTAGGCGTGAACATTGGTGCACAGAAAAGGGGGACGGGGTCTACGATGCCCCGAAAGGTAGGGGGTGCATGGACGAAAATATAGCGCGTGTTATATAATTATGTATTATATACGTGTATTCCAACAATTCCACTTTGGTCTGGTAATACATTCGCCGCTAATCGAAATCACCATTTTATGTCTTGAAAATCAACCAAATTAATCTTTATTAATCACTTCATCGATTAAGGGGTTCACATTGGTGCACAGAAAAGGGGGACGGGGTCTATGATGCCCCGAAAGGTAGGGGCTGCATGGACGAAAATATAGCGCGTGTTATATAATTATGTATTATATACGTGTATTCCAACAATTTCACTTTGGTCTGGTAATACATTGGCCGCTAATCGAAATCACCATTTTATGTCTTGAAAATCAACCAAATTGATCTTTATTAATCACTTCATCGATTTAGGGTTGAACATTGGTGCACAGAAAAGGGGGACGGGGTCTACGATGCCCCGAAAGGTAGGGGGTGCATGGACGAAAATATAGCGCGTGTTATATAATTATGTATTATATACGTGTATTCCAACAATTCCACTTTGGTCTGGTAATACATTCGCCGCTAATCGAAATCACCTTTTTATGTCTTGAAAATCAACCAAATTGATCTTTATTAATCACTTCATCGATTTAGGGGTTCACATTGGTGCACAGAAAAGGGGGACGGGGTCTACGATGCCCCGAAAGGTAGGGGGTGCATGGACGAACATATAGCGCGTGTTATATAATTATGTATTATATACGTGTATTCCAACAATTCCACTTTGGTCTGGTAATACATTCGCCGCTAATCGAAATCACCTTTTTATGTCTTGAAAATCAACCAAATTGATCTTTATTAATTACTTCATCGATTTAGGGGTGAACATTGGTGCACAGAAAAGGGGAACGGGGTCTATGATGCCCCGAAAGGTAGGGGCTGCATGGACGAAAATATAGCGCGTGTTATATAATTATGTATTATATACGTGTAATCCAACAATTCCACTTTGGTCTGGTAATACATTCGCCGCTAATCGAAATCACCTTTTTATGTCTTGAAAATCGACCAAATTGATCTTTATAAATCACTTCATCGATCTAGGGGTAAACATTGGTGCACAGAAAAGGGGGACGGGGTCTACGATGCCCCGAAAGGTAGGGGGTGCATGGACGAAAATATAGCGCGTGTTATATAATTATGTATTATATACGTGTATTCTGGTCTGGTAATACATTCGCCGCTAATCGAAATCACCTTTTTATGTCTTGAAAATCGACCAAATTGATCTTTATAAATCACTTCATCGATCTAGGGGTGAACATTGGTGCACAGAAAAGGGGAACGGGGTCTACGATGCCCCGAAAGGTAGGGGGTGCATGGACGAAAATATAGCGCGTGTTATATAATGTATTATATACGTGTATTCCAACAATTCCACTTTGGTCTGGTAATACATTCGCCGCTAATCGAAATCACCATTTTATGTCTTGAAAATCAACCAAATTGATCTTTATTAATCACTTCATCGATTTAGGGGTGAACATTGGTGCACAGAAAAGGGGGACGGGGTCTACGATGCCCCGAAAGGTAGGGGGTGCATGGACGAAAATATAGCGCGTGTTATATAATTATGTATTATATACGTGTATTCCAACAATTCCACTTTGGTCTGGTAATACATTCGCCGCTAATCGAAATCACCTTTTTATGTCTTGAAAATCAACAAAATTGATCTTTATTAATCACTTCATCGATTTAGGGGTAAACATTGGTGCACAGAAAAGGGGGACGGGGTCTACGATGCCCCGAAATGTAGGGGGTGCATGGACGAAAATATAGCGCGTGTTATATAATTATGTATTATATACGTGTATTCCAACAATTCCACTTTGGTCTGGTAATACATTCGCCGCTAATCGAAATCACCATTTTATGTCTTGAAAATCAACCAAATTGATCTTTATTAATCACTTCATCGATTTAGGGGTGAACATTGGTGCACAGAAAAGGGGGACGGGGTCTACGATGCCCCGAAAGGTAGGAGGTGCATGGACGAAAATATAGCGCGTGTTATATAATTATGTATTATATACGTGTATTCCAACAATTTCACTTTGGTCTGGTAATACATTCGCCGCTAATCGAAATCACCATTTTATGTCTTGAAAATCAACCAAATTGATCTTTATTAATCACTTCATCGATTTAGGGGTGAACATTGGTGCACCGAAAAGGGGGACGGGGTCTACGATGCCCCGAAAGGTAGGGGGTGCATGGACGAAAATATAGCGCGTGTTATATAATTATGTATTATATACGTGTATTCCAACAATTCCACTTTGGTCTGGTAATACATTCGCCGCTAATCGAAATCACCTTTTTATGTCTTGAAAATCAACCAAATTGATCTTTATTAATCACTTCATCGATTTAGGGGTGAACATTGGTGCACAGAAAAGGGGGACGGGGTCTACGATGCCCCGAAAGGTAGGGGGTGCATGGACGAAAATATAGCGCGTGTTATATAATTATGTATTATATACGTGTATTCCAACAATTCCACTTTGGTCTGGTAATACATTCGCCGCTAATCGAAATCACCTTTTTATGTCTTGAAAATCGACCAAATTGATCTTTATTAATCACTTCATCGATTTAGGGGTGAACATTGGTGCACAGAAAAGGGGGACGGGGTCTACGATGCCCCGAAAGGTAGGGGGTGCATGGACGAAAATATAGCGCGTGTTATATAATTATGTATTATATACGTGTATTCCAACAATTCCACTTTGGTCTGGTAATACATTCGCCGCTAATCGAAATCACCTTTTTATGTCTTGAAAATCGACCAAATTGATCTTTATAAATCACTTCATCAATTTAGGGGTGAACATTTGTGCACAGAAAAGGGGGACGGGGTCTACGATGCCCCGAAAGGTAGGGGGTGCATGGACGAAAATATAGCGCGTGTTATATAATTATGTATTATATACGTGTATTCCAACAATTCCACTTTGGTCTGGTAATACATTCGCCGCTAATCGAAATCACCATTTTATGTCTTGAAAATCAACCAAATTGATCTTTATTAATCACTTCATCGATTTTGGGGTAAAGATTGTTGCACAGAAAAGGGGGACGGGGTCTACGATGCCCCGAAAGGTAGGGGGTGCATGGACGAAAATATAGCGCGTGTTATATAATTATGTATTATATACGTGTATTCCAACAATTCTACTTTGGTCTGGTAATACATTCGCCGCTAATCGAAATCACCTTTTTATGTCTTGAAAATCGACCAAATTGATCTTTATAAATCAATTCATCGATCTAGGCGTGAACATTGGTGCACAGAAAAGGGGGACGGGGTCTACGATGCCCCGAAAGGTAGGGGGTGCATGGACGAAAATATAGCGCGTGTTATATAATTATGTATTATATACGTGTATTCCAACAATTCCACTTTGGTCTGGTAATACATTCGCCGCTAATCGAAATCACCATTTTATGTCTTGAAAATCAACCAAATTAATCTTTATTAATCACTTCATCGATTAAGGGGTTCACATTGGTGCACAGAAAAGGGGGACGGGGTCTATGATGCCCCGAAAGGTAGGGGCTGCATGGACGAAAATATAGCGCGTGTTATATAATTATGTATTATATACGTGTATTCCAACAATTTCACTTTGGTCTGGTAATACATTGGCCGCTAATCGAAATCACCATTTTATGTCTTGAAAATCAACCAAATTGATCTTTATTAATCACTTCATCGATTTAGGGTTGAACATTGGTGCACAGAAAAGGGGGACGGGGTCTACGATGCCCCGAAAGGTAGGGGGTGCATGGACGAAAATATAGCGCGTGTTATATAATTATGTATTATATACGTGTATTCCAACAATTCCACTTTGGTCTGGTAATACATTCGCCGCTAATCGAAATCACCTTTTTATGTCTTGAAAATCAACCAAATTGATCTTTATTAATCACTTCATCGATTTAGGGGTTCACATTGGTGCACAGAAAAGGGGGACGGGGTCTACGATGCCCCGAAAGGTAGGGGGTGCATGGACGAACATATAGCGCGTGTTATATAATTATGTATTATATACGTGTATTCCAACAATTCCACTTTGGTCTGGTAATACATTCGCCGCTAATCGAAATCACCTTTTTATGTCTTGAAAATCAACCAAATTGATCTTTATTAATTACTTCATCGATTTAGGGGTGAACATTGGTGCACAGAAAAGGGGAACGGGGTCTATGATGCCCCGAAAGGTAGGGGCTGCATGGACGAAAATATAGCGCGTGTTATATAATTATGTATTATATACGTGTAATCCAACAATTCCACTTTGGTCTGGTAATACATTCGCCGCTAATCGAAATCACCTTTTTATGTCTTGAAAATCGACCAAATTGATCTTTATAAATCACTTCATCGATCTAGGGGTAAACATTGGTGCACAGAAAAGGGGGACGGGGTCTACGATGCCCCGAAAGGTAGGGGGTGCATGGACGAAAATATAGCGCGTGTTATATAATTATGTATTATATACGTGTATTCTGGTCTGGTAATACATTCGCCGCTAATCGAAATCACCTTTTTATGTCTTGAAAATCGACCAAATTGATCTTTATAAATCACTTCATCGATCTAGAGGTGAACATTGGTGCACAGAAAAGGGGGACGGGGTCTACGATGCCCCGAAAGGTAGGGGGTGCATGGACGAAAATATAGCGCGTGTTATATAATGTATTATATACGTGTATTCCAACAATTCCACTTTGGTCTGGTAATACATTCGCCGCTAATCGAAATCAGCATTTTATGTCTTGAAAATCAACCAAATTGATCTTTATTAATCACTTCATCGATTTTGGGGTAAAGATTGTTGCACAGAAAAGGGGGACGGGGTCTACGATGCCCCGAAAGGTAGGGGGTGCATGGACGAAAATATAGCGCGTGTTATATAATTATGTATTATATACGTGTATTCCAACAATTCCACTTTGGTCTGGTAATACATTCGCCGCTAATCGAAATCACCTTTTTATGTCTTGAAAATCGACCAAATTGATCTTTATAAATCAATTCATCGATCTAGGCGTGAACATTGGTGCACAGAAAAGGGGGACGGGGTCTACGATGCCCCGAAAGGTAGGGGGTGCATGGACGAAAATATAGCGCGTGTTATATAATTATGTATTATATACGTGTATTCCAACAATTCCACTTTGGTCTGGTAATACATTCGCCGCTAATCGAAATCACCATTTTATGTCTTGAAAATCAACCAAATTAATCTTTATTAATCACTTCATCGATTAAGGGGTTCACATTGGTGCACAGAAAAGGGGGACGGGGTCTATGATGCCCCGAAAGGTAGGGGCTGCATGGACGAAAATATAGCGCGTGTTATATAATTATGTATTATATACGTGTATTCCAACAATTTCACTTTGGTCTGGTAATACATTGGCCGCTAATCGAAATCACCATTTTATGTCTTGAAAATCAACCAAATTGATCTTTATTAATCACTTCATCGATTTAGGGTTGAACATTGGTGCACAGAAAAGGGGGACGGGGTCTACGATGCCCCGAAAGGTAGGGGGTGCATGGACGAAAATATAGCGCGTGTTATATAATTATGTATTATATACGTGTATTCCAACAATTCCACTTTGGTCTGGTAATACATTCGCCGCTAATCGAAATCACCTTTTTATCTCTTGAAAATCAACCAAATTGATCTTTATTAATCACTTCATCGATTTAGGGGTTCACATTGGTGCACAGAAAAGGGGGACGGGGTCTACGATGCCCCGAAAGGTAGGGGGTGCATGGACGAACATATAGCGCGTGTTATATAATTATGTATTATATACGTGTATTCCAACAATTCCACTTTGGTCTGGTAATACATTCGCCGCTAATCGAAATCACCTTTTTATGTCTTGAAAATCAACCAAATTGATCTTTATTAATTACTTCATCGATTTAGGGGTGAACATTGGTGCACAGAAAAGGGGAACGGGGTCTATGATGCCCCGAAAGGTAGGGGCTGCATGGACGAAAATATAGCGCGTGTTATATAATTATGTATTATATACGTGTAATCCAACAATTCCACTTTGGTCTGGTAATACATTCGCCGCTAATCGAAATCACCTTTTTATGTCTTGAAAATCGACCAAATTGATCTTTATAAATCACTTCATCGATCTAGGGGTAAACATTGGTGCACAGAAAAGGGGGACGGGGTCTACGATGCCCCGAAAGGTAGGGGGTGCATGGACGAAAATATAGCGCGTGTTATATAATTATGTATTATATACGTGTATTCTGGTCTGGTAATACATTCGCCGCTAATCGAAATCACCTTTTTATGTCTTGAAAATCGACCAAATTGATCTTTATAAATCACTTCATCGATCTAGGGGTGAACATTGGTGCACAGAAAAGGGGAACGGGGTCTACGATGCCCCGAAAGGTAGGGGGTGCATGGACGAAAATATAGCGCGTGTTATATAATGTATTATATACGTGTATTCCAACAATTCCACTTTGGTCTGGTAATACATTCGCCGCTAATCGAAATCACCATTTTATGTCTTGAAAATCAACCAAATTGATCTTTATTAATCACTTCATCGATTTAGGGGTGAACATTGGTGCACAGAAAAGGGGGACGGGGTCTACGATGCCCCGAAAGGTAGGGGGTGCATGGACGAAAATATAGCGCGTGTTATATAAGTATGTATTATATACGTGTATTCCAACAATTCCACTTTGGTCTGGTAATACATTCGCCGCTAATCGAAATCACCTTTTTATGTCTTGAAAATCAACAAAATTGATCTTTATTAATCACTTCATCGATTTAGGGGTAAACATTGGTGCACAGAAAAGGGGGACGGGGTCTACGATGCCCCGAAATGTAGGGGGTGCATGGACGAAAATATAGCGCGTGTTATATAATTATGTATTATATACGTGTATTCCAACAATTCCACTTTGGTCTGGTAATACATTCGCCGCTAATCGAAATCACCATTTTATGTCTTGAAAATCAACCAAATTGATCTTTATTAATCACTTCATCGATTTAGGGGTGAACATTGGTGCACAGAAAAGGGGGACGGGGTCTACGATGCCCCGAAAGGTAGGAGGTGCATGGACGAAAATATAGCGCGTGTTATATAATTATGTATTATATACGTGTATTCCAACAATTTCACTTTGGTCTGGTAATACATTCGCCGCTAATCGAAATCACCATTTTATGTCTTGAAAATCAACCAAATTGATCTTTATTAATCACTTCATCGATTTAGGGGTGAACATTGGTGCACCGAAAAGGGGGACGGGGTCTACGATGCCCCGAAAGGTAGGGGGTGCATGGACGAAAATATAGCGCGTGTTATATAATTATGTATTATATACGTGTATTCCAACAATTCCACTTTGGTCTGGTAATACATTCGCCGCTAATCGAAATCACCTTTTTATGTCTTGAAAATCAACCAAATTGATCTTTATTAATCACTTCATCGATTTAGGGGTGAACATTGGTGCACAGAAAAGGGGGACGGGGTCTACGATGCCCCGAAAGGTAGGGGGTGCATGGACGAAAATATAGCGCGTGTTATATAATTATGTATTATATACGTGTATTCCAACAATTCCACTTTGGTCTGGTAATACATTCGCCGCTAATCGAAATCACCTTTTTATGTCTTGAAAATCGACCAAATTGATCTTTATTAATCACTTCATCGATTTAGGGGTGAACATTGGTGCACAGAAAAGGGGGACGGGGTCTACGATGCCCCGAAAGGTAGGGGGTGCATGGACGAAAATATAGCGCGTGTTATATAATTATGTATTATATACGTGTATTCCAACAATTCCACTTTGGTCTGGTAATACATTCGCCGCTAATCGAAATCACCTTTTTATGTCTTGAAAATCGACCAAATTGATCTTTATAAATCACTTCATCAATTTAGGGGTGAACATTTGTGCACAGAAAAGGGGGACGGGGTCTACGATGCCCCGAAAGGTAGGGGGTGCATGGACGAAAATATAGCGCGTGTTATATAATTATGTATTATATACGTGTATTCCAACAATTCCACTTTGGTCTGGTAATACATTCGCCGCTAATCGAAATCACCATTTTATGTCTTGAAAATCAACCAAATTGATCTTTATTAATCACTTCATCGATTTTGGGGTAAAGATTGTTGCACAGAAAAGGGGGACGGGGTCTACGATGCCCCGAAAGGTAGGGGGTGCATGGACGAAAATATAGCGCGTGTTATATAATTATGTATTATATACGTGTATTCCAACAATTCTACTTTGGTCTGGTAATACATTCGCCGCTAATCGAAATCACCTTTTTATGTCTTGAAAATCGACCAAATTGATCTTTATAAATCAATTCATCGATCTAGGCGTGAACATTGGTGCACAGAAAAGGGGGACGGGGTCTACGATGCCCCGAAAGGTAGGGGGTGCATGGACGAAAATATAGCGCGTGTTATATAATTATGTATTATATACGTGTATTCCAACAATTCCACTTTGGTCTGGTAATACATTCGCCGCTAATCGAAATCACCATTTTATGTCTTGAAAATCAACCAAATTAATCTTTATTAATCACTTCATCGATTAAGGGGTTCACATTGGTGCACAGAAAAGGGGGACGGGGTCTATGATGCCCCGAAAGGTAGGGGCTGCATGGACGAAAATATAGCGCGTGTTATATAATTATGTATTATATACGTGTATTCCAACAATTTCACTTTGGTCTGGTAATACATTGGCCGCTAATCGAAATCACCATTTTATGTCTTGAAAATCAACCAAATTGATCTTTATTAATCACTTCATCGATTTAGGGTTGAACATTGGTGCACAGAAAAGGGGGACGGGGTCTACGATGCCCCGAAAGGTAGGGGGTGCATGGACGAAAATATAGCGCGTGTTATATAATTATGTATTATATACGTGTATTCCAACAATTCCACTTTGGTCTGGTAATACATTCGCCGCTAATCGAAATCACCTTTTTATGTCTTGAAAATCAACCAAATTGATCTTTATTAATCACTTCATCGATTTAGGGGTTCACATTGGTGCACAGAAAAGGGGGACGGGGTCTACGATGCCCCGAAAGGTAGGGGGTGCATGGACGAACATATAGCGCGTGTTATATAATTATGTATTATATACGTGTATTCCAACAATTCCACTTTGGTCTGGTAATACATTCGCCGCTAATCGAAATCACCTTTTTATGTCTTGAAAATCAACCAAATTGATCTTTATTAATTACTTCATCGATTTAGGGGTGAACATTGGTGCACAGAAAAGGGGAACGGGGTCTATGATGCCCCGAAAGGTAGGGGCTGCATGGACGAAAATATAGCGCGTGTTATATAATTATGTATTATATACGTGTAATCCAACAATTCCACTTTGGTCTGGTAATACATTCGCCGCTAATCGAAATCACCTTTTTATGTCTTGAAAATCGACCAAATTGATCTTTATAAATCACTTCATCGATCTAGGGGTAAACATTGGTGCACAGAAAAGGGGGACGGGGTCTACGATGCCCCGAAAGGTAGGGGGTGCATGGACGAAAATATAGCGCGTGTTATATAATTATGTATTATATACGTGTATTCTGGTCTGGTAATACATTCGCCGCTAATCGAAATCACCTTTTTATGTCTTGAAAATCGACCAAATTGATCTTTATAAATCACTTCATCGATCTAGAGGTGAACATTGGTGCACAGAAAAGGGGGACGGGGTCTACGATGCCCCGAAAGGTAGGGGGTGCATGGACGAAAATATAGCGCGTGTTATATAATGTATTATATACGTGTATTCCAACAATTCCACTTTGGTCTGGTAATACATTCGCCGCTAATCGAAATCACCATTTTATGTCTTGAAAATCAACCAAATTGATCTTTATTAATCACTTCATCGATTTAGGGGTGAACATTGGTGCACAGAAAAGGGGGACGGGGTCTACGATGCCCCGAAAGGTAGGGGGTGCATGGACGAAAATATAGCGCGTGTTATATAATTATGTATTATATACGTGTATTCCAACAATTCCACTTTGGTCTGGTAATACATTCGCCGCTAATCGAAATCACCTTTTTATGTCTTGAAAATCAACAAAATTGATCTTTATTAATCACTTCATCGATTTAGGGGTAAACATTGGTGCACAGAAAAGGGGGACGGGGTCTACGATGCCCCGAAATGTAGGGGGTGCATGGACGAAAATATAGCGCGTGTTATATAATTATGTATTATATACGTGTATTCCAACAATTCCACTTTGGTCTGGTAATACATTCGCCGCTAATCGAAATCACCATTTTATGTCTTGAAAATCAACCAAATTGATCTTTATTAATCACTTCATCGATTTAGGGGTGAACATTGGTGCACAGAAAAGGGGGACGGGGTCTACGATGCCCCGAAAGGTAGGAGGTGCATGGACGAAAATATAGCGCGTGTTATATAATTATGTATTATATACGTGTATTCCAACAATTTCACTTTGGTCTGGTAATACATTCGCCGCTAATCGAAATCACCATTTTATGTCTTGAAAATCAACCAAATTGATCTTTATTAATCACTTCATCGATTTAGGGGTGAACATTGGTGCACCGAAAAGGGGGACGGGGTCTACGATGCCCCGAAAGGTAGGGGGTGCATGGACGAAAATAGAGCGCGTGTTATATAATTATGTATTATATACGTGTATTCCAACAATTCCACTTTGGTCTGGTAATACATTCGCCGCTAATCGAAATCACCTTTTTATGTCTTGAAAATCAACCAAATTGATCTTTATTAATCACTTCATCGATTTAGGGGTGAACATTGGTGCACAGAAAAGGGGGACGGGGTCTACGATGCCCCGAAAGGTAGGGGGTGCATGGACGAAAATATAGCGCGTGTTATATAATTATGTATTATATACGTGTATTCCAACAATTCCACTTTGGTCTGGTAATACATTCGCCGCTAATCGAAATCACCTTTTTATGTCTTGAAAATCGACCAAATTGATCTTTATTAATCACTTCATCGATTTAGGGGTGAACATTGGTGCACAGAAAAGGGGGACGGGGTCTACGATGCCCCGAAAGGTAGGGGGTGCATGGACGAAAATATAGCGCGTGTTATATAATTATGTATTATATACGTGTATTCCAACAATTCCACTTTGGTCTGGTAATACATTCGCCGCTAATCGAAATCACCTTTTTATGTCTTGAAAATCGACCAAATTGATCTTTATAAATTACTTTATCGATCTAGGGGTGAACATTGGTGCACAGAAAAGGGGGACGGGGTCTACGATGCCCCGAAAGGTAGGGGGTGCATGGACGAAAATATAGCGCGTGTTATATAATTATGTATTATATACGTGTATTCCAACAATTCCACTTTGGTCTGGTAATACATTCGCCTGATCTTTATTAATCACTTCATCGATTTAGGGGTGAACATTGCTGCACAGAAAAGAGGGACGGGGTCTACGATGCCCCGAAAGGTAGGGGCTGCATGGACGAAAATATAGCGCGTGTTATATAATTATGTATTATATACGTGTATTCTAAAATTCCACTTTGGTCTGGTAATACATTCGCCGCTAATCGAAATCACCTTTTTATGTCTTGAAAATCAAGCAAATTGAACTTTATTAATCACTTCATCGATTTATGGGTGAACATTGGTGCACAGAAAAGGGGGACGGGGTCTACGATGCCCCGAAAGGTAGGCGCGTTTTGCATAATTATGTATTATATACGTGTATTCCAACAATTCCACTTTGGTCTGGTAATACATTCGCCGCTAATCGAAATCACCTTTTTATGTCTTGAAAATCGACCAAATTGATCTTTATAAATTACTTTATCGATCTAGGGGTGAACATTGGTGCACAGAAAAGGGGGACGGGGTCTACGATGCCCCGAAAGGTAGGGGGTGCATGGACGAAAATATAGCGCGTGTTATATAATTATGTATTATATACGTGTATTACAACAATTCCACTTTGGTCTGGTAATACATTCGCCGCTAATCGAATTCACCTTTTTATGTCTTGAAAATCAACCAAATTGATCTTTATTAATCACTCCATCGATTTAGGGGTGAACATTGGTGCACAGAAAAGGGGGACGGGGTCTACGATGCCCCGAAAGGTAGGGGGTGCATGGACGAAAATATAGCGCGTGTTATATAATTATGTATTATATACGTGTATTCCAACAATTCCACTTTGGTCTGGTAATACATTCGCCGCTAATCGAAATCACCATTTTATGTCTTGAAAATCAACCAAATTGATCTTTATTAATCACTTCATCGATTTAGGGGTGAACATTGGTGCAGAGAAAAGGGGGACGGGGTTTACGATGCCCCGAAAGGTAGGGGGTGCATGGACGAAAATATAGCGCGTGTTATATAATTATGTATTATATACGTGTATTCCAACAATTCCACTTTGGTCTGGTAATACATTCGCCTGATCTTTATTAATCACTTCATCGATTTAGGGGTGAACATTGCTGCACAGAAAAGAGGGACGGGGTCTACGATGCCCCGAAAGGTAGGGGGTGCATGGACGAAAATATAGCGCGTGTTATATAATTATGTATTATATACGTGTATTCTAAAATTCCACTTTGGTCTGGTAATACATTCGCCGCTAATCGAAATCACCTTTTTATGTCTTGAAAATCAAGCAAATTGAACTTTATTAATCACTTCATCGATTTATGGGTGAACATTGGTGCACAGAAAAGGGGGACGGGGTCTACGATGCCCCGAAAGGTAGGCGCGTTTTGCATAATTATGTATTATATACGTGTATTCCAACAATTCCACTTTGGTCTGGTAATACATTCGCCGCTAATCGAAATCACCTTTTTATGTCTTGAAAATCGACCAAATTGATCTTTATAAATTACTTTATCGATCTAGGGGTGAACATTGGTGCACAGAAAAGGGGGACGGGGTCTACGATGCCCCGAAAGGTAGGGGGTGCATGGACGAAAATATAGCGCGTGTTATATAATTATGTATTATATACGTGTATTACAACAATTCCACTTTGGTCTGGTAATACATTCGCCGCTAATCGAATTCACCTTTTTATGTCTTGAAAATCAACCAAATTGATCTTTATTAATCACTCCATCGATTTAGGGGTGAACATTGGTGCACAGAAAAGGGGGACGGGGTCTACGATGCCCCGAAAGGTAGGGGGTGCATGGACGAAAATATAGCGCGTGTTATATAATTATGTATTATATACGTGTATTCCAACAATTCCACTTTGGTCTGGTAATACATTCGCCGCTAATCGAAATCACCATTTTATGTCTTGAAAATCAACCAAATTGATCTTTATTAATCACTTCATCGATTTAGGGGTGAACATTGGTGCAGAGAAAAGGGGGACGGGGTTTACGATGCCCCGAAAGGTAGGGGGTGCATGGACGAAAATATAGCGCGTGTTATATAATTATGTATTATATACGCGTATTCCAACAATTCCACTTTGGTCTGGTAATACATATGCCGTTAATCGAAATCACCTTTTTATGTCTTGAAAATCAACCAAATTGATCCTTATTAATCACTTCATCGATTTAGGGGTGAACATTGGTGCACATAAAAGGGGGACGGGGTCTACGATGCCCCGAAAGGTAGGGGGTGCATGGACGAAAATATAGCGCGTATTATATATGTATTATATACGTGTATTCCAACAATTCCATTTTGGTCTGGTAATACATTCGCCGCTAATCGAAATCACCATTTTATGTCTTGAAAATCAACCAAATTGATCTTTATTAATCACTTCATCGATTTAGGGGTGAACATTGGTGCACAGAAAAGGGGGACGGGGTCTACGATGCCCCGAAAGGTAGGAGGTGCATGGACGAAAATATAGCGCGTGTTATATAATTATGTATTATATACGTGTATTCCAACAATTCCACTTTGGTCTGGTAATACATTCGCCGCTAATCGAAATCACCATTTTATGTCTTGAAAATCAACCAAATTGATCTTTATTAATCACTTCATCGATTTAGGGGTGAACATTGGTGCACAGAAAAGGGGGACGGGGTCTACGATGCCCCGAAAGGTAGGCGCGTGTTGTATAATTATGTATTATATACGTGTATTCCAACAATTCCACTTTGGTCTGGTAATACATTCGCCGCTAATCGAAATCACCTTTTTATGTCTTGAAAATCGACCAAATTGATCTTTATAAATTACTTTATCGATCTAGGGGTGAACATTGGTGCACAGAAAAGGGGGACGGGGTCTACGATGCCCCGAAAGGTAGGGGGTGCATGGACGAAAATATAGCGCGTGTTATATAATTATGTATTATATACGTGTATTACAACAATTCCACTTTGGTCTGGTAATACATTCGCCGCTAATCGAATTCACCTTTTTATGTCTTGAAAATCAACCAAATTGATCTTTATTAATCACTTCATTGATTTAGGGGTGAACATTGGTGCACAGAAAAGGGGGACGGGGTCTACGATGCCCCGAAAGGTAGGGGGTGCATGGACGAAAATATAGCGCGTGTTATATAATTATGTATTATATACGTGTATTCCAACAATTCCACTTTGGTCTGGTAATACATTCGCCGCTAATCGAAATCACCTTTTTATGTCTTGAAAATCGACCAAATTGATCTTTATAAATCACTTCATCGATGTAGGGGTGAACATTGGTGCACAGAAAAGGGGGACGGGGTCTACGATGCCCCGAAAGGTAGGGGGTGCATGGACGAAAATATAGCGCGTGTTATATAATTATGTATTATATACGTGTATTCCAACAATTCCACTTTGGTCTGGTAATACATTCGCCGCTAATCGAAATCACCTTTTTATGTCTTGAAAATCAACCAAATTGATCTTTATTAATCACTTCATCGATTTAGGGGTGAACATTGCTGCACAGAAAAGAGGGACGGGGTCTACGATGCCCCGAAAGGTAGGGGGTGCATGGACGAAAATATAGCGCGTGTTATATAATTATGTATTATATACGTGTATTCTAAAATTCCACTTTGGTCTGGTAATACATTCGCCGCTAATCGAAATCACCTTTTTATGTCTTGAAAATCAAGCAAATTGAACTTTATTAATCACTTCATCGATTTATGGGTGAACATTGGTGCACAGAAAAGGGGGACGGGGTCTACGATGCCCCGAAAGGTAGGCGCGTGTTGCATAATTATGTATTATATACGTGTATTCCAACAATTCCACTTTGGTCTGGTAATACATTCGCCGCTAATCGAAATCACCTTTTTATGTCTTGAAAATCGACCAAATTGATCTTTATAAATTACTTTATCGATCTAGGGGTGAACATTGGTGCACAGAAAAGGGGGACGGGGTCTACGATGCCCCGAAAGGTAGGGGGTGCATGGACGAAAATATAGCGCGTGTTATATAATTATGTATTATATACGTGTATTACAACAATTCCACTTTGGTCTGGTAATACATTCGCCGCTAATCGAATTCACCTTTTTATGTCTTGAAAATCAACCAAATTGATCTTTATTAATCACTTCATCGATTTAGGGGTGAACATTGGTGCACAGAAAAGGGGGACGGGGTCTACGATGCCCCGAAAGGTAGGGGGTGCATGGACGAAAATATAGCGCGTGTTATATAATTATGTATTATATACGTGTATTCCAACAATTCCACTTTGGTCTGGTAATACATTCGCCGCTAATCGAAATCACCATTTTATGTCTTGAAAATCAACCAAATTGATCTTTATTAATCACTTCATCGATTTAGGGGTGAACATTGGTGCAGAGAAAAGGGGGACGGGGTTTACGATGCCCCGAAAGGTAGGGGGTGCATGGACGAAAATATAGCGCGTGTTATATAATTATGTATTATATACGCGTATTCCAACAATTCCACTTTGGTCTGGTAATACATATGCCGTTAATCGAAATCACCTTTTTATGTCTTGAAAATCAACCAAATTGATCCTTATTAATCACTTCATCGATTTAGGGGTGAACATTGGTGCACATAAAAGGGGGACGGGGTCTACGATGCCCCGAAAGGTAGGGGGTGCATGGACGAAAATATAGCGCGTATTATATATGTATTATATACGTGTATTCCAACAATTCCATTTTGGTCTGGTAATACATTCGCCGCTAATCGAAATCACCATTTTATGTCTTGAAAATCAACCAAATTGATCTTTATTAATCACTTCATCGATTTAGGGGTGAACATTGGTGCACAGAAAAGGGGGACGGGGTCTACGATGCCCCGAAAGGTACGCGCGTGTTGTATAATTATGTATTATATACGTGTATTCCAACAATTCCACTTTGGTCTGGTAATACATTCGCCGCTAATCGAAATCACCTTTTTATGTCTTGAAAATCGACCAAATTGATCTTTATAAATTACTTTATCGATCTAGGGGTGAACATTGGTGCACAGAAAAGGGGGACGGGGTCTACGATGCCCCGAAAGGTAGGGGGTGCATGGACGAAAATATAGCGCGTGTTATATAATTATGTATTATATACGTGTATTACAACAATTCCACTTTGGTCTGGTAATACATTCGCCGCTAATCGAATTCACCTTTTTATGTCTTAAAAATCAACCAAATTGATCTTTATTAATCACTTCATCGATTTAGGGGTGAACATTGGTGCACAGAAAAGGGGGACGGGGTCTACGATGCCCCGAAAGGTAGGGGGTGCATGGACGAAAATATAGCGCGTGTTATATAATTATGTATTATATACGTGTATTCCAACAATTCCACTTTGGTCTGGTAATACATTCGCCGCTAATCGAAATCACCATTTTATGTCTTGAAAATCAACCAAATTGATCTTAATTAATCACTTCATCGATTTAGGGGTGAACATTGGTGCAGAGAAAAGGGGGACGGGGTTTACGATGCCCCGAAAGGTAGGGGGTGCATGGACGAAAATATAGCGCGTGTTATATAATTATGTATTATATACGTGTATTCCAACAATTCCACTTTGGTCTGGTAATACATATGCCGTTAATCGAAATCACCTTTTTATGTCTTGAAAATCAACCAAATTGATCCTTATTAATCACTTCATCGATTTAGGGGTGAACATTGGTGCACATAAAAGGGGGACGGGGTCTACGATGCCCCGAAAGGTAGGGGGTGCATGGACGAAAATATAGCGCGTATTATATATGTATTATATACGTGTATTCCAACAATTCCACTTTGGTCTGGTAATACATTCGCCGCTAATCGAAATCACCATTTTATGTCTTGAAAATCAACCAAATTGATCTTTATTAATCACTTCATCGATTTAGGGGTGAACATTGGTGCACAGAAAAGGGGGACGGGGTCTACGATGCCCCGAAAGGTAGGAGGTGCATGGACGAAAATATAGCGCGTGTTATATAATTATGTATTATATACGTGTATTCCAACAATTCCACTTTGGTCTGGTAATACATTCGCCGCTAATCGAAATCACCATTTTATGTCTTGAAAATCAACCAAATTGATCTTTATTAATCACTTCATCGATTTAGGGGTGAACATTGGTGCACAGAAAAGGGGGACGGGGTCTACGATGCCCCGAAAGGTAGGAGGTGCATGGACGAAAATATAGCGCGTGTTATATAATTATGTATTATATACGTGTATTCCAACAATTCCACTTTGGTCTGGTAATACATTCGCCGCTAATCGAAATCACCTTTTAATGTCTTGAAAATCGACCAAATTGATCTTTATAAATCACTTCATCGATCTAGGGGTGAACATTGGTGCACAGAAAAGGGGGACGGGGTCTACGATGCCCCGAAAGTCAGAGGGTGCATGGACGAAAATATAGCGCGTGTTATATAATTATGTATTATATACGTGTATTCCAACAATTCCACTTTGGTCTGGTAATACATTCGCCGCTAATCGAAATCACCTTTTTATGTCTTAAAAATCAACCAAATTGATCTTTATTAATCACTTCATCGATCTAGGGGTAAACATTGGTGCACAGAAAAGGGGGACGGGGTCTACGATGCCCCGAAAGGTAGGGGGTGCATGGACGAAAATATAGCGCGTGTTATATAATTATGTATTATATACGTGTATTCCAACAATTCCACTTTGGTCTGGTAATACATTCGCCGCTAATCGAAATCACCATTTTATGTCTTGAAAATCAACCAAATTGATCTCTATTAATCACTTCATCGATTTAGGGGTGAACATTGGTGCACAGAAAAGGGGGGACGGGGTCTACAATGCCCCGAAAGGTAGGGGGTGCATGGACGAAAATATAGCGCGTGTTATATAATTATGTATTATATACGTGTATTCTGGTCTGGTAATACATTCGCCGCTAATCGAAATCACCTTTTTATGTCTTGAAAATCGACCAAATTGATCTTTATAAATCACTTCATCGATCTAGGGGTGAACATTGGTGCACAGAAAAGGGGGACGGGGTCTACGATGCCTCGAAAGGTAGGGGGTGCATGGACGAAAATATAGCGCGTGTTATATAATTATGTATTATATACGTGTATTCCAACAATTCCACTTTGGTCTGGTAATACATTCGCCGCTAATCGAAATCACCATTTTATGTCTTGAAAATCAACCAAATTGATCTTTATTAATCACTTCATCGATTTAGGGGTGAACATTGGTGCACAGAAAAGGGGGACGGGGTCTACGATGCCCCGAAAGGTAGGGGGTGCATGGACGAAAATATAGCGCGTGTTATATAATTATGTATTATATACGTGTATTCCAACAATTCCACTTTGGTCTGGTAATACATTCGCCGCTAATCGAAATCACCTTTTTATGTCTTGAAAATCAACCAAATTGATCTTTATTAATCACTTCATCGATTTAGGGGTGAACATTGGTGCACAGAAAAGGGGGACGGGGTCTACGATGCCCCGAAAGGTAGGGGGTGCATGGACGAAAATATAGCGCGTGTTATATAATTATGTATTATATACGTGTATTCCAACAATTCCACTTTGGTCTGGTAATACATTCGCCGCTAATCGAAATCACCTTTTTATGTCTTGAAAATCGACCAAATTGATCTTTATTAATCACTTCATCGATTTAGGGGTGAACATTGGTGCACAGAAAAGGGGGACGGGGTCTACGATGCCCCGAAAGGTAGGGGGGGCATGGACGAAAATATAGCGCGTGTTATATAATTATGTATTATATACGTGTATTCCAACAATTCCACTTTGGTCTGGTAATACATTCGCCGCTAATCGAAATCACCTTTTTATGTCTTGAAAATCGACCAAATTGATCTTTATAAATCACTTCATCGATGTAGGGGTGAACATTGGTGCACAGAAAAGGGGGACGGGGTCTACGATGCCCCGAAAGGTAGGGGGTGCATGGACGAAAATATAGCGCGTGTTATATAATTATGTATTATATACGTGTATTCCAACAATTCCACTTTGGTCTGGTAATACATTCGCCGCTAATCGAAATCACCTTTTTATGTCTTGAAAATCAACAAAATTGATCTTTATTAATCACTTCATCGATTTAGGGGATCACATTGGTGCACAGAAAAGGGGGACGGGGTCTACGATGCCCCGAAAGGTAGGGGGTGCATGGACGAACATATAGCGCGTGTTATATAATTATGTATTATATACGTGTATTCCAACAATTTCACTTTGGTCTGGTATTACATTCGCCGCTAATCGAAATCACCATTTTATGTCTTGAAAATCAACCAAATTGATCTTTATTAATCACCTCATCGATTTAGGGGTGAACATTGGTGCACAGAAAAGGGGGACGGGGTCTACGATGCCCCGAAAGGTAGGGGGTGCATGGACGAAAATATAGCGCGTGTTATATAATTATGTATTATATACGTGTATTCCAACAATTCCACTTTGGTCTGGTAATACATTCGCCGCTAATCGAAATCACCTTTTTATGTCTTGAAAATCAACCAAATTGATCTTTATTAATTACTTCATCGATTTAGGGGTGAACATTGGTGCACAGAAAAGGGGGACGGGGTCTATGATGCCCCGAAAGGTAGGGGGTGCATGGAAGAACAATTAGCGCGTGTTATATAATTATGTATTATATACGTGTATTCCAACAATTTCACTTTGGTCTGGTAATACATTCGCCGCTAATCGAAATCACCTTTTTATGTCTTGAAAATCAACCAAATTGATCTTTATTAATTACTTCATCGATTTAGGGGTGAACATTGGTGCACAGAAAAGGGGGACGGGGTCTATGATGCCCCGAAAGGTAGGGACTGCATGGACGAAAATATAGCGCGTGTTATATAATTATGTATTATATACGTGTATTCCAACAATTTCACTTTGGTCTGGTACTACATTCGCCGCTAATCGAAATCACCATTTTATGTCTTGAAAATCAACCAAATTGATTTTTATTAATCACTTCATCGATTTAGGGTTGAACATTGGTGCACAGAAAAGGGGGACGGGGTCTACGATGCCCCGAAAGGTAGGGGGTGCATGGACGAACATATAGCGCGTGTTATATAATTATGTATTATATACGTGTATTCCAACAATTTCACTTTGGTCTGGTAATACATTCGCCGCTAATCGAAATCACCATTTTATGTCTTGAAAATCAACCAAATTGATTTTTATTAATCACTTCATCGATTTAGGGGTAAACATTGGTGCACAGAAAAGGGGGACGGGGTCTACGATGCCCCGAAAGGTAGGGGGTGCATGGACGAAAATATAGCGCGTGTTATATAATTATGTATTATATACGTGTATTCCAACAATTCCACTTTGGTCTGGTAATACATTCGCCGCTAATCGAAATCACCATTTTATGTCTTGAAAATCAACCAAATTGATCTTTATTAATCACTTCATCGATTTAGGGGTAAATATTGGTGCACAGAAAAGGGGGACGGGGTCTACGATGCCCCGAAAGGTAGGGGGTGCATGGACGAACATATAGCGCGTGTTATATAATTATGTATTATATACGTGTATTCCAACAATTCCACTTTGGTCTGGTAATACATTCGCTGCTAATCGAAATCACCTTTTTATGTCTTGAAAATCAACCAAATTGATCTTTATTAATTACTTCATCGATTTAGGGGTGAACATTGGTGCACAGAAAAGGGGGACGGGGTCTATGATGCCCCGAAAGGTAGGGGCTGCATGGACGAAAATATAGCGCGTGTTATATAATTATGTATTATATACGTGTATTCCAACAATTTCATTTTGGTCTGGTAATACATTCGCCGCTAATCGAAATCACCATTTTATGTCTTGAAAATCAACCAAATTGATCTTTATTAATCACTTCATCGATTTAGGGTTGAACATTGGTGCATAGAAAAGGGGGACGGGGTCTACGATGCCCCGAAAGGTAGGGGGTGCATGGACGAAAATATAGCGCGTGTTATATAATTATGTATTATATACGTGTATTCCAACAATTCCACTTTGGTCTGGTAATACATTCGCCGCTAATCGAAATCACCATTTTATGTCTTGAAAATCAACCAAATTGATCTTTATTAATCACTTCATCGATTTAGGGGTGAACATTGGTGCACAGAAAAGGGGGACGGGGTCTACGATGCCCCGAAAGGTAGGGGGTGCATGGACGAAAATATAGCGCGTGTTATATAATTATGTATTATATACGTGTATTCCAACAATTCCACTTTGGTCTGGTAATACATTCGCCGCTAATCGAAATCACCTTTTTATGTCTTGAAAATCGACCAAATTGATCTTTATTAATCACTTCATCGATTTAGGGGTAAAGATTGGTGCACAGAAAAGGGGGACGGGGTCTACGATGCCCCGAAAGGTAGGGGGTGCATGGACGAACATATAGCGCGTGTTATATAATTATGTATTATATACGTGTATTCCAACAATTCCACTTTGGTCTGGTAATACATTCGCCGCTAATCGAAATCACCTTTTTATGTCTTGAAAATCGACCAAATTGATCTTTATAAATCACTTCATCGATCTAGGGGTGAACATTGGTGCACAGAAAAGGGGGACGGGGTCTACGATGCCCCGAAAGGTAGGGGGTGCATGGACGAAAATATAGCGCGTGTTATATAATTATGTATTATATACGTGTATTCCAACAATTCCACTTTGGTCTGGTAATACATTCGCCGCTAATCGAAATCACCTTTTTATGTCTTGAAAATCAACAAAATTGATCTTTATTAATCACTTCATCGATTTAGGGGATCACATTGGTGCACAGAAATGGGGACGGGGTCTACGATGCCCCGAAAGGTAGATGGTGCATGGACGAACATATAGCGCGTGTTATATAATTATGTATTATATACGTGTATTCCAACAATTTCACTTTGGTCTGGTAATACATTCGCCGCTAATCGAAATCACCATTTTATGTCTTGAAAATCAACCAAATTGATCTTTATTAATCACTTCATCGATTTAGGGGTGAACATTGGTGCACAGAAAAGGGGGACGGGGTCTACGATGCCCCGAAAGGTAGGGGGTGCATGGACGAAAATATAGCGCGTGTTATATAATTATATATTATATACGTGTATTCCAACAATTCCACTTTGGTCTGGTAATACATTCGCCGCTAATCGAAATCACCTTTTGATGTCTTGAAAATCAACCAAATTGATCTTTATTAATTACTTCATCGATTTAGGGGTGAACATTGGTGCACAGAAAAGGGGGACGGGGTCTATGATGCCCCGAAAGGTAGGGGGTGCATGGACGAACATATAGCGCGTGTTATATAATTATGTATTATATACGTGTATTCCAACAATTTCACTTTGGTCTGGTAATACATTCGCAGGTAATCGAAATCACCTTTTTATGTCTTGAAAATCAACCAAATTGATCTTTATTAATTACTTCATCGATTTAGGGGTGAACATTGGTGCACAGAAAAGGGGGACGGGGTCTATGATGCCCCGAAAGGTAGGGACTGCATGGACGAAAATATAGCGCGTGTTATATAATTATGTATTATATACGTGTATTCCAACAATTTCACTTTGGTCTGGTACTACATTCGCCGCTAATCGAAATCACCATTTTATGTCTTGAAAATCAACCAAATTGATTTTTATTAATCACTTCATCGATTTAGGGTTGAACATTGGTGCACAGAAAAGGGGGACGGGGTCTACGATGCCCCGAAAGGTAGGGGGTGCATGGACGAAAATATAGCGCGTGTTATATAATTATGTATTATATACGTGTATTCCAACAATTCCACTTTGGTCTGGTAATACATTCGCCGCTAATCGAAATCACCTTTTTATGTCTTGAAAATCAAATAAATTGATCTTTATTAATCACTTCATCGATTTAGGGGATCACATTGGTGCACAGAAAAGGGGGACGGGGTCTACGATGCCCCGAAAGGTAGGGGGTGCATGGACGAACATATAGCGCGTGTTATATAATTATGTATTATATACGTGTATTCCAACAATTTCACTTTGGTCTGGTAATACATTCGCCGCTAATCGAAATCACCATTTTATGTCTTGAAAATCAACCAAATTGATCTTTATTAATCACTTCATCGATTTAGGGGTGAACATTGGTGCACAGAAAAGGGGGACGGGGTCTACGATGCCCCGAAAGGTAGGGGGTGCATGGACGAAAATATAGCGCGTGTTATATAATTATGTATTATATACGTGTATTCCAACAATTCCACTTTGGTCTGGTAATACATTCGCCGCTAATCGAAATCACCATTTTATGTCTTGAAAATCAACCAAATTGATTTTTATTAATCACTTCATCGATTTAGGGGTAAACATTGGTGCACAGAAAAGGGGGACGGGGTCTACGATGCCCCGAAAGGTAGGGGGTGCATGGACGAAAATATAGCGCGTGTTATATAATTATGTATTATATACGTGTATTCCAACAATTCCACTTTGGTCTGGTAATACATTCGCCGCTAATCGATATCACCATTTTATGTCTTGAAAATCAACCAAATTGATCTTTATTAATCACTTCATCGATTTAGGGGTAAATATTGGTGCACAGAAAAGGGGGACGGGGTCTACGATGCCCCGAAAGGTAGGGGGTGCATGGACGAACATATAGCGCGTGTTATATAATTATGTATTATATACGTGTATTCCAACAATTCCACTTTGGTCTGGTAATACATTCGCTGCTAATCGAAATCACCTTTTTATGTCTTGAAAATCAACCAAATTGATCTTTATTAATTACTTCATCGATTTAGGGGTGAACATTGGTGCACAGAAAAGGGGGACGGGGTCTACGATGCCCCGAAAGGTAGGCGCGTGTTGTATAATTATGTATTATATACGTGTATTCCAACAATTCCACTTTGGTCTGGTAATACATTCGCCGCTAATCGAAATCACCATTTTATGTCTTGAAAATCAACCAAATTGATCTTTATTAATCACTTCATCGATTTAGGGGTGAATATTGGTGCACAGAAAAGGGGGACGGGGTCTATGATGCCCCGAAAGGTAGGGGCTGCATGGACGAAAATATAGCGCGTGTTATATAATTATGTATTATATACGTGTATTCTGGTCTGGTAATACATTCGCCGCTAATCGAAATCACCTTTTTATGTCTTGAAAATCAAGCAAATTGATCTTTTTTAATCACTTCATCGATTTATGGGTGAACATTGGTGCACAGAAAAGGGGGACGGGGTCTATGATGCCCCGAAAGGTAGGGGCTGCATGGACGAAAATATAGCGCGTGTTATATAATTATGTATTATATACGTGTATTCTGGTCTGGTAATACATTCGCCGCTAATCGAAATCACCTTTTTATGTCTTGAAAATCAAGCAAATTGATCTTTTTTAATCACTTCATCGATTTATGGGTGAACATTGGTGCACAGAAAAGGGGGACGGGGTCTACGATGCCCCGAAAGGTAGGCGCGTGTTGTATAATTATGTATTATATACGTGTATTCCAACAATTCCACTTTGGTCTGGTAATACATTCGCCGCTAATCGAAATCACCATTTTATGTCTTGAAAATCAACCAAATTGATCTTTATTAATCACTTCATCGATTTAGGGGTGAATATTGGTGCACAGAAAAGGGGGACGGGGTCTATGATGCCCCGAAAGGTAGGGGCTGCATGGACGAAAATATAGCGCGTGTTATATAATTATGTATTATATACGTGTATTCCAACAATTTCACTTTGGTCTGGTAATACATTCGCCGCTAATCGAAATCACCATTTTATGTCTTGAAAATCAACCAAATTGATCTTTATTAATCACTTCATCGATTTAGGGGTTCACATTGGTGCACAGAAAAGGGGGACGGGGTCTACGATGCCCCGAAAGGTAGGGGGTGCATGGACGAACATATAGCGCGTGTTATATAATTATGTATTATATACATGTATTCCAACAATTCCACTTTGGTCTGGTAATACATTCGCCGCTAATCGAAATCACCTTTTTATGTCTTGAAAATCAACCAAATTGATCTTTATTAATTACTTCATCGATTTAGGGGTGAACATTGGTGCACAGAAAAGGGGGACGGGGTCTATGATGCCCCGAAAGGTAGGGGCTGCATGGACGAAAATAGAGCGCGTGTTATATAATTATGTATTATATACGTGTATTCCAACAATTTCACTTTGGTCTGGTAATACATTCGCCGCTAATCGAAATCACCATTTTATGTCTTGAAAATCAACCAAATTGATCTTTATTAATCACTTCATCGATTTAGGGGTAAAGATTGGTGCACAGAAAAGGGGGACGGGGTCTACGATGCCACGAAAGGTAGGGGGTGCATGGACGAACATGTAGCGCGTGTTATATAATTATGTATTATATACGTGTATTCCAACAATTCCACTTTGGTCTGGTAATACATTCGCCGCTAATCGAAATCACCATTTTATGTCTTGAAAATCAACCAAATTGATCTTTATTAATCACTTCATCGATTTAGGGGTGAACATTGGTGCACAGAAAAGGGGGACGGGGTCTACGATGCCCCGAAAGGTAGGGGGTGCATGGACGAAAATATAGCGCGTGTTATATAATTATGTATTATATACGTGTATTCCAACAATTCCACTTTGGTCTGGTAATACATTCGCCGCTAATCGAAATCACCATTTTATGTCTTGAAAATCAACCAAATTGATTTTTATTAATCACTTCATCGATTTAGGGGTAAACATTGGTGCACAGAAAAGGGGGACGGTGTCTACGATGCCCCGAAAGGTAGGGGGTGCATGGACGAAAATATCGCGCGTGTTATATAATTATGTATTATATACGTGTATTCCAACAATTCCACTTTGGTCTGGTAATACATTCGCCACTAATCGAAATCACCATTTTATGTCTTGAAAATCAACCAAATTGATCTTTATTAATCACTTCATCGATTTAGGGGTGAAAATTGGTGCACAGAAAAGGGGGACGGGGTCTACGATGCCCCGAAAGGTAGGGGGTGCATGGACGAAAATATAGCGCGTGTTATATAATTATGTATTATATACGTGTATTCCAACAATTCCACTTTGGTCTGGTAATACATTCGCCGCTAATCGAAATCACCTTTTTATGTCTTGAAAATCAACCAAATTGATCTTTATTAATCACTTCATCGATTTAGGGGTAAAGATTGGTGCACAGAAAAGGGGGACGGGGTCTACGATGCCCCGAAAGGTAGGGGGTGCATGGACGAAAATATAGCGCGTGTTATATAATTATGTATTATATACGTGTATTCCAACAATTCCACTTTGGTCTGGTAATACATTCGCCGCTAATCGAAATCACCTTTTTATGTCTTGAAAATCAACCAAATTGATCTTTATTAATTACTTCATCGATTTAGGGGTGAACATTGGTGCACAGAAAAGGGGGACGGGGTCTATGATGCCCCGAAAGGTAGGGGCTGCATGGACGAAAATATAGCGCGTGTTATATAATTATGTATTATATACGTGTATTCCAACAATTCCACTTTGGTCTGGTAATACATTCGCCGCTAATCGAAATACCATTTTATGTCTTGAAAATCAACCAAATTGATCTTTATTAATCACTTCATCGATTTAGGGGTGAACATTGGTGCACAGAAAAGGGGGACGGGGTCTACGATGCCCCGAAAGGTAGGGGGTGCATGGACGAAAATATAGCGCGTGTTATATAATTATGTATTATATACGTGTATTCCAACAATTCCACTTTGGTCTGGTAATACATTCGCCGCTAATCGAAATCACCTTTTTATGTCTTGAAAATCAACCAAATTGATCTTTATTAATCACTTCATCAATTTAGGGGTGAACATTGGTGCACAGAAAAGGGGGACGGGGTCTACGATGCCCCGAAAGGTAGGGGGTGCATGGACGAAAATATAGCGCGTGTTATATAATTATGTATTATATACGTGTATTCCAACAATTCCACTTTGGTCTGGTAATACATTCGCCGCTAATCGAAATCACCATTTGATGTCTTGAAAATCAACCAAATTGATCTTTATTAATCACTTCATCGATTTAGGGGTAAACATTGGTGCACAGAAAAGGGGGACGGGGTCTACGATGCCCCGAAAGGTAGGGGGTGCATGGACGAAAATATAGCGCGTGTTATATAATTATGTATTATATACGTGTATTCCAACAATTCCACTTTGGTCTGGTAATACATTCGCCGCTAATCGAAATCACCATTTTATGTCTTGAAAATCAACCAAATTGATCTTTATTAATCACTTCATCGATTTAGGGGTGAACATTGGTGCACAGAAAAGGGGGACGGGGTCTACGATGCCCCGAAAGGTAGGGGGTGCATGGACGAAAATATAGCGCGTGTTATATAATTATGTATTATATACGTGTATTCCAACAATTCCACTTTGGTCTGGTAATACATTCGCCGCTAATCGAAATCACCTTTTTATGTCTTGAAAATCAACCAAATTGATCTTTATTAATTAATTCATCGATTTAGGGGTGAACATTGGTGCACAGAAAAGGGGGACGGGGTCTACGATGCCCCGAAAGGTAGGGGGTGCATGGACGAAAATATAGCGCGTGTTATATAATTATGTATTATATACGTGTATTCCAACAATTCCACTTTGGTCTGGTAATACATTCGCCGCTAATCGAAATCACCATTTTATGTCTTGAAAATCAACCAAATTGATCTTTATTAATCACTTCATCGATTTAGGGGTGAACATTGGTGCACAGAAAAGGGGGACGGGGTCTACGATGCCCCGAAAGGTAGGGGGTGCATGGACGAAAATATAGCGCGTGTTATATAATTATGTATTATATACGTGTATTCCAACAATTCCACTTTGGTCTGGTAATACATTCGCCGCTAATCGAAATCACCTTTTTATGTCTTGAAAATCAACCAAATTGATCTTTATTAATTAATTCATCGATTTAGGGGTGAACATTGGTGCACAGAAAAGGGGGACGGGGTCTACGATGCCCCGAAAGGTAGGGGGTGCATGGACGAAAATATAGCGCGTGTTATATAATTATGTATTATATACGTGTATTCCAACAATTCCACTTTGGTCTGGTAATACATTCGCCGCTAATCGAAATCACCATTTTATGTCTTGAAAATCAACCAAATTGATCTTTATTAATCACTTCATCGATTTAGGGGTGAACATTGGTGCACAGAAAAGGGGGACGGGGTCTACGATGCCCCGAAAGGTAGGGGGTGCATGGACGAAAATATAGCGCGTGTTATATAATTATGTATTATATACGTGTATTCCAACAATTCCACTTTGGTCTGGTAATACATTCGCCGCTAATCGAAATCACCATTTTATGTCTTGAAAATCAACCAAATTGATCTTTATTAATCACTTCATCGATTTAGGGGTAAATATTGGTGCACAGAAAAGGGGGACGGGGTCTACGATGCCCCGAAAGGTAGGGGGTGCATGGACGAACATATAGCGCGTGTTATATAATTATGTATTATATACGTGTATTCCAACAATTCCACTTTGGTCTGGTAATACATTCGCTGCTAATCGAAATCACCTTTTTATGTCTTGAAAATCAACCAAATTGATCTTTATTAATTACTTCATCGATTTAGGGGTGAACATTTGTGCACAGAAAAGGGGGACGGGGTCTATGATGCCCCGAAAGGTAGGGGCTGCATGGACGAAAATATAGCGCGTGTTATATAATTATGTATTATATACGTGTATTCCAACAATTTCACTTTGGTCTGGTAATACATTCGCCGCTAATCGAAATCACCATTTTATGTCTTGAAAATCAACCAAATTGATCTTTATTAATCACTTCATCGATTTAGGGTTGAACATTGGTGCATAGAAAAGGGGGACGGGGTCTACGATGCCCCGAAAGGTAGGGGGTGCATGGACGAAAATATAGCGCGTGTTATATAATTATGTATTATATACGTGTATTCCAACAATTCCACTTTGGTCTGGTAATACATTCGCCGCTAATCGAAATCACCATTTTATGTCTTGAAAATCAACCAAATTGATCTTTATTAATCACTTCATCGATTTAGGGGTGAACATTGGTGCACAGAAAAGGGGGACGGGGTCTACGATGCCCCGAAAGGTAGGGGGTGCATGGACGAAAATATAGCGCGTGTTATATAATTATGTATTATATACGTGTATTCCAACAATTCCACTTTGGTCTGGTAATACATTCGCCGCTAATCGAAATCACCTTTTTATGTCTTGAAAATCAACCAAATTGATCTTTATTAATCACTTCATCGATTTAGGGGTAAAGATTGGTGCACAGAAAAGGGGGACGGGGTCTACGATGCCCCGAAAGGTAGGGGGTGCATGGACGAAAATATAGCGCGTGTTATATAATTATGTATTATATACGTGTATTCCAACAATTCCACTTTGGTCTGGTAATACATTCGCCGCTAATCGAAATCACCTTTTTATGTCTTGAAAATCAACAAAATTGATCTTTATTAATCACTTCATCGATTTAGGGGATCACATTGGTGCACAGAAAAGGGGGACGGGGTCTACGATGCCCCGAAAGGTAGGGGGTGCATGGACGAAAATATAGCGCGTGTTATATAATTATGTATTATATACGTGTATTCCAACAATTCCACTTTGGTCTGGTAATACATTCGCCGCTAATCGAAATCACCATTTTATGTCTTGAAAATCAACCAAATTGATTTTTATTAATCACTTCATCGATTTAGGGGTAAACATTGGTGCACAGAAAAGGGGGACGGGGTCTACGATGCCCCGAAAGGTAGGGGGTGCATGGACGAAAATATAGCGCGTGTTATATAATTATGTATTATATACGTGTATTCCAACAATTCCACTTTGGTCTGGTAATACATTCGCCGCTAATCGAAATCACCATTTTATGTCTTGAAAATCAACCAAATTGATCTTTATTAATCACTTCATCGATTTAGGGGTAAATATTGGTGCACAGAAAAGGGGGACGGGGTCTACGATGCCCCGAAAGGTAGGGGGTGCATGGACGAACATATAGCGCGTGTTATATAATTATGTATTATATACGTGTATTCCAACAATTCCACTTTGGTCTGGTAATACATTCGCTGCTAATCGAAATCACCTTTTTATGTCTTGAAAATCAACCAAATTGATCTTTATTAATTACTTCATCGATTTAGGGGTGAACATTTGTGCACAGAAAAGGGGGACGGGGTCTATGATGCCCCGAAAGGTAGGGGCTGCATGGACGAAAATATAGCGCGTGTTATATAATTATGTATTATATACGTGTATTCCAACAATTTCACTTTGGTCTGGTAATACATTCGCCGCTAATCGAAATCACCATTTTATGTCTTGAAAATCAACCAAATTGATCTTTATTAATCACTTCATCGATTTAGGGTTGAACATTGGTGCATAGAAAAGGGGGACGGGGTCTACGATGCCCCGAAAGGTAGGGGGTGCATGGACGAAAATATAGCGCGTGTTATATAATTATGTATTATATACGTGTATTCCAACAATTCCACTTTGGTCTGGTAATACATTCGCCGCTAATCGAAATCACCATTTTATGTCTTGAAAATCAACCAAATTGATCTTTATTAATCACTTCATCGATTTAGGGGTGAACATTGGTGCACAGAAAAGGGGGACGGGGTCTACGATGCCCCGAAAGGTAGGGGGTGCATGGACGAAAATATAGCGCGTGTTATATAATTATGTATTATATACGTGTATTCCAACAATTCCACTTTGGTCTGGTAATACATTCGCCGCTAATCGAAATCACCTTTTTATGTCTTGAAAATCAACCAAATTGATCTTTATTAATCACTTCATCGATTTAGGGGTAAAGATTGGTGCACAGAAAAGGGGGACGGGGTCTACGATGCCCCGAAAGGTAGGGGGTGCATGGACGAAAATATAGCGCGTGTTATATAATTATGTATTATATACGTGTATTCCAACAATTCCACTTTGGTCTGGTAATACATTCGCCGCTAATCGAAATCACCTTTTTATGTCTTGAAAATCAACAAAATTGATCTTTATTAATCACTTCATCGATTTAGGGGATCACATTGGTGCACAGAAAAGGGGGACGGGGTCTACGATGCCCCGAAAGGTAGATGGTGCATGGACGAACATATAGCGCGTGTTATATAATTATGTATTATATACGTGTATTCCAACAATTTCACTTTGGTCTGGTAATACATTCGCCGCTAATCGAAATCACCATTTTATGTCTTGAAAATCAACCAAATTGATCTTTATTAATCACTTCATCGATTTAGGGGTGAACATTGGTGCACAGAAAAGGGGGACGGGGTCTACGATGCCCCGAAAGGTAGGGGGTGCATGGACGAAAATATAGCGCGTGTTATATAATTATATATTATATACGTGTATTCCAACAATTCCACTTTGGTCTGGTAATACATTCGCCGCTAATCGAAATCACCTTTTGATGTCTTGAAAATCAACCAAATTGATCTTTATTAATTACTTCATCGATTTAGGGGTGAACATTGGTGCACAGAAAAGGGGGACGGGGTCTATGATGCCCCGAAAGGTAGGGGGTGCATGGACGAACATATAGCGCGTGTTATATAATTATGTATTATATACGTGTATTCCAACAATTTCACTTTGGTCTGGTAATACATTCGCAGGTAATCGAAATCACCTTTTTATGTCTTGAAAATCAACCAAATTGATCTTTATTAATTACTTCATCGATTTAGGGGTGAACATTGGTGCACAGAAAAGGGGGACGGGGTCTATGATGCCCCGAAAGGTAGGGACTGCATGGACGAAAATATAGCGCGTGTTATATAATTATGTATTATATACGTGTATTCCAACAATTTCACTTTGGTCTGGTACTACATTCGCCGCTAATCGAAATCACCATTTTATGTCTTGAAAATCAACCAAATTGATTTTTATTAATCACTTCATCGATTTAGGGTTGAACATTGGTGCACAGAAAAGGGGGACGGGGTCTACGATGCCCCGAAAGGTAGGGGGTGCATGGACGAAAATATAGCGCGTGTTATATAATTATGTATTATATACGTGTATTCCAACAATTCCACTTTGGTCTGGTAATACATTCGCCGCTAATCGAAATCACCTTTTTATGTCTTGAAAATCAAATAAATTGATCTTTATTAATCACTTCATCGATTTAGGGGATCACATTGGTGCACAGAAAAGGGGGACGGGGTCTACGATGCCCCGAAAGGTAGGGGGTGCATGGACGAACATATAGCGCGTGTTATATAATTATGTATTATATACGTGTATTCCAACAATTTCACTTTGGTCTGGTAATACATTCGCCGCTAATCGAAATCACCATTTTATGTCTTGAAAATCAACCAAATTGATCTTTATTAATCACTTCATCGATTTAGGGGTGAACATTGGTGCACAGAAAAGGGGGACGGGGTCTACGATGCCCCGAAAGGTAGGGGGTGCATGGACGAAAATATAGCGCGTGTTATATAATTATGTATTATATACGTGTATTCCAACAATTCCACTTTGGTCTGGTAATACATTCGCCGCTAATCGAAATCACCATTTTATGTCTTGAAAATCAACCAAATTGATTTTTATTAATCACTTCATCGATTTAGGGGTAAACATTGGTGCACAGAAAAGGGGGACGGGGTCTACGATGCCCCGAAAGGTAGGGGGTACATGGACGAAAATATAGCGCGTGTTATATAATTATGTATTATATACGTGTATTCCAACAATTCCACTTTGGTCTGGTAATACATTCGCCGCTAATCGAAATCACCATTTTATGTCTTGAAAATCAACCAAATTGATCTTTATTTATCACTTCATCGATTTAGGGGTAAATATTGGTGCACAGAAAAGGGGGACGGGGTCTACGATGCCCCGAAAGGTAGGGGGTGCATGGACGAACATATAGCGCGTGTTATATAATTATGTATTATATACGTGTATTCCGACAATTCCACTTTGGTCTGGTAATACATTCGCTGCTAATCGAAATCACCTTTTTATGTCTTGAAAATCAACCAAATTGATCTTTATTAATTACTTCATCGATTTAGGGGTGAACATTGGTGCACAGAAAAGGGGGACGGGGTCTACGATGCCCCGAAAGGTAGGCGCGTGTTGTATAATTATGTATTATATACGTGTATTCCAACAATTCCACTTTGGTCTGGTAATACATTCGCCGCTAATCGAAATCACCATTTTATGTCTTGAAAATCAACCAAATTGATCTTTATTAATCACTTCATCGATTTAGGGGTGAATATTGGTGCACAGAAAAGGGGGACGGGGTCTATGATGCCCCGAAAGGTAGGGGCTGCATGGACGAAAATATAGCGCGTGTTATATAATTATGTATTATATACGTGTATTCTGGTCTGGTAATACATTCGCCGCTAATCGAAATCACCTTTTAATGTCTTGAAAATCAAGCAAATTGATCTTTTTTAATCACTTCATCGATTTATGGGTGAACATTGGTGCACAGAAAAGGGGGACGGGGTCTATGATGCCCCGAAAGGTAGGGGCTGCATGGACGAAAATATAGCGCGTGTTATATAATTATGTATTATATACGTGTATTCTTGTCTGGTAATACATTCGCCGCTAATCGAAATCACCTTTTTATGTCTTGAAAATCAAGCAAATTGATCTTTTTTAATCACTCCATCGATTTATGGGTGAACATTGGTGCACAGAAAAGGGGGACGGGGTCTACGATGCCCCGAAAGGTTGGCGCGTGTTGTATAATTATTCATTATATACGTGTATTCCAACAATTCCACTTTGGTCTGGTAATACATTCGCCGCTAATCGAAATCACCATTTTATGTCTTGAAAATCAACCAAATTGATCTTTATTAATCACTTCATCGATTTAGGGGTGAATATTGGTGCACAGAAAAGGGGGACGGGGTCTATGATGCCCCGAAAGGTAGGGGCTGCATGGACGAAAATATAGCGCGTGTTATATAATTATGTATTATATACGTGTATTCCAACAATTTCACTTTGGTCTGGTAATACATTCGCCGCTAATCGAAATCACCATTTTATGTCTTGAAAATCAACCAAATTGATCTTTATTAATCACTTCATCGATTTAGGGGTTCACATTGGTGCACAGAAAAGGGGGACGGGGTCTACGATGCCCCGAAAGGTAGGGGGTGCATGGACGAACATATAGCGCGTGTTATATAATTATGTATTATATACATGTATTCCAACAATTCCACTTTGGTCTGGTAATACATTCGCCGCTAATCGAAATCACCTTTTTATGTCTTGAAAATCAACCAAATTGATCTTTATTAATTACTTCATCGATTTAGGGGTGAACATTGGTGCACAGAAAAGGGGGACGGGGTCTATGATGCCCCGAAAGGTAGGGGCTGCATGGACGAAAATAGAGCGCGTGTTATATAATTATGTATTATATACGTGTATTCCAACAATTTCACTTTGGTCTGGTAATACATTCGCCGCTAATCGAAATCACCATTTTATGTCTTGAAAATCAACCAAATTGATCTTTATTAATCACTTCATCGATTTAGGGGTAAAGATTGGTGCACAGAAAAGGGGGACGGGGTCTACGATGCCACGAAAGGTAGGGGGTGCATGGACGAACATGTAGCGCGTGTTACAGTGCCGGCCGCAGGAAACGTCACGCCCGAGCACGCAAACACCCTAGGGGGCTTTTGCGTCTAACCGAGGGTATTCAAGGGGAGCCCCCTAGGGTGTTTAGCCGCGCCCGCAGTTTCCTGCGTGCTATATAATATTGGCCGTGCCCGCACTTATCCTCGGGTACCCTAGGGTACGTACATTGCATTATGTTTACATGTGCATGTACTTTGGTTATGTTGTGATAGACCATTATATTTTTAAACTAGCGTGATCAGAATCTATTCTAGATTTTTTTTTTAGATGTTATTTGTTTCCTTTTCTTTCATTTTTTCATTTCTGTTTTCCCTTTTAATTCTTTTCCCTTATTCCCTCTTTCCTTTCTTCCTTCCTTCATGTTTTCTTCTGTCTTTGTTTCTTTCAAATAATGAAGAAATTATTTTTCTTTCTTTCTTTCTTTCTTTCTTTCTCTTTTCCTCCATTTTCTTACTTTTCTCTTTTCTCTCCTTATGTTTTTTTCTTTCACACATTTATTCATCTTCCGTTCCTTTATTTTAATTCTTTCTTTCTTTATTCATTTCAAGTAATGACGGAAACTGTTATCTGTCTTTTAATTCTTTCTTTCATCCTTTTATTCAAACTTTTTTCCTTTTAATTTTTCCTTATTTTTTTCTTTCCTCTCAATTCATTTCTTGTTTCCTCATTTTTTTCTCTTTTGTTTCTTCCGATCACCCTCCCTTCCCCTTTCTTAATATATTTTGTTAACAAGTCTAACATTGTGTAGCCTTTTTGTTGATTTTTTGGCCTGTCTCGGTCGATCCGATGGTACATAGTGCTTTGTCGATTGTCCCGTATTTAATTTTGTGAAATCTGGTCACCCTTGCTGAAACATCGAATTTACTGTTTTTCATTTACCGCAATGAATCTAATCAATTAATCTAATTTGATGCATTAGGTAAACTTATTTTCCTTACGCCTTACGTGGGAGGCATACATGTATCATACAAACTTGTTTAAGAAAATAGGACACAATTGTGATTCAATGTCATGGAGATCAATTCTTTATCTTTTGTGATAAGTTTTTTTTTCTCTCCATACGTACCCATTCCTCTCCCTTCAGCGTGAACTTTACACCTAATCCAATCTCCTTATTATGAACAGTGTAAGAATTAGAAAACATTTGAAACATTCTTCCTTGAGTTTTAACGGGGTGCACAAGGTGGAATCAGGAAAGAAGAAAGAAAGGCATATCAACAACAAAAAATAATTAAAATAGACAAAAGACATTAATAAGCAGACTTGATTTTTTTTGTAAATCGAAATTGACAAGTTATTAACAGAGTGAATTTAACAAACATTAATGACAAACTTAAAATAAAACAGAATTATGAATATCAAGGGCATTTGCGAATTCTCATTATGTTAAAACAAACGTGCGGTCAATATTGGGATCGTCAATTCGTTGATAAAGGGAATGAAAGGTACGTGAAAACGAATACTAGTATGACTAAGATCATACAAAGTAGACGTGCAAAAAGCGAACACCAGCAAAACTGGTTGTGCTCATCGATTTGTTATTTGGTTCTTTTGTTATTGTCAACAGTCTGGTAGAGTCTTGCTCCCCGCCCACACCTTTGATCTCCTTTGATCACATCCGCTTCCCAATTTATGACAGGATGTTCATAGAAACGGGGGGGGGGGATTAATTTGTTGATGCGTTAACAACAATAAATGAGGATGTTCTTTTCATTTCGGTTCAAATCGGGTCTCTAAAACCCTCACCCTATAAAAGTATAAATTTACCTAAATGTAACAGATGAAACAGATTTATCTTTTTGCTAAAACATCTGATTACATTACCTGCACTCTATTGCGGTTTTTAAGTTACATTGGTATATATTCGAATTGGGAAGAGATGAAAGTGGTGGAAATAATAAATGAGAAGAAGGAAGAAATATACGTTGTTATATGAATTGGAAATGATAAAACCAAGTCACAACTTGGTATAATACAGAATTCAGTGTTATATGGCAGCTAAAAATAATAATACATGGCATTTGTAAAGCGCACTTTCCATCTTGATTGAATGCTCAATGCGCTTCAGAGCAAAGCAACAAAAGCTATTTACATAATGTAACTATTTAAAAAATTTCTAGCGCATTTAGCTTCAATGTTTAAACACATACCCTAGTAAAAGTATGTTTTCGAAAGCTACTATGACGTAGTGTGTGGAATGGGTACTTAACGAGTTAATTATCACTTGCCGACAAAGCAAGAATGGAGCAGCTATACAAACCATTCTTTTCTTTTGTAAAGAGTTTTGGTGGGTGCTCACGCAAACGCTAACTATCAAACCTAACAATTCTTTTGGGGGAACAAAGGAGTCAGTCAAGCCAAGTTAAAGAATGAAAGCCCCGTCCCGGTTCACCTTTATATAGTCGAAAATCCTTTTAATCATCACGCGTGAGCATTACTGAGTAAAACAAGTTTCATAACTAAGTACTGCAGAACTATATGGTATCCATATTACCATGAAAAAATAAGCCCCCTATATTTTCTCTTTCTCCCCTTTCCCCTTCGTTTTTTCGCTCCCTTCTGCTTCTCTCACTTTTTCTATTTCCTTCTCATTTTCCCTCCATCCCGTCCTATTTGCCTTTTTCATTTTTCTTTCTTCTTTCTTGAATGAGCGGATGTTAATTCGAGATTTGTTTTTAATTGATGCAACGAGAGCAGGAAATTGTGAGCATGGTGAGAGAAAATAATTACAAGATTGAGCGCAAGAATGTTCAATACTTGTCATCAGCGTAAAAATGGGCAGATGCGAGTTACTAACGTATTTTCTGACATGAAAATCTGGACAAATTCCCAAATTTTTCTTCCCACTTTCTCTCTTTTCCTCTACTTTTTCTTAAGTCTCACTTCTATTGTCCCCTGTACTTCTTACCTTTTCATGCGCCCTTCCTTCTCTTCCCTTTTTCGCTTTTTTACTCCATTTTATTATGTCTCCTCTTCTTCATTTTATTTAATTTCCCCCTCCTTATCATTCTCTCTTTCTCATTCTGTCCTTCCTTTTCTTCCTTTGTCTCTTCTTCTCCCCTTCGATTTTCAATCTATTTTCCTTTTCTCCTTTTCCTTCTTTTCTTTCTGCCTCACCTTCCCTTTTTTATCCCCTCTGTTTTCTTCTCCATTTCACCTTTTCCTTATTTCTTTTCTTTACCCCCTCTCCCTCTTTCTCCTCTCCCCCCCCCCCCCCCCCGCTCTATTTTCTCTTTCTCCCCTTTCCCCTTCTCTCACTTTTTCTATTTCTCTTATCTCTTTCCTTCTCGTCTTCAATCCATCCCTTCATTTTCGCCTTTTCTTTCATTTTTGCTTTCTTCTTCTCCCTTTTATCTGCATCTCGTAGATCCGCGCCTGAAAGGCATGTCAGGGTATATAAAAAAGGATGACCATGTAGGGAAAGAATAGAGTAAATAGTTCTAGGACGACCTCTGGAATGTAGGGTCAACATCGACAAATACCTGCTCCTTCGTCAGAAACTCATTTACGATCACGACTAACCATGTCTGTGAATGAAATAACGGACACCACGGGAGAATATTCATATACATGTATAGAAAAGGACCCTTTACGCTGATGCCAGTGTGTAATCGAACACAATAAAGTAATTCGGTGAAAAGCCTAAAATCCCAGTTATCAACCCAAAACTTTGTAATTTTCAAAACAGATTTTATCCACGATAAATTATCGAAAACTTGTGCTTGATATGAGATAAAAATCACATGCAGTCTTGAACGAATGTGTCAAATCAGACCTCCTCTTTCGACCAAGAATGCACGGCCGAACATCCTAGGGAAACACCCTAGGATAGACGCGGGCACTATCCTCGGGCGCTCCCCTAGGGCACTCATGTCCTAGGGGAGCGGACGCGGGCGTCTCCCCTCGTCCGCTCCCCTCAAATGTCCGCTACGGGCTACCGCGTTCGCCCTAGGGGGCACTGTGACGTTTCCCGCGGCCGGCACTGTATATAATTATGTATTATATACGTGTATTCCAACAATTCCACTTTGGTCTGGTAATACATTCGCCGCTAATCGAAATCACCATTTTATGTCTTGAAAATCAACCAAATTGATCTTTATTAATCACTTCATCGATTTAGGGGTGAACATTGGTGCACAGAAAAGGGGGACGGGGTCTACGATGCCCCGAAAGATAGGGGGTGCATGGACGAAAATATAGCGCGTGTTATATAATTATGTATTATATACGTGTATTCCAACAATTCCACTTTGGTCTGGTAATACATTCGCCGCTAATCGAAATCACCTTTTTATGTCTTGAAAATCGACCAAATTGATCTTTATAAATCACTTCATCGATTTAGGGTTAAAGATTGGTGCACAGAAAAGGGGGACGGGGTCTACGATGCCCCGAAAGGTAGGGGGTGCATGGACGAAAATATAGCGCGTGTTATATAATTATGTATTATATACGTGTATTCCAACAATTCCACTTTGGTCTGGTAATACATTCGCCACTAATCGAAATCACCATTTTATGTCTTGAAAATCAACCAAATTGATCTTTATTAATCACTTCATCGATTTAGGGGTGAAAATTGGTGCACAGAAAAGGGGGACGGGGTCTACGATGCCCCGAAAGGTAGGGGGTGCATGGACGAAAATATAGCGCGTGTTATATAATTATGTATTATATACGTGTATTCCAACAATTCCACTTTGGTCTGGTAATACATTCGCCGCTAATCGAAATCACCTTTTTATGTCTTGAAAATCAACCAAATTGATCTTTATTAATCACTTCATCGATTTAGGGGTAAAGATTGGTGCACAGAAAAGGGGGACGGGGTCTACGATGCCCCGAAAGGTAGGGGGTGCATGGACGAAAATATAGCGCGTGTTATATAATTATGTATTATATACGTGTATTCCAACAATTCCACTTTGGTCTGGTAATACATTCGCCGCTAATCGAAATCACCTTTTTATGTCTTGAAAATCAACCAAATTGATCTTTATTAATTACTTCATCGATTTAGGGGTGAACATTGGTGCACAGAAAAGGGGGACGGGGTCTATGATGCCCCGAAAGGTAGGGGCTGCATGGACGAAAATATAGCGCGTGTTATATAATTATGTATTATATACGTGTATTCCAACAATTCCACTTTGGTCTGGTAATACATTCGCCGCTAATCGAAATACCATTTTATGTCTTGAAAATCAACCAAATTGATCTTTATTAATCACTTCATCGATTTAGGGGTGAACATTGGTGCACAGAAAAGGGGGACGGGGTCTACGATGCCCCGAAAGGTAGGGGGTGCATGGACGAAAATATAGCGCGTGTTATATAATTATGTATTATATACGTGTATTCCAACAATTCCACTTTGGTCTGGTAATACATTCGCCGCTAATCGAAATCACCTTTTTATGTCTTGAAAATCAACCAAATTGATCTTTATTAATCACTTCATCAATTTAGGGGTGAACATTGGTGCACAGAAAAGGGGGACGGGGTCTACGATGCCCCGAAAGGTAGGGGGTGCATGGACGAAAATATAGCGCGTGTTATATAATTATGTATTATATACGTGTATTCCAACAATTCCACTTTGGTCTGGTAATACATTCGCCGCTAATCGAAATCACCATTTGATGTCTTGAAAATCAACCAAATTGATCTTTATTAATCACTTCATCGATTTAGGGGTAAACATTGGTGCACAGAAAAGGGGGACGGGGTCTACGATGCCCCGAAAGGTAGGGGGTGCATGGACGAAAATATAGCGCGTGTTATATAATTATGTATTATATACGTGTATTCCAACAATTCCACTTTGGTCTGGTAATACATTCGCCGCTAATCGAAATCACCATTTTATGTCTTGAAAATCAACCAAATTGATCTTTATTAATCACTTCATCGATTTAGGGGTGAACATTGGTGCACAGAAAAGGGGGACGGGGTCTACGATGCCCCGAAAGGTAGGGGGTGCATGGACGAAAATATAGCGCGTGTTATATAATTATGTATTATATACGTGTATTCCAACAATTCCACTTTGGTCTGGTAATACATTCGCCGCTAATCGAAATCACCTTTTTATGTCTTGAAAATCAACCAAATTGATCTTTATTAATTAATTCATCGATTTAGGGGTGAACATTGGTGCACAGAAAAGGGGGACGGGGTCTACGATGCCCCGAAAGGTAGGGGGTGCATGGACGAAAATATAGCGCGTGTTATATAATTATGTATTATATACGTGTATTCCAACAATTCCACTTTGGTCTGGTAATACATTCGCCGCTAATCGAAATACCATTTTATGTCTTGAAAATCAACCAAATTGATCTTTATTAATCACTTCATCGATTTAGGGGTGAACATTGGTGCACAGAAAAGGGGGACGGGGTCTACGATGCCCCGAAAGGTAGGGGGTGCATGGACGAAAATATAGCGCGTGTTATATAATTATGTATTATATACGTGTATTCCAACAATTCCACTTTGGTCTGGTAATACATTCGCCGCTAATCGAAATCACCTTTTTATGTCTTGAAAATCAACCAAATTGATCTTTATTAATTACTTCATCGATTTAGGGGTGAACATCGGTGCACAGAAAAGGGGGACGGGGTCTACGATGCCCTGAAAGGTAGGGGGTGCATGGACGAAAATATAGCGCGTGTTATATAATTATGTATTATATACGTGTATTCCAACAATTCCACTTTGGTCTGGTAATACATTCGCCGCTAATCGAAATCACCATTTTATGTCTTGAAAATCAACCAAATTAATCTTTATTAATCACTTCATCAATTTAGGGGTGAACATTTGTGCACAGAAAAGGGGGACGGGGTCTACGATGCCCCGAAAGGTAGGGGGTGCATGGACGAAAATATAGCGCGTGTTATATAATTATGTATTATATACGTGTATTCCAACAATTCCACTTTGGTCTGGTAATACATTCGCCGCTAATCGAAATCACCATTTTATGTCTTGAAAATCAACCAAATTGATCTTTATTAATCACTTCATCGATTTAGGGGTAAACATTGGTGCACAGAAAAGGGGGACGGGGTCTACGATGCCCCGAAAGGTAGGGGGTGCATGGACGAAAATATAGCGCGTGTTATATAATTATGTATTATATACGTGTATTCCAACAATTCCACTTTGGTCTGGTAATACATTCGCCGCTAATCGAAATCACCTTTTTATATCTTGAAAATCGACCAAATTGATCTTTATAAATCACTTCATCGATCTAGGGGTGAATATTGGTGCACAGAAAAGGGGGACGGGGTCTACGATGCCCCGAAAGGTAGGGGGTGCATGGACAAAAATATAGCGCGTGTTATATAATTATGTATTATATACGTGTATTCCAACAATTCCACTTTGGTCTGGTAATACATTCGCCGCTAATCGAAATCACCTTGTTATGTCTTGAAAATCAACCACATTGATCTTTATTAATCACTTCATCGATTTAGGGGTTCACATTGGTGCACAGAAAAGGGGGACGGGGTCTACGATGCCCCGAAAGGTAGGGGGTGCATGGACGAACATTTAGCGCGTGTTATATAATTATGTATTATATACGTGTATTCCAACAATTCCACTTTGGTCTGGTAATACATTCGCCGCCAATCGAAATCACCTTTTTATGTCTTGAAAATCAACCAAATTGATCTTTATTAATTACTTCATCGATTTAGGGGTGAACATTGGTGCACAGAAAAGGGGGACGGGGTCTACGATGCCCCGAAAGGTAGGGGGTGCATGGACGAAAATATAGCGCGTGTTATATAATTATGTATTATATACGTGTATTCCAACAATTCCACTTTGGTCTGGTAATACATTCGCCGCTAATCGAAATACCATTTTATGTCTTGAAAATCAACCAAATTGATCTTTATTAATCACTTCATCGATTTAGGGGTGAACATTGGTGCACAGAAAAGGGGGACGGGGTCTACGATGCCCCGAAAGGTAGGGGGTGCATGGACGAAAATATAGCGCGTGTTATATAATTATGTATTATATACGTGTATTCCAACAATTCCACTTTGGTCTGGTAATACATTCGCCGCTAATCGAAATCACCTTTTTATGTCTTGAAAATCAACCAAATTGATCTTTATTAATTACTTCATCGATTTAGGGGTGAACATCGGTGCACAGAAAAGGGGGACGGGGTCTACGATGCCCTGAAAGGTAGGGGGTGCATGGACGAAAATATAGCGCGTGTTATATAATTATGTATTATATACGTGTATTCCAACAATTCCACTTTGGTCTGGTAATACATTCGCCGCTAATCGAAATCACCATTTTATGTCTTGAAAATCAACCAAATTAATCTTTATTAATCACTTCATCAATTTAGGGGTGAACATTTGTGCACAGAAAAGGGGGACGGGGTCTACGATGCCCCGAAAGGTAGGGGGTGCATGGACGAAAATATAGCGCGTGTTATATAATTATGTATTATATACGTGTATTCCAACAATTCCACTTTGGTCTGGTAATACATTCGCCGCTAATCGAAATCACCATTTTATGTCTTGAAAATCAACCAAATTGATCTTTATTAATCACTTCATCGATTTAGGGGTAAACATTGGTGCACAGAAAAGGGGGACGGGGTCTACGATGCCCCGAAAGGTAGGGGGTGCATGGACGAAAATATAGCGCGTGTTATATAATTATGTATTATATACGTGTATTCCAACAATTCCACTTTGGTCTGGTAATACATTCGCCGCTAATCGAAATCACCTTTTTATATCTTGAAAATCGACCAAATTGATCTTTATAAATCACTTCATCGATCTAGGGGTGAATATTGGTGCACAGAAAAGGGGGACGGGGTCTACGATGCCCCGAAAGGTAGGGGGTGCATGGACAAAAATATAGCGCGTGTTATATAATTATGTATTATATACGTGTATTCCAACAATTCCACTTTGGTCTGGTAATACATTCGCCGCTAATCGAAATCACCTTGTTATGTCTTGAAAATCAACCAAATTGATCTTTATTAATCACTTCATCGATTTAGGGGTTCACATTGGTGCACAGAAAAGGGGGACGGGGTCTACGATGCCCCGAAAGGTAGGGGGTGCATGGACGAACATTTAGCGCGTGTTATATAATTATGTATTATATACGTGTATTCCAACAATTCCACTTTGGTCTGGTAATACATTCGCCGCCAATCGAAATCACCTTTTTATGTCTTGAAAATCAACCAAATTGATCTTTATTAATTACTTCATCGATTTAGGGGTGAACATTGGTGCACAGAATAGGGGGACGGGGTCTATGATGCCCCGAAAGGTAGGGGATGCATGGACGAAAATATAGCGCGTGTTATATAATTATGTATTATATACGTGTATTCCAACAATTTCACTTTGGTCTGGTAATACATTCGCCGCTAATCGAAATCACCATTTTATGTCTTGAAAATCAACCAAATTGATCTTTATTAATCACTTCATCGATTTAAGGTTGAACATTGGTGCACAGAAAAGGGGGACGGGGTCTACGATGCCCCGAAAGGTAGGGGGTGCATGGACGAAAATATAGCGCGTGTTATATAATTATGTATTATATACGTGTATTCCAACAATTCCACTTTGGTCTGGTAATACATTCGCCGCTAATCGAAATCACCATTTTATGTCTTGAAAATCAACCAAATTGATCTTTATTAATCACTTCATCGATTTAGGGGTGAACATTGGTGCACAGAAAAGAGGGACGGGGTCTACGATGCCCCGAAAGGTAGGGGGTGCATGGACGAAAATATAGCGCGTGTTATATAATTATGTATTATATACGTGTATTCCAACAATTCCACTTTGGTCTGGTAATACATTCGCCGCTAATCGAAATCACCTTTTTATGTCTTGAAAATCAACCAAATTGATCTTTATTAATTAATTCATCGATTTAGGGGTGAACATTGGTGCACAGAAAAGGGGGACGGGGTCTACGATGCCCCGAAAGGTAGGGGGTGCATGGACGAAAATATAGCGCGTGTTATATAATTATGTATTATATACGTGTATTCCAACAATTCCACTTTGGTCTGGTAATACATTCGCCGCTAATCGAAATACCATTTTATGTCTTGAAAATCAACCAAATTGATCTTTATTAATCACTTCATCGATTTAGGGGTGAACATTGGTGCACAGAAAAGGGGGACGGGGTCTACGATGCCCCGAAAGGTAGGGGGTGCATGGACGAAAATATAGCGCGTGTTATATAATTATGTATTATATACGTGTATTCCAACAATTCCACTTTGGTCTGGTAATACATTCGCCGCTAATCGAAATCACCTTTTTATGTCTTGAAAATCAACCAAATTGATCTTTATTAATTACTTCATCGATTTAGGGGTGAACATCGGTGCACAGAAAAGGGGGACGGGGTCTACGATGCCCTGAAAGGTAGGGGGTGCATGGACGAAAATATAGCGCGTGTTATATAATTATGTATTATATACGTGTATTCCAACAATTCCACTTTGGTCTGGTAATACATTCGCCGCTAATCGAAATCACCATTTTATGTCTTGAAAATCAACCAAATTAATCTTTATTAATCACTTCATCAATTTAGGGGTGAACATTTGTGCACAGAAAAGGGGGACGGGGTCTACGATGCCCCGAAAGGTAGGGGGTGCATGGACGAAAATATAGCGCGTGTTATATAATTATGTATTATATACGTGTATTCCAACAATTCCACTTTGGTCTGGTAATACATTCGCCGCTAATCGAAATCACCATTTGATGTCTTGAAAATCGACCAAATTGATATTTATTAATCACTTCATCGATTTAGGGGTAAACATTGGTGCACAGAAAAGGGGGACGGGGTCTACGATGCCCCGAAAGGTAGGGGGTGCATGGACGAAAATATAGCGCGTGTTATATAATTATGTATTATATACGTGTATTCCAACAATTCCACTTAGGTCTGGTAATACATTCGCCGCTAATCGAAATCACCTTTTTATGTCTTGAAAATCGACCAAATTGATCTTTATAAATCACTTCATCGATGTAGGGGTGAACATTGGTGCACAGAAAAGGGGGACGGGGTCTACGATGCCCCGAAAGGTAGGGGCTGCATGGACGAAAATATAGCGCGTGTTATATAATTATGTATTATATACGTGTATTCCAACAATTCCACTTTGGTCTGGTAATACATTCGCCGCTAATCGAAATCACCTTTTTATGTCTTGAAAATCAACCAAATTGATCTTTATTAATCACTTCATCGATTAAGGGGATCACATTGGTGCACAGAAAAGGGGGACAGGGTCTACGATGCCCCGAAAGGTAGGGGGTGCATGGACGAAAATATAGCGCGTGTTATATAATTATGTATTATATACGTGTATTCCAACAATTCCACTTTGGTCTGGTAATACATTCGCCGCTAATCGAAATCACCATTTTATGTCTTGAAAATCAACCAAATTGATCTTTATCAATCACTTCATCGATTTAGGGGTGAACATTGGTGCACAGAAAAGGGGGACGGGGTCTACGATGCCCCGAAAGGTAGGGGGTGCATGGACGAAAATATAGCGCGTGTTATATAATTATGTATTATATACGTGTATTCCAACAATTCCACTTTGGTCTGGTAATACATTCGCCGCTAATCGAAAGCACCTTTTTTATGTCTTGAAAATCAACCAAATTGATCTTTATTAATCACTTCATCGATTTAGGGGTTCACATTGGTGCACAGAAAAGGGGGACGGGGTCTAAGATGCCCCGAAAGGTAGGGGGTGCATGGACGAACATATAGCGCGTGTTATATAATTATGTATTATATACGTGTATTCCAACAATTTCACTTTGGTCTGGTAATACATTCGCCGCTAATCGAAATCACCTTTTTATGTCTTGAAAATCAACCAAATTGATCTTTATTAATTACTTCATCGATTTAGGGGTGAACATTGGTGCACAGAAAAGGGGGACGGGGTCTATGATGCCCCGAAAGGTAGGGGCTGCATGGACGAAAATATAGCGCGTGTTATATAATTATGTATTATATACGTGTATTCCAACAATTTCACTTTGGTCTGGTAATACATTCGCCGCTAATCGAAATCACCATTTTATGTCTTGAAAATCAACCAAATTGATCTTTATTTATCACTTCATCGATTTAGGGGTAAAGATTGGTGCACAGAAAAGGGGGACGGGGTCTACGATGCCCCGAAAGGTAGGGGGTGCATGGACGAACATATAGCGCGTGTTATATAATTATGTATTATATACGTGTATTCCAACAATTCCACTTTGGTCTGGTAATACATTCGCCGCTAATCGAAATCACCTTTTTATGTCTTGAAAATCGACCAAATTGATCTTTATAAATCACTGCATCGATCTAGGGGTGAACATTGGTGCACAGAAAAGGGGGACGGGGTCTACGATGCCCCGAAAGGTAGGGGGTGCATGGACGAAAATATAGCGCGTGTTATATAATTATGTATTATATACGTGTATTCCAACAATTCCACTTTGGTCTGGTAATACATTCGCCGCTAATCGAAATCACCTTTTTATGTCTTGAAAATAAACAAAATTGATCTTTATTAATCACTTCATCCATTTAGGGGATCACATTGGTGCACAGAAAAGGGGGACGGGGTCTACGATGCCCCGAAAGGTAGGGGGTGCATGGACTAACATATAGCGCGTGTTATATAATTATGTATTATATACGTGTATTCCAACAATTCCACTTTGGTCTGGTAATACATTCGCCGCTAATCGAAATCACCTTTTTATATCTTGAAAATCGACCAAATTGATCTTTATAAATCACTTTATCGATCTAGGGGTGAACATTGGTGCACAGAAAAGGGGGACGGGGTCTACGATGCCCCGAAAGGTAGGGGGTGCATGGACGAACATATAGCGCGTGTTATATAATTATGTATTATACACGTGTATTCCAACAATTCCACTTTGGTCTGGTAATACATTTGCCGCTAATCGAAATCACCTTTTTATGTCTTGAAAATCGACCAAATTGATCTTTATAAATCACTTCATCGATGTAGGGGTGAACATTGGTGCACAGAAAAGGGGGACGGGGTCTACGATGCCCCGAAAGGTAGGGGGTGCATGGACGAAAATATAGCGCGTGTTATATAATTATGTATTATATACGTGTATTCCAACAATTTCACTTTGGTCTGGTAATACATTCGCCGCTAATCGAAATCACCATTTTATGTCTTGAAAATCAACCAAATTGATCTTTATTAATCACTTCATCGATTTAGGGGTGAACATTGGTGCACAGAAAAGGGGGACGGGGTCTACGATGCCCCGAAAGGTAGGGGCTGCATGGACGAAAATATAGCGCGTGTTATATAATTATGTATTATATACGTGTATTCCAACAATTCCACTTTGGTCTGGTAATACATTCGCCGCTAATCGAAATCACCATTTTATGTCTTGAAAATCAACCAAATTGATTTTTATTAATCACTTCATCGATTTAGGGGTAAACATTGGTGCACAGAAAAGGGGGACGGGGTCTACGATGCCCCGAAAGGTAGGGGGTGCATGGACGAAAATATAGCGCGTGTTATATAATTATGTATTATATACGTGTATTCCAACAATTCCACTTTGGTCTGGTAATACATTCGCCGCTAATCGAAATCACCATTTTATGTCTTGAAAATCAACCAAATTGATTTTTATTAATCACTTCATCGATTTAGGGGTAAACATTGGTGCACAGAAAAGGGGGACGGGGTCTACGATGCCCCGAAAGGTAGGGGATGCATGGACGAAAATATAGCGCGTGTTATATAATTATGTATTATATACGTGTATTCCAACAATTCCACTTTGGTCTGGTAATACATTCGCCGCAAATCGAAATCACCTTTTTATATCTTGAAAATCGACCAAATTGATCTTTTTAAATCACTTCATCGATCTAGGGGTGAATATTGGTGCACAGAAAAGGGGGACGGGGTCTACGATGCCCCGAAAGGTAGGGGGTGAATGGACAAAAATATGGCGCGTGTTATATAATTATGTATTATATACGTGTATTCCAACAATTCCACTTTGGTCTGGTAATACATTCGCCGCTAATCGAAATCACCTTGTTATGTCTTGAAAATCAACCAAATTGATCTTTATTAATCACTTCATCGATTTAGGGGTTCACATTGGTGCACAGAAAAGGGGGACGGGGTCTACGATGCCCCGAAAGGTAGGGGGTGCATGGACGAAAATATAGCGCGTGTTATATAATTATGTATTATATACGTGTATTCCAACAATTCCACTTTGGTCTGGTAATACATTCGCCGCTAATCGAAAGCACCTTTTTTATGTCTTGAAAATCAACCAAATTGATCTTTATTAATCACTTCATCGATTTAGGGGTTCACATTGGTGCACAGAAAAGGGGGACGGGGTCTAAGATGCCCCGAAAGGTAGGGGGTGCATGGACGAACATATAGCGCGTGTTATATAATTATGTATTATATACGTGTATTCCAACAATTTCACTTTGGTCTGGTAATACATTCGCCGCTAATCGAAATCACCTTTTTATGTCTTGAAAATCAACCAAATTGATCTTTATTAATTACTTCATCGATTTAGGGGTGAACATTGGTGCACAGAAAAGGGGGACGGGGTCTATGATGCCCCGAAAGGTAGGGGCTGCATGGACGAAAATATAGCGCGTGTTATATAATTATGTATTATATACGTGTATTCCAACAATTTCACTTTGGTCTGGTAATACATTCGCCGCTAATCGAAATCACCATTTTATGTCTTGAAAATCAACCAAATTGATCTTTATTTATCACTTCATCGATTTAGGGGTAAAGATTGGTGCACAGAAAAGGGGGACGGGGTCTACGATGCCCCGAAAGGTAGGGGGTGCATGGACGAACATATAGCGCGTGTTATATAATTATGTATTATATACGTGTATTCCAACAATTCCACTTTGGTCTGGTAATACATTCGCCGCTAATCGAAATCACCTTTTTATGTCTTGAAAATCGACCAAATTGATCTTTATAAATCACTGCATCGATCTAGGGGTGAACATTGGTGCACAGAAAAGGGGGACGGGGTCTACGATGCCCCGAAAGGTAGGGGGTGCATGGACGAAAATATAGCGCGTGTTATATAATTATGTATTATATACGTGTATTCCAACAATTCCACTTTGGTCTGGTAATACATTCGCCGCTAATCGAAATCACCTTTTTATGTCTTGAAAATAAACAAAATTGATCTTTATTAATCACTTCATCCATTTAGGGGATCACATTGGTGCACAGAAAAGGGGGACGGGGTCTACGATGCCCCGAAAGGTAGGGGGTGCATGGACTAACATATAGCGCGTGTTATATAATTATGTATTATATACGTGTATTCCAACAATTCCACTTTGGTCTGGTAATACATTCGCCGCTAATCGAAATCACCTTTTTATATCTTGAAAATCGACCAAATTGATCTTTATAAATCACTTTATCGATCTAGGGGTGAACATTGGTGCACAGAAAAGGGGGACGGGGTCTACGATGCCCCGAAAGGTAGGGGGTGCATGGACGAACATATAGCGCGTGTTATATAATTATGTATTATACACGTGTATTCCAACAATTCCACTTTGGTCTGGTAATACATTTGCCGCTAATCGAAATCACCTTTTTATGTCTTGAAAATCGACCAAATTGATCTTTATAAATCACTTCATCGATGTAGGGGTGAACATTGGTGCACAGATAAGGGGGACGGGGTCTACGATGCCCCGAAAGGTAGGGGGTGCATGGACGAAAATATAGCGCGTGTTATATAATTATGTATTATATACGTGTATTCCAACAATTTCACTTTGGTCTGGTAATACATTCGCCGCTAATCGAAATCACCATTTTATGTCTTGAAAATCAACCAAATTGATCTTTATTAATCACTTCATCGATTTAGTGGTGAACATTGGTGCACAGAAAAGGGGGACGGGGTCTACGATGCCCCGAAAGGTAGGGGCTGCATGGACGAAAATATAGCGCGTGTTATATAATTATGTATTATATACGTGTATTCCAACAATTCCACTTTGGTCTGGTAATACATTCGCCGCTAATCGAAATCACCATTTTATGTCTTGAAAATCAACCAAATTGATTTTTATTAATCACTTCATCGATTTAGGGGTAAACATTGGTGCACAGAAAAGGGGGACGGGGTCTACGATGCCCCGAAAGGTAGGGGGTGCATGGACGAAAATATAGCGCGTGTTATATAATTATGTATTATATACGTGTATTCCAACAATTCCACTTTGGTCTGGTAATACATTCGCCGCTAATCGAAATCACCATTTTATGTCTTGAAAATCAACCAAATTGATCTTTATTAATCACTTCATCGATTTAGGGGTAAACATTGGTGCACAGAAAAGGGGGACGGGGTCTACGATGCCCCGAAAGGTAGGGGATGCATGGACGAAAATATAGCGCGTGTTATATAATTATGTATTATATACGTGTATTCCAACAATTCCACTTTGGTCTGGTAATACATTCGCCGCAAATCGAAATCACCTTTTTATATCTTGAAAATCGACCAAATTGATCTTTTTAAATCACTTCATCGATCTAGGGGTGAATATTGGTGCACAGAAAAGGGGGACGGGGTCTACGATGCCCCGAAAGGTAGGGGGTGAATGGACAAAAATATGGCGCGTGTTATATAATTATGTATTATATACGTGTATTCCAACAATTCCACTTTGGTCTGGTAATACATTCGCCGCTAATCGAAATCACCTTGTTATGTCTTGAAAATCAACCAAATTGATCTTTATTAATCACTTCATCGATTTAGGGGTTCACATTGGTGCACAGAAAAGGGGGACGGGGTCTACGATGCCCCGAAAGGTAGGGGGTGCATGGACGAACATATAGCGCGTGTTATATAATTATGTATTATATACGTGTATTCCAACAATTCCACTTTGGTCTGGTAATACATTCGCCGCTAATCGAAATCACCTTTTTATGTCTTGAAAATCAACCAAATTGATCTTTATTAATTACTTCATCGATTTAGGGGTGAACATTGGTGCACAGAAAAGGGGGACGGGGTCTATGATGCCCCGAAAGGTAGGGGCTGCATGGACGAAAATATAGCGCGTGTTATATAATTATGTATTATATACGTGTATTCCAACAATTTCACTTTGGTCTGGTAATACATTCGCCGCTAATCGAAATCACCATTTTATGTCTTGAAAATCAACCAAATTGATCTTTAATAATCACTTCATCGATTTAGGGTTGAACATTGGTGCACAGAAAAGGGGGACGGGGTCTACGATGCCCCGAAAGGTAGGGGGTGCATGGACGAAAATATAGCGCGTGTTATATAATTATGTATTATATACGTGTATTCCAACAATTCCACTTTGGTCTGGTAATACATTCGCCGCTAATCGAAATCACCTTTTTATGTCTTGAAAATCAACCAAATTTATCTTTATTAATTACTTCATCGATTTAGGGGTGAACATTGGTGCACAGAAAAGGGGGACGGGGTCTACGATGCCCCGAAAGGTAGGGGGTGCATGGACGAAAATATAGCGCGTGTTATATAATTATGTATTATATACGTGTATTCCAACAATTCCACTTTGGTCTGGTAATACATTCGCCGCTAATCGAAATCACCTTTTTATGTCTTGAAAATCAACCAAATTGATCTTTATTAATTACTTCATCGATTTAGGGGTGAACATTGGTGCACAGAAAAGGGGGACGGGGTCTATGATGCCCCGAAAGGTAGGGGCTGCATGGACGAAAATATAGCGCGTGTTATATAATTATGTATTATATACGTGTATTCCAACAATTTCACTTTGGTCTGGTAATACATTCGCCCCTAATCGAAATCACCATTTTATGTCTTGAAAATCAACCAAATTGATCTTTATTAATTACTTCATCGATTTAGGGGTGAACATTGGTGCACAGAAAAGGGGGACGGGGTCTATGATGCCCCGAAAGGTAGGGGCTGCATGGACGAAAATATAGCGCGTGTTATATAATTATGTATTATATACGTGTATTCCAACAATTCCACTTTGGTCTGGTAATACATTCGCCGCTAATCGAAATCACCTTTTTATGTCTTGAAAATCGACCAAATTGATCTTTATAAATCACTTTATCGATCTAGGGGTGAACATTGGTGCACAGAAAAGGGGGACGGGGTCTACGATGCCCCGAAAGGTAGGGGGTGCATGGACGAACATATAGCGCGTGTTATATAATTATGTATTATATACGTGTATTCCAACAATTCCACTTTGGTCTGGTAATACATTCGCCGCTAATCGAAATCACCATTTTATATCTTGAAAATCAACCAAATTGATCTTTAATAATCACTTCATCGATTTAGGGTTGAACATTGGTGCACAGAAAAGGGGGACGGGGTCTACGATGCCCCGAAATGTAGGGGGTGCATGGACGAAAATATAGCGCGTGTTATATAATTATGTATTATATACGTGTATTCCAACAATTCCACTTTGGTCTGGTAATACATTCGCCGCTAATCGAAATCACCTTTTTATGTCTTGAAAATCAACCAAATTGATCTTTATTAATTACTTCATCGATTTAGGGGTGAACATTGGTGCACAGAAAAGGGGGACGGGGTCTACGATGCCCCAAAAGGTAGGGGGTGCATGGACGAAAATATAGCGCGTGTTATATAATTATGTATTATATACGTGTATTCCAACAATTCCACTTTGGTCTGGTAATACATTCGCCGCTAATCGAAATCACCTTTTTATGTCTTGAAAATCAACCAAATTGATCTTTATTAATTACTTCATCGATTTAGGGGTGAACATTGGTGCACAGAAAAGGGGGACGGGGTCTATGATGCCCCGAAAGGTAGAGGCTGCATGGACGAAAATATAGCGCGTGTTATATAATTATGTATTATATACGTGTATTCCAACAATTTCACTTTGGTCTGGTAATACATTCGCCCCTAATCGAAATCACCATTTTATGTCTTGAAAATCAACCAAATTGATCTTTATTAATTACTTCATCGATTTAGGGGTGAACATTGGTGCACAGAAAAGGGGGACGGGGTCTATGATGCCCCGAAAGGTAGGGGCTGCATGGACGAAAATATAGCGCGTGTTATATAATTATGTATTATATACGTGTATTCCAACAATTTCACTTTGGTCTGGTAATACATTCGCCGCTAATCGAAATCACCATTTTATGTCTTGAAAATCAACCAAATTGATCTTTATTAATCACTTCATCGATTTAGGGGTAAAGATTGGTGCACAGAAAAGGGGACGGGGTCTACGATGCCCCGAAAGGTAGGGGGTGCATGGACGAACATATAGCGCGTGTTATATAATTATGTATTATATACGTGTATTCCAACAATTCCGCTTTGGTCTTGTAATACATTCGCCGCTAATCGAAATCACCTTTTTATGTCTTGAAAATCAACCAAATTGATCTTTATAAATCACTTCATCGATCTAGGGGTGAACATTGGTGCACAGAAAAAGGGGACGGGGTCTACGATGCCCCGAAAGGTAGGGGGTGCATGGACGAAAATATAGCGCGTGTTATATAATTATGTATTATATACGTGTATTCCAACAATTCCACTTTGGTCTGGTAATACATTCGCCGCTAATCGAAATCACCTTTTTATGTCTTGAAAATCAACAAAATTGATCTTTATTAATCACTTCATCGATTTAGGGTTGAACATTGGTGCACAGAAAAGGGGGACGGGGTCTACGATGCCCCGAAAGGTAGGGGCTGCATGGACGAAAATATAGCGCGTGTTATATAATTATGTATTATATACGTGTATTCCAACAATTCCACTTTGGTCTGGTAATACATTCGCCCCTAATCGAAATCACCATTTTATGTCTTGAAAATCAACCAAATTGATCTTTATTAATTACTTCATCGATTTAGGGGTGAACATTGGTGCACAGAAAAGGGGGACGGGGTCTATGATGCCCCGAAAGGTAGGGGCTGCATGGACGAAAATATAGCGCGTGTTATATAATTATGTATTATATACGTGTATTCCAACAATTTCACTTTGGTCTGGTAATACATTCGCCGCTAATCGAAATCACCATTTTATGTCTTGAAAATCAACCAAATTGATCTTTATTAATCACTTCATCGATTTAGGGGTAAAGATTGGTGCACAGAAAAGGGGACGGGGTCTACGATGCCCCGAAAGGTAGGGGGTGCATGGACGAACATATAGCGCGTGTTATATAATTATGTATTATATACGTGTATTCCAACAATTCCGCTTTGGTCTTGTAATACATTCGCCGCTAATCGAAATCACCTTTTTATGTCTTGAAAATCAACCAAATTGATCTTTATAAATCACTTCATCGATCTAGGGGTGAACATTGGTGCACAGAAAAAGGGGACGGGGTCTACGATGCCCCGAAAGGTAGGGGGTGCATGGACGAAAATATAGCGCGTGTTATATAATTATGTATTATATACGTGTATTCCAACAATTCCACTTTGGTCTGGTAATACATTCGCCGCTAATCGAAATCACCTTTTTATGTCTTGAAAATCAACAAAATTGATCTTTATTAATCACTTCATCGATTTAGGGTTGAACATTGGTGCACAGAAAAGGGGGACGGGGTCTACGATGCCCCGAAAGGTAGGGGGTGCATGGACGAACATATAGCGCGTGTTATATAATTATGTATTGTATACGTGTATTCCAACAATTTCACTTTGGTCTGGTGATACATTCGCCGCTAATCGAAATCACCATTTTATGTCTTGAAAATCAACCAAATTGATCTTTATTAATCACTTCATCGATTTAGGGGTGAACATTAGTGCACAGAAAAGGGGGACGGGGTCTACGATGCCCCGAAAGGTAGGGGGTGCATGGACGAAAATATAGCGCGTGTTATATAATTATGTATTATATACGTGTATTCCAACAATTCCACTTTAGTCTGGTAATACATTCGCCGCTAATCGAAATCACCATTTTATGTCTTGAAAATCAACCAAATTGATTTTTATTAATCACTTCATCGATTTAGGGGTAAACATTGGTGCACAGAAAAGGGCCCAGAAGGAAAAACCAGTTCCACTGGACCAGTATAATTTTAACTGGTAACTCTGGAAATTGGAACATCGGTTTACTGGTCTAACTGGTCATACTGGTCCAGTTAAAATTTTACTGGTCCAGTTAAAAATTAACTGGTCTTGAAACTACTGGAATTTTATACTGGTCTTGTTTCTGATGGCTGTTACTGGTCTCACTGGTCTTCGTACTGGTTTCCAATTTCAGCTGGTCTTGATGTTTCTGATGGCTGTTACTGGTCTCACTGGTCTTCGTACTGGTTTCCAATTTCAGCTGGTCTTTACTGGTATTTTTTTACTGGTCTGACTGGTCCTCGAACTGGTCGAACTGGTCCTCGTACTGGTCTTACTGGATCAATTTATTACATGCATTTGGTTTGTTATATACCATGGTCAGTGAAATGTGATGGAAAAAATGGTTAGTAAATTAATCTTTCTGCTGTTATTTTAAATGTGATGTATGAAATTACACATTTTCATTGTGAATTAGTTCACACACTTATTTAGAAAGTTTTTAAACAACAATGAGTGCCATTGCAAGGATATTCCATTCTAAATCCGAATTTTTCTTTAAAAAACAGGAAATATGCAAATGAGGTAAACCACGTGATCAGCATCATCAGAATTACTGGTATTACTGGTCTTGACCAGTTCAATTTCAAACAATGAATTACTTTAGACCAGTTGACTCTATCAGAGGAATATATCTTGATTTATCTTAATCATTTAAAAAAGGAAATAATTATTTTAATGATAATGTTCATACTTGATAATTATGATAATATTAATAATAATAATTACAAAATCAATAATAATGATAACAGTAATAAGAATGATAACAACAATGATCATAATAATTATATTAATTATAAAAAGAATGATGATAACAATGATAAATGATAACGGTAATAACTTTCTCTGAATTGCAAGATTCATTTTCCATAATTCGTCATATGATCTGACTTGAAATAAAGTCATTATTTATTGGACCAGTACAACACCAGTTTGATGAAAAACAATTTAACTGGTATTACTACTTTGTTTGAATGGTCTCCAGTTGATTTTTACTGGTCCAGTTAAAAATCAACTGGTCCAGTAAACATATACTGGAAACCAGTAAAAATCTACTGGAAACCATTTATTGGACCAGTAGCATCAGTTTGATGAAAAACAATTTAACTGGTATTACTAATTGCTTCAACTGGAATGCAGTTGTTGGAACTGGTCTCCAGTTGATTTTTACTGGTCCAGTTAAAAATCAACTGGCCCAGTAAAAATATACTGGAAACCAGTAAAAAAAATACTGGTCTTACTGGTTTTTCCTTCTGGGGGGGACGGGGTCTACGATGCCCCGAAAGGTAGGGGGTGCATGGACGAAAATATAGCGCGTGTTATATAATTATGTATTATATACGTGTATTCCAACAATTCCACTTTGGTCTGGTAATACATTCGCCGCTAATCGAAATCACCATTTGATGTCTTGAAAATCAACCAAATTGATCTTTATTAATCACTTCATCGATTTAGGGGTAAACATTGGTGCACAGAAAAGGGGGACGGGGTCTAAGATGCCCCGAAAGGTAGGGGGTGCATGGACGAAAATATAGCGCGTGTTATATAATTATGTATTATATACGTGTATTCCAACAATTCCACTTTGGTCTGGTAATACATTCGCCGCTAATCGAAATCACCTTTTTATGTCTTGAAAATCAACCAAATTGATCTTTATTAATTACTTCATCGATTTAGGGGTGAACATTGGTGCACAGAAAAGGGGGACGGGGTCTACGATGCCCCGAAAGGTAGGGGGTGCATGGACGAAAATATAGCGCGTGTTATATAATTATGTATTATATACGTGTATTCCAACAATTCCACTTTGGTCTGGTAATACATTCGCCGCTAATCGAAATCACCATTTTATGTCTTGAAAATCAACCAAATTGATCTTTATTAATCACTTCATCGATTTAGGGGTGAACATTGGTGCACAGAAAAGGGGGACGGGGTCTACGATGCCCCGAAAGGTAGGGGGTGCATGGACGAAAATATAGCGCGTGTTATATAATTATGTATTATATACGTGTATTCCAACAATTCCACTTTGGTCTGGTAATACATTCGCCGCTAATCGAAATCACCTTTTTATGTCTTGAAAATCAACCAAATTGATCTTTATTAATTACTTCATCGATTTAGGGGTGAACATTGGTGCACAGAAAAGGGGGACGGGGTCTACGATGCCCCGAAAGGTAGGGGGTGCATGGACGAAAATATAGCGCGTGTTATATAATTATGTATTATATACGTGTATTCCAACAATTCCGCTTTGGTCTGGTAATACATTCGCCGCTAATCGAAATCACCATTTTATGTCTTGAAAATCAACCAAATTAATCTTTATTAATCACTTGATCAATTTAGGGGTAAACATTTGTGCACAGAAAAGGGGGACGGGGTCTACGATGCCCCGAAAGGTAGGGGGTGCATGGACGAAAATATAGCGCGTGTTATATAATTATGTATTATATACGTGTATTCCAACAATTCCACTTTGGTCTGGTAATACATTCGCCGCTAATCGAAATCACCATTTGATGTCTTGAAAATCAACCAAATTGATCTTTATTAATCACTTCATCGATTTAGGGGTAAACATTGGTGCACAGAAAAGGGGGACGGGGTGTACGATCCCCCGAAAGGTAGGGGGTGCATGGACGAAAATATAGCGCGTGTTATATAATTATGTATTATATACGTGTATTCCAACAATTCCACTTTGGTCTGGTAATACATTCGCCGCTAATCGAAATCACCTTTTTATGTCTTGAAAATCGACCAAATTGATCTTTATAAATCACTTCATCGATCTAGGGGTGAACATTGGTGCACAGAAAAGGGGGACGGGGTCTACGATGCCCCGAAAGGTAGGGGGTGCATGGACGAAAATATAGCGCGTGTTATATAATTATGTATTATATACGTGTATTCCAACAATTCCACTTTGGTCTGGTAATACATTCGCCGCTAATCGAAATCACCTTTTTATGTCTTGAAAATCAACCAAATTGATCTTTATTAATCACTTCATCGATTAAGGGGATCACATTGGTGCACAGAAAAGGGGGACAGGGTCTATGATGCCCCGAAAGGTAGGGGCTGCATGGACGAAAATATAGCGCGTGTTATATAATTATGTATTATATACGTGTATTCCAACAATTCCGCTTTGGTCTGGTAATACATTCGCCGCTAATCGAAATCACCTTTTTATGTCTTGAAAATCAACCAAATTGATCTTTATAAATCACTTTATCGATCTAGGGGTGAACATTGGTGCACAGAAAAAGGGGACGGGGTCTACGATGCCCCGAAAGGTAGGGGGTGCATGGACGAAAATATAGCGCGTGTTATATAATTATGTATTATATACGTGTATTCCAACAATTCAACTTTGGTCTGGTAATACATTCGCCGCTAATCGAAATCACCTTTTTATGTCTTGAAAATCAACAAAATTGATCTTTATTAATCACTTCATCGATTTAGGGTTGAACATTGGTGCACAGAAAAGGGGGACGGGGTCTACGATGCCCCGAAAGGTAGGGGGTGCATGGACGAACATATAGCGCGTGTTATATAATTATGTATTGTATACGTGTATTCCAACAATTTCACTTTGGTCTGGTGATACATTCGCCGCTAATCGAAATCACCATTTTATGTCTTGAAAATCAACCAAATTGATCTTTATTAATCACTTCATCGATTTAGGGGTGAACATTAGTGCACAGAAAAGGGGGACGGGGTCTACGATGCCCCGAAAGGTAGGGGGTGCATGGACGAAAATATAGCGCGTGTTATATAATTATGTATTATATACGTGTATTCCAACAATTCCACTTTGGTCTGGTAATACATTCGCCGCTAATCGAAATCACCATTTTATGTCTTGAAAATCAACCAAATTGATTTGTATTAATCACTTCATCGATTTAGGGGTAAACATTGGTGCACAGAAAAGGGCCCAGAAGGAAAAACCAGTTCCACTGGACCAGTATAATTTTAACTGGTAACTCTGGAAATTGGAACATCGGTTTACTGGTCTAACTGGTCATACTGGTCCAGTTAAAATTTTACTGGTCCAGTTAAAAATTAACTGGTCTTGAAACTACTGGAATTTTATACTGGTCTTGTTTCTGATGGCTGTTACTGGTCTCACTGGTCTTCGTACTGGTTTCCAATTTCAGCTGGTCTTTACTGGTATTTTTTTACTGGTCTGACTGGTCCTCGAACTGGTCGAACTGGTCCTCGTACTGGTCTTACTGGATCAATTTATTACATGCATTTGGTTTGTTATATACCATGGTCAGTGAAATGTGATGGAAAAAATGGTTAGTAAATTAATCTTTCTGCTGTTATTTTAAATGTGATGTATGAAATTACACATTTTCATTGTGAATTAGTTCACACACTTATTTAGAAAGTTTTTAAACAACAATGAGTGCCATTGCAAGGATATTCCATTCTAAATCCGAATTTTTCTTTAAAAAACAGGAAATATGCAAATGAGGTAAACCACGTGATCAGCATCATCAGAATTACTGGTATTACTGGTCTTGACCAGTTCAATTTCAAACAATGAATTACTTTAGACCAGTTGACTCTATCAGAGGAATATATCTTGATTTATCTTAATCATTTAAAAAAGGAAATAATTATTTTAATGATAATGTTCATACTTGATAATTATGATAATATTAATAATAATAATTACAAAATCAATAATAATGATAACAGTAATAAGAATGATAACAACAATGATCATAATAATTATATTAATTATAAAAAGAATGATGATAACAATGATAAATGATAACGGTAATAACTTTCTCTGAATTGCAAGATTCATTTTCCATAATTCGTCATATGATCTGACTTGAAATAAAGTCATTATTTATTGGACCAGTACAACACCAGTTTGATGAAAAACAATTTAACTGGTATTACTACTTTGTTTGAATGGTCTCCAGTTGATTTTTACTGGTCCAGTTAAAAATCAACTGGTCCAGTAAACATATACTGGAAACCAGTAAAAATCTACTGGAAACCATTTATTGGACCAGTAGCATCAGTTTGATGAAAAACAATTTAACTGGTATTACTAATTGCTTCAACTGGAATGCAGTTGTTGGAACTGGTCTCCAGTTGATTTTTACTGGTCCAGTTAAAAATCAACTGGCCCAGTAAAAATATACTGGAAACCAGTAAAAAAAAATACTGGTCTTACTGGTTTTTCCTTCTGGGGGGGACGGGGTCTACGATGCCCCGAAAGGTAGGGGGTGCATGGACGAAAATATAGCGCGTGTTATTTAATTATGTATTATATACGTGTATTCCAACAATTCCACTTTGGTCTGGTAATACATTCGCCGCTAATCGAAATCACCATTTTATGTCTTGAAAATCAACCAAATTGATCTTTATTAATCACTTCATCGATTGAGGGGTAAACATTGGTGCACAGAAAAGGGGGACGGGGTCTACGATGCCCCGAAAGGTAGGGGGTGCATGGACGAAAATATAGCGCGTGTTATATAATTATGTATTATATACGTGTATTCCAACAATTTCACTTTGGTCTGGTAATACATTCGCCGCTAATCGAAATCACCTTTTTATATCTTGAAAATCGACCAAATTGATCTTTATCAATCACTTCATCGATCTAGGGGTGAATATTGGTGCACAGAAAAGGGGGACGGGGTCTACGATGCCCCGAAAGGTAGGGGGTGCATGGACAAAAATATAGCGCGTGTTATATAATTATGTATTATATACGTGTATTCCAACAATTCCACTTTGGTCTGGTAATACATTCGCCGCTAATCGAAATCACCTTGTTATGTCTTGAAAATCAACCAAATTGATCTTTATTAATCACTACATCGATTTAGGGGTTCACATTGGTGCACAGAAAAGGGGGACGGGGTCTACGATGCCCCGAAAGGTAGGGGGTGCATGGACGAACATATAGCGCGTGTTATATAATTATGTATTATATACGTGTATTCCAACAATTCCACTTTGGTCTGGTAATACATTCGCCGCTAATCGAAATCACCTTTTTATGTCTTGAAAATCAACCAAATTGATCTTTATTAATTACTTCATCGATTTAGGGGTGAACATTGGTGCACAGAAAAGGGGGACGGGGTCTATGATGCCCCGAAAGGTAGGGGCTGCATGGACGAAAATATAGCGCGTGTTATATAATTATGTATTATATACGTGTATTCCAACAATTTCACTTTGGTCTGGTAATACATTCGCCGCTAATCGAAATCACCATTTGATGTCTTGAAAATCAACCAAATTGATCTTTATTAATCACTTCATCGATTTAGGGTTGAACATTGGTGCACAGAAAAGGGGGACGGGGTCTACGATGCCCCGAAAGGTAGGGGGTGCATGGACGAAAATATAGCGCGTGTTATATAATTATGTATTATATACGTGTATTCCAACAATTCCACTTTGGTCTGGTAATACATTCGCCGCTAATCGAAATCACCTTTTTATGTCTTGAAAATCAACCAAATTGATCTTTATTAATCACTTCATCGATTTAGGGGTGAACATTGGTGCACAGAAAAGGGGGACGGGGTCTACGATGCCCCGAAAGGTAGGGGGTGCATGGACGAAAATATAGCGCGTGTTATATAATTATGTATTATATACGTGTATTCCAACAATTCCACTTTGGTCTGGTAATACATTCGCCGCTAATCGAAATCACCATTTTATGTCTTGAAAATCAACCAAATTAATCTTTATTAATCACTTCATCAATTTAGGGGTGAACATTTGTGCACAGAAAAGGGGGACGGGGTCTACGATGCCCCGAAAGGTAGGGGGTGCATGGACGAAAATATAGCGCGTGTTATATAATTATGTATTATATACGTGTATTCCAACAATTCCACTTTGGTCTGGTAATACATTCGCCGCTAATCGAAATCACCATTTGATGTCTTGAAAATCAACCAAATTGATCTTTATTAATCACTTCATCGATTTAGGGGTAAACATTGGTGCACAGAAAAGGGGGACGGGGTCTACGATGCCCCGAAAGGTAGGGGGTGCATGGACGAAAATATAGCGCGTGTTATATAATTATGTATTATATACGTGTATTCCAACAATTCCACTTTGGTCTGGTAATACATTCGCCGCTAATCGAAATCACCTTTTTATGTCTTGAAAATCAACCAAATTGATCTTTATTAATTACTTCATCGATTTAGGGGTGAACATTGGTGCACAGAAAAGGGGGACGGGGTCTACGATGCCCCGAAAGGTAGGGGGTGCATGGACGAAAATATAGCGCGTGTTATATAATTATGTATTATATACGTGTATTCCAACAATTCCACTTTGGTCTGGTAATACATTCGCCGCTAATCGAAATCACCATTTTATGTCTTGAAAATCAACCAAATTGATCTTTATTAATCACTTCATCGATTTAGGGGTGAACATTGGTGCACAGAAAAGGGGGACGGGGTCTACGATGCCCCGAAAGGTAGGGGGTGCATGGACGAAAATATAGCGCGTGTTATATAATTATGTATTATATACGTGTATTCCAACAATTCCACTTTGGTCTGGTAATACATTCGCCGCTAATCGAAATCAGCTTTTTATGTCTTGAAAATCAACCAAATTGATCTTTATTAATTACTTCATCGATTTAGGGGTGAACATTGGTGCACAGAAAAGGGGGACGGGGTCTACGATGCCCCGAAAGGTAGGGGGTGCATGGACGAAAATATAGCGCGTGTTATATAATTATGTATTATATACGTGTATTCCAACAATTCCACTTTGGTCTGGTAATACATTCGCCGCTAATCGAAATCACCATTTTATGTCTTGAAAATCAACCAAATTAATCTTTATTAATCACTTCATCAATTTAGGGGTAAACATTTGTGCACAGAAAAGGGGGACGGGGTCTACGATGCCCCGAAAGGTAGGGGGTGCATGGACGAAAATATAGCGCGTGTTATATAATTATGTATTATATACGTGTATTCCAACAATTCCACTTTGGTCTGGTAATACATTCGCCGCTAATCGAAATCACCATTTGATGTTTTGAAAATCAACCAAATTGATCTTTATTAATCACTTCATCGATTTAGGGGTAAACATTGGTGCACAGAAAAGGGGGACGGGGTGTACGATCCCCCGAAAGGTAGGGGGTGCATGGACGAAAATATAGCGCGTGTTATATAATTATGTATTATATACGTGTATTCCAACAATTCCACTTTGGTCTGGTAATACATTCGCCGCTAATCGAAATCACCTTTTTATGTCTTGAAAATCGACCAAATTGATCTTTATAAATCACTTCATCGATCTAGGGGTGAACATTGGTGCACAGAAAAGGGGGACGGGGTCTACGATGCCCCGAAAGGTAGGGGGTGCATGGACGAAAATATAGCGCGTGTTATATAATTATGTATTATATACGTGTATTCCAACAATTCCACTTTGGTCTGGTAATACATTCGCCGCTAATCGAAATCACCTTTTTATGTCTTGAAAATCAACCAAATTGATCTTTATTAATCACTTCATCGATTAAGGGGATCACATTGGTGCACAGAAAAGGGGGACAGGGTCTATGATGCCCCGAAAGGTAGGGGCTGCATGGACGAAAATATAGCGCGTGTTATATAATTATGTATTATATACGTGTATTCCAACAATTCCGCTTTGGTCTGGTAATACATTCGCCGCTAATCGAAATCACCTTTTTATGTCTTGAAAATCAACCAAATTGATCTTTATTAATCACTTCATCGATTTAGGGGTGAACATTGGTGCACAGAAAAGGGGGACGGGGTCTACGATGCCCCGAAAGGTAGGGGGTGCATGGACGAAAATATAGCGCGTGTTATATAATTATGTATTATATACGTGTATTCCAACAATTCCACTTTGGTCTGGTAATACATTCGCCGCTAATCGAAATCACCATTTTATGTCTTGAAAATCAACCAAATTAATCTTTATTAATCACTTCATCAATTTAGGGGTGAACATTTGTGCACAGAAAAGGGGGACGGGGTCTACGATGCCCCGAAAGGTAGGGGGTGCATGGACGAAAATATAGCGCGTGTTATATAATTATGTATTATATACGTGTATTCCAACAATTCCACTTTGGTCTGGTAATACATTCGCCGCTAATCGAAATCACCATTTGATGTCTTGAAAATCAACCAAATTGATCTTTATTAATCACTTCATCGATTTAGGGGTAAACATTGGTGCACAGAAAAGGGGGACGGGGTCTACGATGCCCCGAAAGGTAGGGGGTGCATGGACGAAAATATAGCGCGTGTTATATAATTATGTATTATATACGTGTATTCCAACAATTCCACTTTGGTCTGGTAATACATTCGCCGCTAATCGAAATCACCTTTTTATGTCTTGAAAATCAACCAAATTGATCTTTATTAATTACTTCATCGATTTAGGGGTGAACATTGGTGCACAGAAAAGGGGGACGGGGTCTACGATGCCCCGAAAGGTAGGGGGTGCATGGACGAAAATATAGCGCGTGTTATATAATTATGTATTATATACGTGTATTCCAACAATTCCACTTTGGTCTGGTAATACATTCGCCGCTAATCGAAATCACCATTTTATGTCTTGAAAATCAACCAAATTGATCTTTATTAATCACTTCATCGATTTAGGGGTGAACATTGGTGCACAGAAAAGGGGGACGGGGTCTACGATGCCCCGAAAGGTAGGGGGTGCATGGACGAAAATATAGCGCGTGTTATATAATTATGTATTATATACGTGTATTCCAACAATTCCACTTTGGTCTGGTAATACATTCGCCGCTAATCGAAATCACCTTTTTATGTCTTGAAAATCAACCAAATTGATCTTTATTAATTACTTCATCGATTTAGGGGTGAACATTGGTGCACAGAAAAGGGGGACGGGGTCTACGATGCCCCGAAAGGTAGGGGGTGCATGGACGAAAATATAGCGCGTGTTATATAATTATGTATTATATACGTGTATTCCAACAATTCCACTTTGGTCTGGTAATACATTCGCCGCTAATCGAAATCACCATTTTATGTCTTGAAAATCAACCAAATTAATCTTTATTAATCACTTCATCAATTTAGGGGTAAACATTTGTGCACAGAAAAGGGGGACGGGGTCTACGATGCCCCGAAAGGTAGGGGGTGCATGGACGAAAATATAGCGCGTGTTATATAATTATGTATTATATACGTGTATTCCAACAATTCCACTTTGGTCTGGTAATACATTCGCCGCTAATCGAAATCACCATTTGATGTTTTGAAAATCAACCAAATTGATCTTTATTAATCACTTCATCGATTTAGGGGTAAACATTGGTGCACAGAAAAGGGGGACGGGGTCTACGATGCCCCGAAAGGTAGGGGGTGCATGGACGAAAATATAGCGCGTGTTATATAATTATGTATTATATACGTGTATTCCAACAATTCCACTTTGGTCTGGTAATACATTCGCCGCTAATCGAAATCACCTTTTTATGTCTTGAAAATCAACCAAATTGATCTTTATTAATCACTTCATCGATTAAGGGGATCACATTGGTGCACAGAAAAGGGGGACAGGGTCTATGATGCCCCGAAAGGTAGGGGCTGCATGGACGAAAATATAGCGCGTGTTATATAATTATGTATTATATACGTGTATTCCAACAATTCCGCTTTGGTCTGGTAATACATTCGCCGCTAATCGAAATCACCTTTTTATGTCTTGAAAATCAACCAAATTGATCTTTATAAATCACTTTATCGATCTAGGGGTGAACATTGGTGCACAGAAAAAGGGGACGGGGTCTACGATGCCCCGAAAGGTAGGGGGTGCATGGACGAAAATATAGCGCGTGTTATATAATTATGTATTATATACGTGTATTCCAACAATTCCACTTTGGTCTGGTAATACATTCGCCGCTAATCGAAATCACCTTTTTATGTCCTGAAAATCAACAAAATTGATCTTTATTAATCACTTCATCGATTTAGGGTTGAACATTGGTGCACAGAAAAGGGGGACGGGGTCTACGATGCCCCGAAAGGTAGGGGGTGCATGGACGAACATATAGCGCGTGTTATATAATTATGTATTGTATACGTGTATTCCAACAATTTCACTTTGGTCTGGTGATACATTCGCCGCTAATCGAAATCACCATTTTATGTCTTGAAAATCAACCAAATTGATCTTTATTAATCACTTCATCGATTTAGGGGTGAACATTAGTGCACAGAAAAGGGGGACGGGGTCTACGATGCCCCGAAAGGTAGGGGGTGCATGGACGAAAATATAGCGCGTGTTATATAATTATGTATTATATACGTGTATTCCAACAATTCCACTTTGGTCTGGTAATACATTCGCCGCTAATCGAAATCACCATTTTATGTCTTGAAAATCAACCAAATTGATTTTTATTAATCACTTCATCGATTTAGGGGTAAACATTGGTGCACAGAAAAGGGCCCAGAAGGAAAAACCAGTTCCACTGGACCAGTATAATTTTAACTGGTAACTCTGGAAATTGGAACATCGGTTTACTGGTCTAACTGGTCATACTGGTCCAGTTAAAATTTTACTGGTCCAGTTAAAAATTAACTGGTCTTGAAACTACTGGAATTTTATACTGGTCTTGTTTCTGATGGCTGTTACTGGTCTCACTGGTCTTCGTACTGGTTTCCAATTTCAGCTGGTCTTGATGTTTCTGATGGCTGTTACTGGTCTCACTGGTCTTCGTACTGGTTTCCAATTTCAGCTGGTCTTTACTGGTATTTTTTTACTGGTCTGACTGGTCCTCGAACTGGTCGAACTGGTCCTCGTACTGGTCTTACTGGATCAATTTATTACATGCATTTGGTTTGTTATATACCATGGTCAGTGAAATGTGATGGAAAAAATGGTTAGTAAATTAATCTTTCTGCTGTTATTTTAAATGTGATGTATGAAATTACACATTTTCATTGTGAATTAGTTCACACACTTATTTAGAAAGTTTTTAAACAACAATGAGTGCCATTGCAAGGATATTCCATTCTAAATCCGAATTTTTCTTTAAAAAACAGGAAATATGCAAATGAGGTAAACCACGTGATCAGCATCATCAGAATTACTGGTATTACTGGTCTTGACCAGTTCAATTTCAAACAATGAATTACTTTAGACCAGTTGACTCTATCAGAGGAATATATCTTGATTTATCTTAATCATTTAAAAAAGGAAATAATTATTTTAATGATAATGTTCATACTTGATAATTATGATAATATTAATAATAATAATTACAAAATCAATAATAATGATAACAGTAATAAGAATGATAACAACAATGATCATAATAATTATATTAATTATAAAAAGAATGATGATAACAATGATAAATGATAACGGTAATAACTTTCTCTGAATTGCAAGATTCATTTTCCATAATTCGTCATATGATCTGACTTGAAATAAAGTCATTATTTATTGGACCAGTACAACACCAGTTTGATGAAAAACAATTTAACTGGTATTACTACTTTGTTTGAATGGTCTCCAGTTGATTTTTACTGGTCCAGTTAAAAATCAACTGGTCCAGTAAACATATACTGGAAACCAGTAAAAATCTACTGGAAACCATTTATTGGACCAGTAGCATCAGTTTGATGAAAAACAATTTAACTGGTATTACTAATTGCTTCAACTGGAATGCAGTTGTTGGAACTGGTCTCCAGTTGATTTTTACTGGTCCAGTTAAAAATCAACTGGCCCAGTAAAAATATACTGGAAACCAGTAAAAAAAAATACTGGTCTTACTGGTTTTTCCTTCTGGGGGGGACGGGGTCTACGATGCCCCGAAATGTAGGGGGTGCATGGACGAAAATATAGCGCGTGTTATTTAATTATGTATTATATACGTGTATTCCAACAATTCCACTTTGGTCTGGTAATACATTCGCCGCTAATCGAAATCACCATTTTATGTCTTGAAAATCAACCAAATTGATCTTTATTAATCACTTCATCGATTGAGGGGTAAACATTGGTGCACAGAAAAGGGGGACGGGGTCTACGATGCCCCGAAAGGTAGGGGGTGCATGGACGAAAATATAGCGCGTGTTATATAATTATGTATTATATACGTGTATTCCAACAATTTCACTTTGGTCTGGTAATACATTCGCCGCTAATCGAAATCACCTTTTTATATCTTGAAAATCGACCAAATTGATCTTTATCAATCACTTCATCGATCTAGGGGTGAATATTGGTGCACAGAAAAGGGGGACGGGGTCTACGATGCCCCGAAAGGTAGGGGGTGCATGGACAAAAATATAGCGCGTGTTATATAATTATGTATTATATACGTGTATTCCAACAATTCCACTTTGGTCTGGTAATACATTCGCCGCTAATCGAAATCACCTTGTTATGTCTTGAAAATCAACCAAATTGATCTTTATTAATCACTACATCGATTTAGGGGTTCACATTGGTGCACAGAAAAGGGGGACGGGGTCTACGATGCCCCGAAAGGTAGGGGGTGCATGGACGAACATATAGCGCGTGTTATATAATTATGTATTATATACGTGTATTCCAACAATTCCACTTTGGTCTGGTAATACATTCGCCGCTAATCGAAATCACCTTCTTATGTCTTGAAAATCAACCAAATTGATCTTTATTAATTACTTCATCGATTTAGGGGTGAACATTGGTGCACAGAAAAGGGGGACGGGGTCTATGATGCCCCGAAAGGTAGGGGCTGCATGGACGAAAATATAGCGCGTGTTATATAATTATGTATTATATACGTGTATTCCAACATTTTCACTTTGGTCTGGTAATACATTCGCCGCTAATCGAAATCACCATTTGATGTCTTGAAAATCAACCAAATAGATCTTTATTAATCACTTCATCGATTTAGGGTTGAACATTGGTGCACAGAAAAGGGGGACGGGGTCTACGATGCCCCGAAAGGTAGGGGGTGCATGGACGAAAATATAGCGCGTGTTATATAATTATGTATTATATACGTGTATTCCAACAATTCCACTTTGGCCTGGTAATACATTCGCCGCTAATCGAAATCACCTTTTTATGTCTTGAAAATCAACCAAATTGATCTTTATTAATCACTTCATCGATTTAGGGGTGAACATTGGTGCACAGAAAAGGGGGACGGGGTCTACGATGCCCCGAAAGGTAGGGGGTGCATGGACGAAAATATAGCGCGTGTTATATAATTATGTATTATATACGTGTATTCCAACAATTCCACTTTGGTCTGGTAATACATTCGCCGCTAATCGAAATCACCATTTTATGTCTTGAAAATCAACCAAATTAATCTTTATTAATCACTTCATCAATTTAGGGGTGAACATTTGTGCACAGAAAAGGGGGACGGGGTCTACGATGCCCCGAAAGGTAGGGGGTGCATGGACGAAAATATAGCGCGTGTTATATAATTATGTATTATATACGTGTATTCCAACAATTCCACTTTGGTCTGGTAATACATTCGCCGCTAATCGAAATCACCATTTGATGTATTGAAAATCAACCAAATTGATCTTTATTAATCACTTCATCGATTTAGGGGTAAACATTGGTGCACAGAAAAGGGGGACGGGGTCTATGATGCCCCGAAAGGTAGGGGGTGCATGGACGAAAATATAGCGCGTGTTATATAATTATGTATTATATACGTGTATTCCAACAATTCCACTTTGGTCTGGTAATACATTCGCCGCTAATCGAAATCACCTTTTTATGTCTTGAAAATCAACCAAATTGATCTTTATTAATTACTTCATCGATTTAGGGGTGAACATTGGTGCACAGAAAAGGGGGACGGGGTCTACGATGCCCCGAAAGGTAGGGGGTGCATGGACGAAAATATAGCGCGTGTTATATAATTATGTATTATATACGTGTATTCCAACAATTCCACTTTGGTCTGGTAATACATTCGCCGCTAATCGAAATCACCATTTTATGTCTTGAAAATCAACCAAATTGATCTTTATTAATCACTTCATCGATTTAGGGGTGAACATTGGTGCACAGAAAAGGGGGACGGGGTCTACGATGCCCCGAAAGGTAGGGGGTGCATGGACGAAAATATAGCGCGTGTTATATAATTATGTATTATATACGTGTATTCCAACAATTCCACTTTGGTCTGGTAATACATTCGCCGCTAATCGAAATCACCTTTTTATGTCTTGAAAATCAACCAAATTGATCTTTATTAATTACTTCATCGATTTAGGGGTGAACATTGGTGCACAGAAAAGGGGGACGGGGTCTACGATGCCCCGAAAGGTAGGGGGTGCATGGACGAAAATATAGCGCGTGTTATATAATTATGTATTATATACGTGTATTCCAACAATTCCACTTTGGTCTGGTAATACATTCGCCGCTAATCGAAATCACCATTTGATGTCTTGAAAATCAACCAAATTGATCTTTATTAATCACTTCATCGATTTAGGGGTAAACATTGGTGCACAGAAAAGGGGGACGGGGTGTACGATCCCCCGAAAGGTAGGGGGTGCATGGACGAAAATATAGCGCGTGTTATATAATTATGTATTATATACGTGTATTCCAACAATTCCACTTTGGTCTGGTAATACATTCGCCGCTAATCGAAATCACCTTTTTATGTCTTGAAAATCGACCAAATTGATCTTTATAAATCACTTCATCGATCTAGGGGTGAACATTGGTGCACAGAAAAGGGGGACGGGGTCTACGATGCCCCGAAAGGTAGGGGGTGCATGGACGAAAATATAGCGCGTGTTATATAATTATGTATTATATACGTGTATTCCAACAATTCCACTTTGGTCTGGTAATACATTCGCCGCTAATCGAAATCACCTTTTTATGTCTTGAAAATCAACCAAATTGATCTTTATTAATCACTTCATCGATTAAGGGGATCACATTGGTGCACAGAAAAGGGGGACAGGGTCTATGATGCCCCGAAAGGTAGGGGCTGCATGGACGAAAATATAGCGCGTGTTATATAATTATGTATTATATACGTGTATTCCAACAATTTCACTTTGGTCTGGTAATACATTCGCCGCTAATCGAAATCACCATTTAATGTCTTGAAAATCAACCAAATTGATCTTTATTAATCACTTCATCGATTTAGGGTTGAACATTGGTGCACAGAAAAGGGGGACGGGGTCTACGATGCCCCGAAAGGTAGGGGGTGCATGGACGAAAATATAGCGCGTGTTATATAATTATGTATTATATACGTGTATTCCAACAATTCCACTTTGGTCTGGTAATACATTCGCCGCTAATCGAAATCACCTTTTTATGTCTTGAAAATCAACCAAATTGATCTTTATTAATCACTTCATCGATTTAGGGGTGAACATTGGTGCACAGAAAAGGGGGACGGGGTCTACGATGCCCCGAAAGGTAGGGGGTGCATGGACGAAAATATAGCGCGTGTTATATAATTATGTATTATATACGTGTATTCCAACAATTCCACTTTGGTCTGGTAATACATTCGCCGCTAATCGAAATCACCATTTTATGTCTTGAAAATCAACCAAATTAATCTTTATTAATCACTTCATCATTTTAGGGGTGAACATTTGTGCACAGAAAAGGGGGACGGGGTCTACGATGCCCCGAAAGGTAGGGGGTGCATGGACGAAAATATAGCGCGTGTTATATAATTATGTATTATATACGTCTATTCCAACAATTCCACTTTGGTCTGGTAATACATTCGCCGCTAATCGAAATCACCATTTGATGTCTTGAAAATCAACCAAATTGATCTTTATTAATCACTTCATCGATTTAGGGGTAAACATTGGTGCACAGAAAAGGGGGACGGGGTCTACGATGCCCCGAAAGGTAGGGGGTGCATGGACGAAAATATAGCGCGTGTTATATAATTATGTATTATATACGTGTATTCCAACAATTCCACTTTGGTCTGGTAATACATTCGCCGCTAATCGAAATCACCATTTGATGTATTGAAAATCAACCAAATTGATCTTTATTAATCACTTCATCGATTTAGGGGTAAACATTGGTGCACAGAAAAGGGGGACGGGGTCTATGATGCCCCGAAAGGTAGGGGGTGCATGGACGAAAATATAGCGCGTGTTATATAATTATGTATTATATACGTGTATTCCAACAATTCCACTTTGGTCTGGTAATACATTCGCCGCTAATCGAAATCACCTTTTTATGTCTTGAAAATCAACCAAATTGATCTTTATTAATTACTTCATCGATTTAGGGGTGAACATTGGTGCACAGAAAAGGGGGACGGGGTCTACGATGCCCCGAAAGGTAGGGGGTGCATGGACGAACATATAGCGCGTGTTATATAATTATGTATTATATACGTGTATTCCAACAATTCCACTTTGGTCTGGTAATACATTCGCCGCTAATCGAAATCACCTTTTTATGTCTTGAAAATCAACCAAATTGATCTTTATTAATTACTCCATCGATTTAGGGGTGAACATTGGTGCACAGAAAAGGGGGACGGGGTCTATGATGCCCCGAAAGGTAGGGGCTGCATGGACGAAAATATAGCGCGTGTTATATAATTATGTATTATATACGTGTATTCCAACAATTTCACTTTGGTCTGGTAATACATTCGCCGCTAATCGAAATCACCATTTGATGTCTTGAAAATCAACCAAATTGATCTTTATTAATCACTTCATCGATTTAGGGTTGAACATTGGTGCACAGAAAAGGGGGACGGGGTCTACGATGCCCCGAAAGGTAGGGGGTGCATGGACGAACATATAGCGCGTGTTATATAATTATGTATTATATACGTGTATTCCAACAATTCCACTTTGGTCTGGTAATACATTCGCCGCTAATCGAAATCACCTTTTTATGTCTTGAAAATCAACCAAATTGATCTTTATTAATCACTTCATCGATTTAGGGGTGAACATTGGTGCACAGAAAAGGGGGACGGGGTCTACGATGCCCCGAAAGGTAGGGGGTGCATGGACGAAAATATAGCGCGTGTTATATAATTATGTATTATATACGTGTATTCCAACAATTCCACTTTGGTCTGGTAATACATTCGCCGCTAATCGAAATCACCATTTGATGTCTTGAAAATCAACCAAATTGATCTTTATTAATCACTTCATCGATTTAGGGGTAAACATTGGTGCACAGAAATAGGGGACGGGGTCTACGATGCCCCGAAAGGTAGGGGGTGCATGGACGAAAATATAGCGCGTGTTATATAATTATGTATTATATACGTGTATTCCAACAATTCCACTTTGGTCTGGTAATACATTCGCCGCTAATCGAAATCACCTTTTTATGTCTTGAAAATCAACCAAATTGATCTTTATTAATTACTTCATCGATTTAGGGGTGAACATTGGTGCACAGAAAAGGGGGACGGGGTCTACGATGCCCCGAAAGGTAGGGGGTGCATGGACGAAAATATAGCGCGTGTTATATAATTATGTATTATATACGTGTATTCCAACAATTCCACTTTGGTCTGGTAATACATTCGCCGCTAATCGAAATCACCATTTTATGTCTTGAAAATCAACCAAATTGATCTTTATTAATCACTTCATCGATTTAGGGGTGAACATTGGTGCACAGAAAAGGGGGACGGGGTCTACGATGCCCCGAAAGGTAGGGGGTGCATGGACGAAAATATAGCGCGTGTTATATAATTATGTATTAGGGAGCTTGTCAAAAGTCCATGCACCGTTCTATACCGTCTTTACTGCATCCGGGTTTTCGCTTCGGCTTTCCTGCCCAACGTTCCCTTCTCTTCAAAGGAACGGCCGCCATCAAAGGCCCATTGATGCCACCGTTCTTTTGTTCGTCTTTCCTGCAAGTCTTAATTTCTGTCGAAAAACCGGAGAATCTATTCTAAATAGCTCCCTCTACGACCAAAACAAAGGCGTGCCTTCATATTTATTGTCGGATCGGAGAGTTCGGGTCACTGTTCTGAACTATGGTTCGCATCTATAATGGAAGTTCGGGTGCATTCATAAAGCCACAGTAGCTTAATCCAAAATCACGCACGTGTCATAAATCGTTACTGATCTTTCGAATTTGCTGCAATAACCATGAAAACCTCCTTTTTCGCATTGGAAGAGGGTCAATTCATGATGTTTTAGGTGGGAAAATAAGATTCCACACATTTTCGTTTCGTAGGCCCAAGCCATTCGTACAATTCACGTCAACTTGGAATATTTATTATTACTCGCATCTGAAACAAGTGTCGGGAGCCCCCCCCCCCAAAAAAAAAAAAAATAAAATAAAGCGAAGGAAATGGAAAGATGAAATGAATATGACCGGAACAGCTTGGCACTATAAAGCATAGATAGATCAAAGATTTATTAGAAACTGTTAAAAATAGTTTGTTCAATTTTTGGACGGGCAACCATTTCCCCAGGATAACATAATTATTGTCTCTTAATTTTCTTTATCTCCTTGTTTTAAAGAAGCGGGACCAAAAGAGAAGATGAAACGAGGAAGAAGAAAACTAAGGATAGGGAGAGAAAAGGAAGGGGAAACAGAGAGAAAATAAGAAAAAAACATTGGGATGGAGGAAGAGGAAAGGTGAAAAAAATATGGAGGAAAAACAGTTGAAAGAGAAAAAAAAATGGAAATTTGAGAGGGGAAGAAATTTAGGATAGAATCAACGGGAGAGGGGGGGGCTAATTGGAATATGGAAATGGATAGAGACAGAAAATAAGGGGAAAGAAGAAGAGAGATCTGGTGGACGATGGGGGGGGGGAAATAAAGGGGGAAAAGGGAAAGAGTGAAAGGGGAACAGAGGGGAAGACATGCAGTGGCGGAGGCTGGATCCGCCCCTGATTTAGATTTACATTTTATTCACCCCATCGATCCCCTCTCGGGGTATGAGAGTACATATAAACAAATTATAACAGACTAAAGTATGTAACTTCATTTAATTGGTTTAACGTATTAAACGTAATGTTCGGAATTGAAGATGAATACCAAATGTGGTCACGATCTGAAAATTAGTTCGATCAGAATCCAATGAAATTTACCAACGGAGTGTTTGTTTGTATAAATGAAAAATATTTGCCAAATAGCCCTGTGAAAGAAAATCGTGCTGAGAAATGAGCGATATAAGCACGGAATTCCATCAAGTGTCAGGTATTTTTCGAGGCAATATTATAATACACTGTCCCACGTATGCTTTTATGTTTTAGTCATCATCAGAATTATTGATATTGAGCGGCGATTTCATTATTCTACAAAAATAAGTGTATATTAATGTACTAGATCTAGATTTATGATTAATATTTCGTATCGAAAACGTCATGTAATCATATTTGAAATTGCGTCTGATACTTTTTGCTGTATATGGTCTATGACCTCTCATAATTATCAATATCGTCATCACCGCTGTTACAATCGCAATCATCTTCATTTCTCTATTATAAGTATTATCTTCATAAACATTTCTATTATTTCATTATAATTTTATCTTCATAAATCGGTGAGGTGGGAGAAGGAGGAGGAGAAGAAGAATTACCAAGGAGAAGCAGACGTACATGTAGAATGGGGGAGCAGTAAAAAGGGATGAGAATAATAATGAGAGATGAGGAAGAATACGAAGAGGAAAAAGGAAGATAAAGAAAAAGCTTATCAGTATATTACATCATCTGATCAAGTTTTTATTCTCATCTCGATCGTTCTCTGCATGGGTAGTGTTTAATTTATTGTTCTAATTGTCATGTTAAAACTTTTCGATTAACTTTGGTAAATAATACGTAATTTTGTCTTTTGAATTTTGTCGAGTATTAACAAGCACTTTAAAATGTTTACAAAAGTGCAGTGGTCATCGGATTTTTTTCTTCAGATGTCATGAATCAAGCACCATTTCTCGATGATGTTCTATTTTAGAAATAACCTTTTGAGCACCAAACGAAGTATGTTGCAATGTTATTCAGACCTACATCTTGAAGTCTGTCCCGATAGATGGTTTCCAATTCAAAATACACAGACATTTTGATCGGTCGCCAAATCGCTGGAAAAAAAAGAATGTGTGAAAAGGGCTAAATTTTCCAATAAAACACATTTGATTTCATACCTATCACATCACAATCACTTTAGGGCCATGCTCATATAATCAAGGAGATATCATCTCCTTGATATTATATAGTACTCAGGAATGGAATGGTGACATGAACTTTTCTGACCGGGATTTACCAATATAATTATAAACTTAAAAGCTTTAAATTATCATCAAGAAGGAATATAAGCGGACACAATTCAGTTAAAAAAATAAGAATAAACTAAATGGGAGGCTTACAAGTTGCACAAATTGTGTGTGATTTTTATTTCATCTAAAAGTATGTTTCTAGGTATTATTCATTGAATGTGTGACTTTCGTAACTTTCAGTATTTTTATTTGTCATAATCACCAAGGCTACCACTACCACATTCACCATCACCGCCACCACCACCATCATCATCATCATCAGTTTTGATTATCATCACTATCATCAGCAGCATCATTATCGTCAACAGCAAATCATCTATGTCATTATCATAGTTATTGAAATTAGGATCATTTTTTGTAAGGAAATATTGAAAGGGAATGAAAGAAAGGTTGTAGCGGGAAGGGAAGGGGGGGGGTTGAATTTGTTCTTAAGTAAAATCAATGTGAGTAGAATTAACTCTATGTTTGTATCTATATTGCAGTGATGGTAAAAATCAGTACAATACTAGGATGCCATGATGTTCAATAATTTAAACTTCAAATTTCAATACTTCACGGGTGAAGATATGGGGCCGTAAGCTTCAGGGTGATTATGTAGAATGATATTAACATTAGATCATTACTCTAAAATAGATGAAAGATAATTATTATTTATCATCTATATCAGGTTGTACACAACTGGCCTACAGCAAAAGCAAATAGGGCCATGATATAGTCTTCTCCAGCAAGAGAATTTAACATTATTGACCTTTCAGGATTACTTGGCATTGATACTCATCGAACTGTTCTTAGTCATTGCCCAGGCCTATGATCATGAAAAAGCAAGATCACTCACCCGTGTAGAGAATCATTGACAATGGCACGCTCAACGGGTTCGCCACAGACAACAATGAATGGGAGAGGCGCTCAGAGAATAGTTCCCCATATCCGCTGTCGTGATTATTGTCATAATTTCAATAGATAAACCTATTTCAAAAGACCGTTGGCCCGTCCGATGGGGAATCTTTTGTACTATAGTGTAATAAAGTACGTGTATACAGTAACTACCGTCCCGACTTCTTTCTTTCACCATCATCGAGTAGCGATTAGCGTGTAAAATCGCATAAATTATCTCACAAAACGGATCTAATGTTCATGATTATCATTACTATTACCTTTTATATATTCTTAATTATATAAAATATAAAATTGATATTGGAGAACGATTGGAAATAGATACTGAATGAATGATGATGGTGATGATGATAACAGTGATGATGATATAATGATAATTATAACTTTGAAGTGATATTAACGGACATGATAATACGAATGATAATATCAGTGATAATGTTGATGATTAAATGATAACAAATGAAGATGATTGGTATATTTTGCGGCAATGAACCATGTATAACTTGAGACGCGTTTTACCTTTATCATGTTCGTTATAAAAGGTTTTCATATCATGATCCTGAAATACATAGATTATATTTAGATTAAAAAGAATGAGAATGGATGGCCTTCATCTAATTTTGGAAAAGATTTTGCGGGTTGTCAAGTCCGACGCAGTATCAAACATGCTTGCATATCGAGGTCGATGCGATTTTTATATCGACATCATCCCCCAGAGTCTATCAAGTTATGAATTTGTGTGCATTTTCGCAAAATTGACATTTGTAATACGAGATTATTCTAATGTTAGAGTACTGTAACATCCGAACTGCATGCCATCCCGGCTACGTACGTTTTGAATACATCGGCTATTTCGATTTCTGGATGCATGATACCATGCAGTTAAAGCGGTGTACGCCTGAATCATATTGATTGTATTAACTTTATTATAACGTCGACAAACAGAATTCATCAGATTCATCATCTTTATCATTACACCAATGACATGGACTTATGCACATATAGGCCTACGTCTTTTGCTTGATTGAACACTGACCCTCTCCCCCTCCCCTCCCCCATTAGAGCGAAAACAATGAAATTGCGCTCTCTCATTAATATTGATTTCGATACGGAGATCGGGAAACGCACGCCACTAATTTACATTATTTGTATACCACTTAGAACAAAACATTTATCTAAACGCTAAGGAAAAAATATAGAGAGAGAAGGAATTTCACCAAAAAATAAAGTAGTTGTACAGTTCACAGTAGGCTGTAAACAATTGAGGGGCTTCACATCCGGAGGGAAAGCTATATTTAACAAAACAGGTTTTAACACGGATTTAAATTTCTCTCTTGAATCTGCTTGTTTAATACTTTTTGGTAGATTGTTCCAGAGTTGGATCCAGGGGTGGGGCAAGGGGTCCGCCCTCCCTCCTCCCCCTATTGGCGGAGCAAAAAAAGGGGGAAAGAAAGACCAAAAAAGGAAAAAGAGGGGAGAAAAAATGGTAAACATGAGAGGAGGAAAACGAGTGAATAAATAAGATGAGGGGAAGACTTCGAAAACAATAAAAAAAAATCTTTCATGTCATTATATAAAATTTTCGCTCGTGCTTTGCGCTCGCATTACCTTTTAGGTGATTTACATATATGGAACTTTAGATATCAAATTTTGAAGTCAATATACATAACATATTTCAGCTCGGAAATTGAACTTTCATTTTAAAAAAGTGTTCTGTAAAAATATCTTTTTTATTGTCTGAATATAAACATTTTCTGCTTGCGCTGCGCTCTCACTAAATTTGATTTCCAGGTACCTATTATTTTCCTGTATTCCATATACTTATAAAAATATCCCTATTCATGTCAGATTGTAAAAACGTATCAGCTAGCGCTGCATGCTTGCATTTTGATTGGTGAGTTATAAAAATTTAAATATTAATTCTATAACAAACTACTTAAAATCTCCATTTTATGACAGTTTATCAACAATTTTCGGCTGGCGATATGCGCGCACATTGATTGTTAAAAATATATTAACTCATGCATCTTATTCATTATTACAAAAGCGCTTTAAATTGTTCCTTTTTCAGAATGGAATATCGACAAGTTTCATCTAGCGCATTGATAGGAAGAGAAATAGGAAGACAGTCATAATTTTCATACGATAGAATAATGTTCTTAGAATGTCCCGGTCCTACGTGTATGTCAAACTCAAAGTAATAATAATGAAACATATCAGCTCCTTTTTAACTGTGATCCATATCCACTCACAATTTTCCTACAAATCTAGAATTTTCCGCTTCCGCTTCGCGCTCGCATCAATTGCTTTGTTATATATTCAACTTTTTCATGATTACAAAAATTGCTTAGAATTTAAATTCTTCGGGTAGAAAGGTCAAAATTTTCAGCTCGCGCTTCGCGCTCGCGTTATTTGACTGTTGAAATATGTAACGTCTTCATGGCTAACTGCAATCAGCCGTTAACATATCTTTTTTTATCAGAATGATCAAAGCGTATATTAAATTTACTCATCTCGTTTAGGATCACAAGCATTGCCAGAATGCCATTTTAGGACAAAATACATGGAATAATAATTTAAACAATAGCTCGAGCTTCGCGCTCGCACTATTTAAATAAGGCTTATGAGATTATTTTACATTCATTTAAACAAACAAAAATCATATTTGAGCGGCTGATCGGGGGTATGTGGTTAAAAAGACACCCCCCCCCCCCCTTTGGCGAAGGCTGGTTCCGCCCCTGCAAGTGTACTCACTTTTTGAGAGTCACAGCAAATATTTGTAATATGAATATGTTGTTCAAACACAAGTAAAGACCTTAATTTTTTAACGTCACGTTTTAAACAGGTCAAAATGCCCTATTTTAGTGACAACTTTTTTGTCTAAAAAGTTTTCAAGGGAAAATGTGCCCCCACCTGAAAATCTGCCACTGATTGAATACATATAAATCATTCAATTATAGACACGTGTAGTTCAGAATAATGCATAAATCCGAATGATTAATACATATATATATAATAAGCTTAACGTTTTTACTTCTACTATTTTGATCCTGTTCAAAAACACAATTCGAATTAACTTCATCGCAGTGGTGCCAACCGGTGCCAACACTGAACACTTCAATGTTCTTGCTCGTAAATAAATACTGTTTTCCCGAAAGCACGAATCCAATTAATGCTTATTTAACCACATGTCTATCCCGGCTTTTGTATGAAAAAAAAAAGAGATCAGGCTCAGTGGGATTGAAAAGAAAAATCTTACCAGCGCCTGAACAAATCACGCTTGCATTATTTAGTCTGATACTTACCCTCTCGATGACTTTGAAATATTATGGTTGTTATTAAATCGAGTATTATACATCTGTTCTATGAAACTCGATTTTGAAAACATTTATTATAAAGATACTTATGAACAAATCATATTTGGTTTACATATTATAAAGCGCCTTCTCATATTTCAAGTTTACCTTATAAACGTACACTGTAAGTATTTTCAAACGAAATCTATGAAAAGGATGGAAGTTAGACTTTCATTTTGATGCCAAATAGTCTCATTAATTGGGGACACCGGGGACACATCAAAGTATTAAGACAGTCACCCGCGCTGACAAAGTGGTAATCTCCCATTGAAATACCCCCACCAATCAAGGGGTCTTCCTTCTATTGAAATCCGCCACCAGTCAGACCACCTCTATGTTCAACAATAGGGTAATCTCCCCAATCAAGAATGGGGTAATTTAAATCTACCTTGACAATGGGGTAAGCCGAGCTCTCCCATTAAATACAGCTAGCAATGCACTGGCCCAGGTCATTTTCAACGTCCGGCTTTCGGGGAATCAAAATGAGCATCAAATGGGTAGTTTTCTTGTTCTCGTTTTGTCCCCATACTAGAGCCTTGATTTTGGTTCTTTTCGTAATGTGTATTTTAATATGGTTTCCATTATACATCTCAGCATTTCGACATTTAATGTAGTTTAATACTTGTCTTTATAAAGAGCAATTTTACATAAAACCTGTTTGGCGCAGCAAATTATAACATAACGTTCCACTGATATTTTATCAACACATTTTTAATTAACCATGTAACTTCCCTCCTTATAGGTCTACTCTTAATGTTAACATTCGAGTTATATTATTTGCCTATCATCTCTCCGTGCATTTTAATAATCAAATATATTTGGAAAAGGGGTGTTTACCAGGCGAAAGTGAAGGTCCTCACTTGTGCATGAACGACATATCCTCATTAAAATACATGCTGTGAGTTTCAAAGGGGGGCACACTTGTGTAAAAATGGCATATTTACATTAGCAATTGATAATGGCTCTCAAAGGGGGAGGGCGCAAGGGCCGGATGCCACCCCCCCCCCCGGTATCACTACTGTACCCTCCAGGTGCAGAATATAGACCCACTGACTTATTTTAGTATTATTATTATTATTATTATTACTTATTATTTGTACTGCGCTTTTCCCATTAGGCCCAAAGCGCTTACAATAGTAGAGGTCACAGAATAGACCACAATACTTTTGAGAGGCCAACTATTGTTCAAAATAAATACGGCGCCTATTAGATTGTATTGTGTTAATTCGGCAGGATCTGCGCCAGCATACACTCCATCCTTCTTGATCTAGTATGCCTAATACCTCGGTCACATTTGTTCTACGGCGGCCGTACGGCGAGTCGAAAACAGTCGTTTCAACAGTTTTTGTACCAGCTAAATATAGGTGGTTTGAATAAAAATGAATAAAACGGCTGTTTTCGACTCGCCGTACGGCCGCCGGAGAGCAAATGTGACCGAGGCATTACCATTTCCTGAACGTTTATTGATTTTTTTTTTGTTAAAGTATTTAAATTTGCAAGCTATACAGAATACAGCTATACGATTAAGAGGTGAAGTACAAAGTTGGAAGGGAAACTAGGCCAAAGAGGCTTTCGTATTACAAACTTTACGTCGGTAAATTATGTTTACCTTAGACACTGGGAATCTAATTTGCAATAATTTGACACACACATATTGCAGATAAATTCAGATATTTGATAGGAAGAAGAAATCAACGGCAATATGCACTACTGTATAAGTCAAACGTGAAGGTTAAAAAAATAAGTATAGAAAAGGTTTAGAAAAATTCAAAGGAAGAAATGAAGTTGGATGAAAAAAAAGAAGCCATTAAAATTAAGTTGACAAAATTAAATATTGTGAGTAGAACTGAAAAATTGAAAGAAATAATTAAGCCTTCCCCAACCGCCGAAAGGTTTTGAAGGGGATCACCATGCATAAAATCATGGTACTTTTTACGTTTTGTACGCTATTTGGAGGAAAAAGAGTGTGGAGGCTTCAGCCCAGACCCCCTTCGGTTCTGTGTCTGCTGGATGGTAATCAAGAACACTTGGTCACTTAGTACTCTAGATCACAGGGGAAATTGATAAGAGAATAAAGACGGATCCCAGGTAAAAAGATAATATAGGTTTTCATGTCCAATTTCATGTCAGAGTCACTTAAATGTGTTAATTTGCATTTTAATTCACGCGATATTTTTTCCCCGGAGACATCGGTCATTCAAAGTTTAGAATGGGATTCATTAAAATACGCTATAATTCCTTTATAAACATTCAACTCAATTCATGGTCAAGACTACCTCAAATTTGATAATTTTTATACTAAATTGTTAAGTGCTTTTGATTTCGTTTGAAAGTAAAGATGTTTGAAATGGTCTTACAAAGTAACGAAAATACTTTTTCTTTTTACTTGTTCTTAATTTCGGGCAATGAAATTCAAGAATTGTGCATTTAATCAACAATGACCGATATAACTGCTTGAGCATCCAATTTAATTTTTAAAAGTTCAAATTAATGATATTTTATTCGTTTGTTTTGCACGACATCTGTATTATGTGTGAATATATAAGTTTCTAGCATGTTAATGTTTAAACATAATGTATAATAAGAGTAAAATTGTTGTGCACTTTGGCTAAATTAGATATAGGCCTATGTTTAGCTCAAATATGAATTTCAACGATGCCCTTGTCCATTTTCCCACAAAAACGCTTGCATTTTATGAGTTTATTATTTTTTGTCACAGTATAGCGTTTCAATGTAGATATTTAAATGCCATCATTTTGGGACCCAGGTATGATTTATATTGCATCTTTTGCAAAGGGTTTTGCATTTCGTTTACAAAGAAGTTAAGGACAATTCCATATTTTTCCTTTTCACCCGACAATGCTGACTGTGTGGGCTCAGTGTGATGAAAAAAAATCTTACCCGCGCCTGAACATTTACTTTTAGAAAGTCGGTGTCTTAACGGTATATTCTTCAAAATAAAACAACTCGTTCTTTTAAAAAAATCAAATCTAAATCTAATTGAACTTTGTCACTACTGAAACCTGAAACGAAAAAATATAAAAAGAAATTGTGAAAGCGTAACTTTGGAAAATGTACCCCCAATGGACTAGGCACACCGATACAAGGACACAATGATATTCAGATCAGTGACTAGAGATCGGGCGTTCAATAGTTTGCCTAAAACGCCGATATCGTGAACATAGAGGGCGCTAATGCAAAAACATATTATCGGAGAGCCAACCGAAGCATGTCAGAAGAAAAGATAAAAGCGAACGCTTCCGTTTTCGCTGCAAAAGGGCACGCTGGCGTCTTGAATGGCAAGAGCACTGACCCGTAGGAAAGAAAAATGGACAATGGCACGCTCAGCGGGTTCGCCGTAGAATATAAAGGTAAAGACGCACGCACACTTTTGACAACACGCCTTATATACGTGTATTCCAACAATTCCACTTTGGTCTGGTAATACATTCGCCGCTAATCGAAATCACCATTTTATGTCTTGAAAATCAACCAAATTAATCTTTATTAATCACTTCATCAATTTAGGGGTAAACATTGGTGCACAGAAAAGGGGGACGGGGTGTACGATCCCCCGAAAGGTAGGGGGTGCATGGACGAAAATATAGCGCGTGTTATATAATTATGTATTATATACGTGTATTCCAACAATTCCACTTTGGTCTGGTAATACATTCGCCGCTAATCGAAATCACCTTTTTATGTCTTGAAAATCAACCAAATTGATCTTTATTAATCACTCCATCGATTAAGGGGATCACATTGGTGCACAGAAAAGGGGGACAGGGTCTATGATGCCCCGAAAGGTAGGGGCTGCATGGACGAAAATATAGCGCGTGTTATATAATTATGTATTATATACGTGTATTCCAACAATTTCACTTTGGTCTGGTAATACATTCGCCGCTAATCGAAATCACCATTTTATGTCTTGAAAATCAACCAAATTGATCTTTATTAATCACTTCATCGATTTAGGGTTGAACATTGGTGCACAGAAAAGGGGGACGGGGTCTACGATGCCCCGAAAGGTAGGGGGTGCATGGACGAAAATATAGCGCGTGTTATATAATTATGTATTATATGCGTGTATTCCAACAATTCCACTTTGGTCTGGTAATACATTCGCCGCTAATCGAAATCACCTTTTTATGTCTTGAAAATCAACCAAATTGATCTTTATTAATCACTTCATCGATTTAGGGGTGAACATTGGTGCACAGAAAAGGGGGACGGGGTCTACGATGCCCCGAAAGGTAGGGGGTGCATGGACGAAAATATAGCGCGTGTTATATAATTATGTATTATATACGTGTATTCCAACAATTCCACTTTGGTCTGGTAATACATTCGCCGCTAATCGAAATCACCATTTTATGTCTTGAAAATCAACCAAATTAATCTTTATTAATCACTTCATCAATTTAGGGGTGAACATTTGTGCACAGAAAAGGGGGACGGGGTCTACGATGCCCCGAAAGGTAGGGGGTGCATGGACGAAAATATAGCGCGTGTTATATAATTATGTATTATATACGTGTATTCCAACAATTCCACTTTGGTCTGGTAATACATTCGCCGCTAATCGAAATCACCATTTGATGTCTTGAAAATCAACCAAATTGATCTTTATTAATCACTTCATCGATTTAGGGGTAAACATTGGTGCACAGAAAAGGGGGACTGGGTCTACGATGCCCCGAAAGGTAGGGGGTGCATGGACGAAAATATAGCGCGTGTTATATAATTATGTATTATATACGTGTATTCCAACAATTCCACTTTGGTCTGGTAATACATTCGCCGCTAATCGAAATCACCTTTTTATGTCTTGAAAATCAACCAAATTGATCTTTATTAATTACTTCATCGATTTAGGGGTGAACATTGGTGCACAGAAAAGGGGGACGGGGTCTACGATGCCCCGAAAGGTAGGGGGTGCATGGACGAAAATATAGCGCGTGTTATATAATTATGTATTATATACGTGTATTCCAACAATTCCACTTTGGTCTGGTAATACATTCGCCGCTAATCGAAATCACCATTTTATGTCTTGAAAATCAACCAAATTAATCTTTATTAATCACTTCATCAATTTAGGGGTAAACATTTGTGCACAGAAAAGGGGGACGGGGTCTACGATGCCCCGAAAGGTAGGGGGTGCATGGACGAAAATATAGCGCGTGTTATATAATTATGTATTATATACGTGTATTCCAACAATTCCACTTTGGTCTGGTAATACATTCGCCGCTAATCGAAATCACCATTTGATGTCTTGAAAATCAACCAAATTGATCTTTATTAATCACTTCATCGATTTAGGGGTAAACATTGGTGCACAGAAAAGGGGGACGGGGTGTACGATCCCCCGAAAGGTAGGGGGTGCATGGACGAAAATATAGCGCGTGTTATATAATTATGTATTATATACGTGTATTCCAACAATTCCACTTTGGTCTGGTAATACATTCGCCGCTAATCGAAATCACCTTTTTATGTCTTGAAAATCGACCAAATTGATCTTTATAAATCACTTCATCGATCTAGGGGTAAACATTGGTGCACAGAAAAGGGGGACGGGGTCTACAATGCCCCGAAAGGTAGGGGGTGCATGGACGAAAATATAGCGCGTGTTATATAATTATGTATTATATACGTGTATTCCAACAATTCCACTTTGGTCTGGTAATACATTCGCCGCTAATCGAAATCACCTTTTTATGTCTTGAAAATCAACCAAATTGATCTTTATTAATCACTTCATCGATTAAGGGGATCACATTGGTGCACAGAAAAGGGGGACAGGGTCTACGATGCCCCGAAAGGTAGGGGATGCATGGACGAAAATATAGCGCGTGTTATATAATTATGTATTATATACGTGTATTCCAACAATTCCACTTTGGTCTGGTAATACATTCGCCGCTAATCGAAATCACCTTTTTATGTCTTGAAAATCGACCAAATTGATCTTTATAAATCACTTCATCGATCTAGGGGTGAACATTGGTGCACAGAAAAGGGGGACGGGGTCTACGATGCCCCGAAAGGTAGGGGGTGCATGGACGAAAATATAGCGCGTGTTATATAATTATGTATTATATACGTGTATTCCAACAATTCCACTTTGGTCTGGTAATACATTCGCCGCTAATCGAAATCACCTTTTTATGTCTTGAAAATCAACCAAATTGATCTTTATTAATCACTTCATCGATTAAGGGGATCACATTGGTGCACAGAAAAGGGGGACAGGGTCTACGATGCCCCGAAAGGTAGGGGGTGCATGGACGAAAATATAGCGCGTGTTATATAATTATGTATTATATACGTGTATTCCAACAATTCCACTTTGGTCTGGTAATACATTCGCCGCTAATCGAAATCACCATTTTATGTCTTGAAAATCAACCAAATTGATCTTTATTAATCACTTCATCGATTTAGGGGTGAACATTGGTGCACAGAAAAGGGGGACGGGGTCTACGATGCCCCGAAAGGTAGGGGGTGCATGGACGAAAATATAGCGCGTGTTATATAATTATGTATTATATACGTGTATTCCAACAATTCCACTTTGGTCTGGTAATACATTCGCCGCTAATCGAAATCACCTTTTTATGTCTTGAAAATCGACCAAATTGATCTTTATAAATCACTTCATCGATCTAGGGGTGAACATTGGTGCACAGAAAAGGGGGACGGGGTCTACGATGCCCCGAAAGGTAGGGGGTGCATGGACGAAAATATAGCGCGTGTTATATAATTATGTATTATATACGTGTATTCCAACAATTCCACTTTCGTCTGGTAATACATTCGCCGCTAATCGAAATCACCTTTTTATGTCTTGAAAATCAACCAAATTGATCTTTATTAATAACTTCATCGATTTAGGGGTGAACATTGGTGCACAGAAAAGGGGGACGGGGTCTACGATGCCCCGAAAGGTAGGGGGTGCATGGACGAAAATATAGCGCGCGTTATATAATTATGTATTATATACGTGTATTCCAACAATTCCACTTTGGTCTGGTAATACATTCGCCGCTAATCGAAATCACCATTTTATGTCTTGAAAATCAACCAAATTGATCTTTATTAATCAATTCATCGATTTAGGGGTAAACATTGGTGCACAGAAAAGGGGGACGGGGTCTACGATGCCCCGAAAGGTAGGGGGTGCATGGACGAAAATATAGCGCGTGTTATATAATCATGTATTATATACGTGTATTCCAACAATTCCACTTTGGTCTGGTAATACATTCGCCGCTAATCGAAATCACCTTTTTATGTCTTGAAAATCGACCAAATTGATATTTATTAATCACTTCATCGATTTAGGGGTGAACATTTGTGCACAGAAAAGGGGGACGGGGTCTACGATGCCCCGAAAGGTAGGGGGTGCATGGACGAAAATATAGCGCCTGTTATATAATTATGTATTATATACGTGTATTCCAACAATTCCACTTTGGTCTGGTAATACATTCGCCGCTAATCGAAATCACTATTTTATGTCTTGAAAATCAACCAAATTGATCTTTATTAATTACTTCATCGATTTAGGGGTGAACATTGGTGCACAGAAAAGGGGGACGGGGTCTATGATGCCCCGAAAGGTAGGGGGTGCATGGACGAAAATATAGCGCGTGTTATATAATTATGTATTATATACGTGTATTCCAACAATTCCACTTTGGTCTGGTAATACATTCGCCGCTAATCGAAATCACCTTTTTATGTCTTGAAAATCAACCAAATTGATCTTTATTAATTACTTCATCGATTTAGGGGTTCACATTGGTGCACAGAAAAGGGGGACGGGGTCTACGATGCCCCGAAAGGTAGGGGGTGCATGGACGAAAATATAGCGCGTGTTATATAATTATGTATTATATACGTGTATTCCAACAATTCCACTTTGGTCTGGTAATACATTCGCCGCTAATCGAAATCACCATTTGATGTCTTGAAAATCAACCAAATTGATCTTTATTAATCACTTCATCGATTTAGGGGTAAACATTGGTGCACAGAAAAGGGGGACGGGGTCTACGATCCCCCGAAAGGTAGGGGGTGCATGGACGAAAATATAGCGCGTGTTATATAATTATGTATTATATACGTGTATTCCAACAATTCCACTTTGGTCTGGTAATACATTCGCCGCTAATCGAAATCACCTTTTTATGTCTTGAAAATCGACCAAATTGATCTTTATAAATCACTTCATCGATCTAGGGGTGAACATTGGTGCACAGAAAAGGGGGACGGGGTCTACGATGCCCCGAAAGGTAGGGGGTGCATGGACGAAAATATAGCGCGTGTTATATAATTATGTATTATATACGTGTATTCCAACAATTCCACTTTGGTCTGGTAATACATTCGCCGCTAATCGAAATCACCTTTTTATGTCTTGAAAATCAACCAAATTGATCTTTATTAATCACTTCATCGATTTAGGGGTGAACATTGGTGCACAGAAAAGGGGGACGGGGTCTACGATGCCCCGAAAGGTAGGGGGTGCATGGACGAAAATATAGCGCGTGTTATATAATTATGTATTATATACGTGTATTCCAACAATTCCACTTTGGTCTGGTAATACATTCGCCGCTAATCGAAATCACCTTTTTATGTCTTGAAAATCGACCAAATTGATCTTTATAAATCACTTCATCGATCTAGGGGTGAACATTGGTGCACAGAAAAGGGGGACGGGGTCTACGATGCCCCGAAAGGTAGGGGGTACATGGACGAAAATATAGCGCGTGTTATATAATTATGTATTATATACGTGTATTCCAACAATTCCACTTTCGTCTAGAAATACATTCGCCGCTAATCGAAATCACCTTTTTATGTCTTGAAAATGAACCAAATTGATCTTTATTAATAACTTCATCGATTTAGGGGTGAACATTGGTGCACAGAAAAGGGGGACGGGGTCTACGATGCCCCGAAAGGTAGGGGGTGCATGGACGAAAATATAGCGCGCGTTATATAATTATGTATTATATACGTGTATTCCAACAATTCCACTTTGGTCTGGTAATACATTCGCCGCTAATCGAAATCACCATTTTATGTCTTGAAAATCAACCAAATTGATCTTTATTAATCACTTCATCGATTTAGGGGTAAACATTGGTGCACAGAAAAGGGGGACGGGGTCTACGATGCCCCGAAAGGTAGGGGGTGCATGGACGAAAATATAGCGCGTGTTATATAATCATGTATTATATACGTGTATTCCAACAATTCCACTTTGGTCTGGTAATACATTCGCCGCTAATCGAAATCACCTTTTTATGTCTTGAAAATCGACCAAATTGATATTTATTAATCACTTCATCGATTTAGGGGTGAACATTTGTGCACAGAAAAGGGGGACGGGGTCTACGATGCCCCGAAAGGTAGGGGGTGCATGGACGAAAATATAGCGCCTGTTATATAATTATGTATTATATACGTGTATTCCAACAATTCCACTTTGGTCTGGTAATACATTCGCCGCTAATCGAAATCACCATTTTATGTCTTGAAAATCAACCAAATTGATCTTTATTAATCACTTCATCGATTTAGGGGTGAACATTGGTGCACAGAAAAGGGGGACGGGGTCTATGATGCCCCGAAAGGTAGGGGCTGCATGGACGAAAATATAGCGCGTGTTATATAATTATGTATTATATACGTGTATTCCAACAATTCCACTTTGGTCTGGTAATACATTCGCCGCTAATCGAAATCACCTTTTTATGTCTTGAAAATCAACCAAATTGATCTTTATTAATTACTTCATCGATTTAGGGGTGAACATTGGTGCACAGAAAAGGGGGACGGGGTCTACGATGCCCCGAAAGGTAGGGGGTGCATGGACGAAAATATAGCGCCTGTTATATAATTATGTATTATATACGTGTATTCCAACAATTCCACTTTGGTCTGGTAATACATTCGCCGCTAATCGAAATCACCATTTTATGTCTTGAAAATCAACCAAATTGATCTTTATTAATCATTTCATCGATTTAGGGGTGAACATTGGTGCACAGAAAAGGGGGACGGGGTCTATGATGCCCCGAAAGGTAGGGGCTGCATGGACGAAAATATAGCGCGTGTTATATAATTATGTATTATATACGTGTATTCCAACAATTCCACTTTGGTCTGGTAATACATTCGCCGCTAATCGAAATCACCTTTTTAAGTCTTGAAAATGAACCAAATTGATCTTTATTAATTACTTCATCGATTTAGGGGTGAACATTGGTGCACAGAAAAGAGGGACGGGGTCTACGATGCCCCGAAAGGTAGGGGGTGCATGGACGAAAATATAGCGCGTGTTATATAATTATGTATTATATACGTGTATTCCAACAATTCCACTTTGGTCTGGTAATACATTCGCCGCTAATCGAAATCACCATTTTATGTCTTGAAAATCAACCAAATTGATCTTTATTAATCACTTCATCAATTTAGGGGTGAACATTTGTGCACAGAAAAGGGGGACGGGGTCTACGATGCCCCGAAAGGTAGGGGGTGCATGGACGAAAATATAGCGCGTGTTATATAAGTATGTATTATATACGTGTATTCCAACAATTCCACTTTGGTCTGGTAATACATTCGCCGCTAATCGAAATCACTATTTTATGTCTTGAAAATCAACCAAATTGATCTTTATTAATCACTTCATCGATTTAGGGGTAAACATTGGTGCACAGAAAAGGGGGACGGGGTCTACGATGCCCCGAAAGGTAGGGGGTGCATGGACGAAAATATAGCGCGTGTTATATAATTATGTATTATATACGTGTATTCCAACAATTCCACTTTGGTCTGGTAATACATTCGCCGCTAATCGAAATCACCTTTTTATGTCTTGAAAATCGACCAAATTGATCTTTATAAATCACTTCATCGATCTAGGGGTGAACATTGGTGCACAGAAAAGGGGGACGGGGTCTACGATGCCCCGAACGGTAGGGGGTGCATGGACGAAAATATAGCGCGTGTTATATAATTATGTATTATATACGTGTATTCCAACAATTCCACTTTGGTCTGGTAATACATTCGCCGCTAATCGAAATCACCTTTTTATGTCTTGAAAATCAACCAAATTGATCTTTATTAATTACTTCATCGATTTAGGGGTGAACATTGGTGCACAGAAAAGGGGGACGGGGTCTACGATGCCCCGAAAGGTAGGGGGTGCATGGACGAAAATATAGCGCGTGTTATATAATTATGTACTATATACGTGTATTCCAACAATTCCACTTTGGTCTGGTAATACATTCGCCGCTAATCAAAATCACCTTTTTATGTCTTGAAAATCGACCAAATTCATCTTTATAAATCACTTCATCGATCTAGGGGTGAACATTGGTGCACAGAAAAGGGGGACTGGGTCTACGATGCCCCGAAAGTAGGGGGTGCATGGACGAAAATATAGCGCGTGTTATATAATTATGTATTATATACGTGTATTCCAACAATTCCACTTTGGTCTGGTAATACATTCGCCGCTAATCGAAATCACCATTTTATGTCTTGAAAATCAACCAAATTGATCTTTATTAATCACTTCATCGATTTAGGGGTGAACATTGGTGCACAGAAAAGGGGGACGGGGTCTACGATGCCCCGAAAGGTAGGGGGTGCATGGACGAAAATATAGCGCGTGTTATATAATTATGTATTATATACGTGTATTCCAACAATTCCACTTTGGTCTGGTAATACATTCGCCGCTAATCGAAATCACCATTTTATGTCTTGAAAATCAACCAAATTGATCTTTATTAATCACTTCATCGATTTAGGGGTAAACATTGGTGCACAGAAAAGGGGGACGGGGTCTACGATGCCCCGAAAGGTAGGGGGTGCATGGACGAAAATATAGCGCGTGTTATATAATTATGTATTATATACGTGTATTCCAACAATTCCACTTTGGTCTGGTAATACATTCGCCGCTAATCGAAATCACCTTTTTATGTCTTGAAAATCGACCAAATTGATCTTTATAAATCACTTCATCGATCTAGGGGTGAACATTGGTGCACAGAAAAGGGGGACGGGGTCTACGATGCCCCGAAAGGTAGGGGTTGCATGGACGAAAATATAGCGCGTGTTATATAATTATGTATTATATACGTGTATTCCAACAATTCCACTTTGGTCTGGTAATACATTCGCCGCTAATCGAAATCACCTTTTTATGTCTTGAATTCAACACAATTGATCTTTATTAATCACTTCATCGATTTCGGGGTGAACATTGGTGCACAGAAAAGGGGGACGGGGTCTACGATGTCCCGAAAGGTAGGGGGTGCATGGACGAAAATATAGCGCGTGTTATATAATTATGTATTATATACGTGTATTCCAACAATTCCACTTTGGTCTGGTAATACATTCGCCGCTAATCGAAATCACCTTTTTATGTCTTGAAAATCGACCAAATTGATCTTTATAAATCACTTCATATCGATCTAGGGGTGAACATTTGTGCACAGAAAAGGGGGACGGGGTCTACGATGCCCCGAAAGGTAGGGGGTGCATGGACGAAAATATAGCGCGTGTTATATAATTATGTATTATATACGTGTATTCCAACAATTCCACTTTGGTCTGGTAATACATTTGCCGCTAATCGAAATCACCTTTTTATGTCTTGAAAATCAACCAAATTGATCTTTATTAATCACTTCATCGAATTAGGGGTGAACATTGGTGCACAGAAAAGGGGGACGGCGTCTACGATGCCCCGAAAGGTAGGGGGTGCATGGACGAAAATATAGCGCGTGTTATATAATTATGTATTATATACGTGTATTCCAACAATTCCACTTTGGTCTGGTAATACATTCGCCGCTAATCGAAATCACCATTTTATGTCTTGAAAATCAACCAAATTGATCTTTATTAATCACTTCATCGATTTAGGGGTGAACATTGGTGCACAGAAAAGGGGGACGGGGTCTACGATGCCCCGAAAGGTAGGGGGTGCATGGACGAAAATATAGCGCGTGTTATATAATTATGTATTATATACGTGTATTCCAACAATTCCACTTTGGTCTGGTAATACATTCGCCGCTAATCAAAATCACCATTTTATGGCTTGAAAATCAACCAAATTGATCTTTATAAATCACTACATCGATCTAGGGGTGAACATTGGTGCACAGAAAAGGGGGACGGGGTCTACGATGCCCCGAAATGTAGGGGGTGCATGGACGAAAATATAGCGCGTGTTATGTAATTATGTATTATATACGTGTATTCCAACAATTCCACTTTGGTCTGGTAATAAATTCGCTGCTAATCGAAATCACCTTTTTATGTCTTGAAAATCAACCAAATTGATCTTTATTAATCACTTCATCGATTTAGGGGTGAACATTGGTGCACAGAAAAGGGGGACGGGGTCTACGATGCCCCGAAAGGTAGGGGGTGCATGGACGAAAATATAGCGCGTGTTATATAATTATGTATTATATACGTGTATTCCAACAACTCCACTTTCGTCTGGTAATGCATTCGCCGCTAATCGAAATCACCATTTTATGTCTTGAAAATCAACCAAATTGATCTTTATAAATCACTTCATCGATCTAAGGGTGAACATTGGTGCACAAAAAAGGGGGACGGGGTCTACGATGCCCCGAAAGGTAGGGGGTGCATGGACGAAAATATAGCGCGTGTTATATAATTATGTATTATATACGCGTATTCCAACAATTCCACTTTTGTCTGGTAATACATTTGCCGCTAATCGAAATCACCTTTTTATGTCTTGAAAATCAACCAAATTGATCTTTATTAATCACTTCATCGAATTAGGGGTGAACATTGGTGCACAGAAAAGGGGGACGGGGTCTACGATGCCCCGAAAGTAGGGGGTGCATGGACGAAAATATAGCGCGTGTTATATAATTATGTATTATATACGTGTATTCCAACAATTCCACTTTGGTCTGGTAATACATTCGCCGCTAATCGAAATCACCATTTTATGTCTTGAAAATCAACCAAATTGATCTTTATTAATCACTTCATCGATTTAGGGGTGAACATTTGTGCACAGAAAAGGGGGACGGGGTCTACGATGCCCCGAAAGGTAGGGGGTGCATAGACGAAAATATAGCGCGTGTTATATAATTATGTATTATATACGTGTATTCCAACAATTCCACTTTGGTCTGGTAATACATTCGCCGCTAATCAAAATCACCATTTTATGTCTTGAAAATCAACCAAATTGATCTTTATTAATCACTTCATCGATTTAGGGGTGAACATTGGTGCACAGAAAAGGGGGACGGGGTCTACGATGCCCCGAAAGGTAGGGGGTGCATGGACGAAAATATAGCGCTTGTTATATAATTATGTATTATATACGTGTATTCCAACAATTCCACTTTGGTCTGGTAATACATTCGCCGCTAATCGAAATCACCTTTTTATGTCTTGAAAATCGACCAAATTGATCTTTATAAATCACTTCATTGATCTAGGGGTGAACATTGGTGCACAGAAAAGGGGGACGGGGTCTACGATGCCCCGAAATGTAGGGGGTGCATGGACGAAAATATAGCGCGTGTTATATAATTATGTATTATATACGTGTATTCCAACAATTCCACTTTGGTCTGGTAATACATTCGCCGCTAATCGAAATCACCTTTTTATGTCTTGAAAATCGACCAAATTCATCTTTATAAATTACTTCATCGATCTAGGGGTGAACATTGGTGCACAGAAAAGGGGGACGGGGTCTACGATGCCCCGAAAGGTAGGGGGTGCATGGACGAAAATATAGCGCGTGTTATATAATTATGTATTATATACGTGTATTCCAACAATTCCACTTTGGTCTGGTAATACATTCGCCGCTAATCGAAATCACCATTTTATGTCTTGAAAATCAACCAAATTGATCTTTATTAATCACTTCATCGATTTAGGGGTAAACATTGGTGCACAGAAAAGGGGGACGGGGTCTACGATGCCCCGAAAGGTAGGGGGTGCATGGACGAAAATATAGCGCGTGTTATATAATTATGTATTATATACGTGTATTCCAACAATTCCACTTTGGTCTGGTAATACATTCGCCGCTAATCGAAATCACCTTTTTATGTCTTGAAAATCAACCAAATTGATCTTTATTAATTACTTCATCGATTTAGGGGTGAACATTGGTGCACAGAAAAGGGGGACGGGGTCTACGATGCCCCGAAAGGTAGGGGGTGCATGGACGAAAATATAGCGCGTGTTATACAGTGCGTCCCCAAAAAAACTATACACTTTTGAAATGGCTGCCAAATAAAAAAATGTACCACTTTGGGAGAAAAGACTTATAGATATGGAAAGCCCATAAAGTCAACTTTCAAATGACACCAAAAAGTTGGAAAACTTTTCATGCTTGAGCGAGCACTGCCCACTGAAACAAAGGGTATGAAAATTAGGGTGGGCTGGAATTAGCCTTCCAATTTCTTTCAGTTTTTTTTTGTTTGGTACTTGCAAAGTTGATGGTTATTTGGTGAATTAAAGATCAGTTGTGATCAGTTTGTTGTTTGTGAAAATTTAATGCGTTATTAAATTGAAATTTAATGCATGAGTGATCATGAATTGGGTGCAGCATTTTGTCTTATCATGTGGATCTCAACAATTTGTTCACGACAGTCAGGAGAAGAGGGGGTAATATGACTTAGGTAGGTGAAGTACGTTGATGGGATAAAGGTCAACAGAACATTTAGCAACCCCTCTCTCAATCTCACCCCCCCCCGCTTCTCTCCTCCTGAGAGACTAAGCTCAGCTAAAGTAGGATGGGCAGGAATTAGCCTTACAGTTTTTTATGTGGTTAGTCCTTTGGAACTTGTTAAGCTAAATTAATGAGTGAGATAAGTTTTGGTTTCTTAGGCAAATCTCATGAGTTACTAAATTGAAATGTAATGCATGAGTGAACAGGAATTGTAATTTTATTGTAGCATATTCATCTTGCGAACCTCAAAAGTGTGTTCGTGAGAGTCAGAGTAATGTGATGGTACCCGTTACAAGCAAGAGGGCGAGATATGCTAAGACTTGGTTAAAAGGGCATACCTCTTCTTTTTTTACCTTTTACAAATTAAAAGTCATATGTACCCTCCCCTCTCCACCTCCATTTCCCAGCCCCCCCTCTCTCTGTCTCACTTCCTGCATCATTTGTAGCCTATTCAAAACTTAACTGCCAAGTGACCGGTGGCTGATGGTCAGTTTTTTTTTTCAATGACTACCAAGAAATTTAATGATTATGATGATTAATGAAATAATTAATTGAAAAAAACTGAGTGTTTGATTGATCACATTGCATATTGAATAAGTTGATTTACTGATAAATTGTTGATTAAATGATTGATAGGAAAAAGTTGATGTCCCAATTCAGAATTAATCATTAAATCAACATTCTGCTCTGGACTTCACGCGTACATGACAATAGCCATCAGTCTCTCAACAGGAGGGAGGGCGGGAGAGAGGGAGGGGGCGGGGGCTGAATGTTCTGTTGACCCTTATTCCATCAACCTACTTCTCTCACTTAAGTCCTATCTCACCCCCTATTCTCCCGACGCCCATGAACACATTGCTGAGATCCACATGATAAATTTGAAATGCTGCCCAAAAAGAGATCCAAATGATAAAGTTTAAATGCTCCCCAAAAAGTGTACCTTGTGTTCACTCATGCATTGAAGTTCAATTTAATAATTTATAAAATTTGCTTAAGCAACCAAAACTGGTCATGGTTGATCATTAATTTATCACATCGCCCTTAACTTTGCAAGTTCGAAAGGATTTGCCTCTCAAAAACTTACATAAATTGGAAGGCTAATTCCAGCCCACCCTAATTTTCATACCCTTTGTTTCAGTGGGCAGTGCTCGCTCAAGCATGAATAGTTTTCCAACTTTTTGGTGTCATTTGAAAGTTGACTTTATTGGCTTTTCATATATGTAAGTCTTTTTCCCCAAAGTGCTACATTTTTTATTTGGCAGCCATTTCAAAAGTGTATAGTTTTTTTTGGGACGCACTGTATAATTATGTATTATATACGTGTATTCCAACAATTCCACTTTGGTCTGGTAATACATTCGCCGCTAATCGAAATCACCTTTTTATGTCTTGAAAATCGACCAAATTCATCTTTATAAATCACTTCATCGATCTAGGGGTGAACATTGGTGCACAGAAAAGGGGGACGGGGTCTACGATGCCCCGAAAGGTAGGGGGTGCATGGACGAAAATATAGCGCGTGTTATACAGTGCGTCCCCAAAAAAACTATACACTTTTGAAATGGCTGCCAAATAAAAAAATGTACCACTTTGGGAGAAAAGACTTATAGATATGGAAAGCCCATAAAGTCAACTTTCAAATGACACCAAAAAGTTGGAAAACTTTTCATGCTTGAGCGAGCACTGCCCACTGAAACAAAGGGTATGAAAATTAGGGTGGGCTGGAATTAGCCTTCCAATTTCTTTCAGTTTTTTTTTGTTTGGTACTTGCAAAGTTGATGGTTATTTGGTGAATTAAAGATCAGTTGTGATCAGTTTGTTGTTTGTGAAAATTTAATGCGTTATTAAATTGAAATTTAATGCATGAGTGATCATGAATTGGGTGCAGCATTTTGTCTTATCATGTGGATCTCAACAATTTGTTCACGACAGTCAGGAGAAGAGGGGGTAATATGACTTAGGTAGGTGAAGTACGTTGATGGGATAAAGGTCAACAGAACATTTAGCAACCCCTCTCTCAATCTCACCCCCCCCCGCTTCTCTCCTCCTGAGAGACTAAGCTCAGCTAAAGTAGGATGGGCAGGAATTAGCCTTACAGTTTTTTATGTGGTTAGTCCTTTGGAACTTGTTAAGCTAAATTAATGAGTGAGATAAGTTTTGGTTTCTTAGGCAAATCTCATGAGTTACTAAATTGAAATGTAATGCATGAGTGAACAGGAATTGTAATTTTATTGTAGCATATTCATCTTGCGAACCTCAAAAGTGTGTTCGTGAGAGTCAGAGTAATGTGATGGTACCCGTTACAAGCAAGAGGGCGAGATATGCTAAGACTTGGTTAAAAGGGCATACCTCTTCTTTTTTTACCTTTTACAAATTAAAAGTCATATGTACCCTCCCCTCTCCACCTCCATTTCCCAGCCCCCCCTCTCTCTGTCTCACTTCCTGCATCATTTGTAGCCTATTCAAAACTTAACTGCCAAGTGACCGGTGGCTGATGGTCAGTTTTTTTTTTCAATGACTACCAAGAAATTTAATGATTATGATGATTAATGAAATAATTAATTGAAAAAAACTGAGTGTTTGATTGATCACATTGCATATTGAATAAGTTGATTTACTGATAAATTGTTGATTAAATGATTGATAGGAAAAAGTTGATGTCCCAATTCAGAATTAATCATTAAATCAACATTCTGCTCTGGACTTCACGCGTACATGACAATAGCCATCAGTCTCTCAACAGGAGGGAGGGCGGGAGAGAGGGAGGGGGCGGGGGCTGAATGTTCTGTTGACCCTTATTCCATCAACCTACTTCTCTCACTTAAGTCCTATCTCACCCCCTATTCTCCCGACGCCCATGAACACATTGCTGAGATCCACATGATAAATTTGAAATGCTGCCCAAAAAGAGATCCAAATGATAAAGTTTAAATGCTCCCCAAAAAGTGTACCTTGTGTTCACTCATGCATTGAAGTTCAATTTAATAATTTATAAAATTTGCTTAAGCAACCAAAACTGGTCATGGTTGATCATTAATTTATCACATCGCCCTTAACTTTGCAAGTTCGAAAGGATTTGCCTCTCAAAAACTTACATAAATTGGAAGGCTAATTCCAGCCCACCCTAATTTTCATACCCTTTGTTTCAGTGGGCAGTGCTCGCTCAAGCATGAATAGTTTTCCAACTTTTTGGTGTCATTTGAAAGTTGACTTTATTGGCTTTTCATATATGTAAGTCTTTTTCCCCAAAGTGCTACATTTTTTATTTGGCAGCCATTTCAAAAGTGTATAGTTTTTTTTGGGACGCACTGTATAATTATGTATTATATACGTGTATTCCAACAATTCCACTTTGGTCTGGTAATACATTCGCCGCTAATCGAAATCACCTTTTTATGTCTTGAAAATCGACCAAATTCATCTTTATAAATCACTTCATCGATCTAGGGGTGAACATTGGTGCACAGAAAAGGGGGACGGGGTCTACGATGCCCCGAAAGGTAGGGGGTGCATGGACGAAAATATAGCGCGTGTTATATTATTATGTATTATATACGTGTATTCCAACAATTCCACTTTGGTCTGGTAATACATTCGCCGCTAATCAAAATCACCTTTTTATGTCTTGAAAATCGACCAAATTCATCTTTATAAATCACTTCATCGATCTAGGGGTGAACATTGGTGCACAGAAAAGGGGGACTGGGTCTACGATGCCCCGAAAGTAGGGGGTGCATGGACGAAAATATAGCGCGTGTTATATAATTATGTATTATATACGTGTATTCCAACAATTCCACTTTGGTCTGGTAATACATTCGCCGCTAATCGAAATCACCATTTTATGTCTTGAAAATCAACCAAATTGATCTTTATTAATCACTTCATCGATTTAGGGGTGAACATTGGTGCACAGAAAAGGGGGACGGGGTCTACGATGCCCCGAAAGGTAGGGGGTGCATGGACGAAAATATAGCGCGTGTTATATAATTATGTATTATATACGTGTATTCCAACAATTCCACTTTGGTCTGGTAATACATTCGCCGCTAATCGAAATCACCTTTTTATGTCTTGAAAATCGACCAAATTGATCTTTATAAATCACTTCATCGATCTAGGGGTGAACATTGGTGCACAGAAAAGGGGGACGGGGTCTACGATGCCCCGAAAGGTAGGGGGTGCATGGACGAAAATATAGCGCGTGTTATATAATTATGTATTATATACGTGTATTCCAACAATTCCACTTTGGTCTGGTAATACATTCGCCGCTAATCGAAATCACCTTTTTATGTCTTGAATTCAACCAAATTGATCTTTATTCATCACTTCATCGATTTAGGGGTGAACATTGGTGCACAGAAAAGGGGGACGGGGTCTACGATGTCCCGAAAGGTAGGGGGTGCGTGGACGAAAATATAGCGCGTGTTATATAATTATGTATTATATACGTGTATTCCAACAATTCCACTTTGGTATGGTAATACATTCGCCGCTAATCGAAATCACCTTTTTATGTCTTGAAAATCGACCAAATTGATCTTTATAAATCACTTCATCGATCTAGGGGTGAACATTTGTGCACAGAAAAGGGGGACGGGGTCTACGATGCCCCGAAAGGTAGGGGGTGCATGGACGAAAATATAGCGCGTGTTATATAATTATGTATTATATACGTGTATTCCAACAATTCCACTTTGGTCTGGTAATACATTTGCCGCTAATCGAAATCACCTTTTATATGTCTTGAAAATCAACCAAATTGATCTTTATTAATCACTTCATCGAATTAGGGGTGAACATTGGTGCACAGAAAAGGGGGACGGGGTCTACGATGCCCCGAAAGTAGGGGGTGCATGGACGAAAATATAGCGCGTGTTATATAATTATGTATTATATACGTGTATTCCAACAATTCCACTTTGGTCTGGTAATACATTCGCCGCTAATCGAAATCACCATTTTATGTCTTGAAAATCAACCAAATTGATCTTTATTAATCACTTCATCGATTTAGGGGTGAACATTTGTGCACAGAAAAGGGGGACGGGGTCTACGATGCCCCGAAAGGTAGGGGGTGCATAGACGAAAATATAGCGCGTGTTATATAATTATGTATTATATACGTGTATTCCAACAATTCCACTTTGGTCTGGTAATACATTCGCCGCTAATCAAAATCACCATTTTATGTCTTGAAAATCAACCAAATTGATCTTTATTAATCACTTCATCGATTTAGGGGTGAACATTGGTGCACAGAAAAGGGGGACGGGGTCTACGATGCCCCGAAAGGTAGGGGGTGCATGGACGAAAATATAGCGCGTGTTATATAATTATGTATTATATACGTGTATTCCAACAATTCCACTTTGGTCTGGTAATACATTCGCCGCTAATCGAAATCACCTTTTTATGTCTTGAAAATCGACCAAATTGATCTTTATAAATCACTTCATCGATCTAGGGGTGAACATTGGTGCACAGAAAAGGGGGACGGGGTCTACGATGCCCCGAAATGTAGGGGGTGCATGGACGAAAATATAGCGCGTGTTATATAATTATGTATTATATACGTGTATTCCAACAATTCCACTTTGGTCTGGTAATACATTCGCCGCTAATCGAAATCACCTTTTTATGTCTTGAAAATCGACCAAATTCATCTTTATAAATTACTTCATCGATCTAGGGGTGAACATTGGTGCACAGAAAAGGGGGACGGGGTCTACGATGCCCCGAAAGGTAGGGGGTGCATGGACGAAAATATAGCGCGTGTTATATAATTATGTATTATATACGTGTATTCCAACAATTCCACTTTGGTCTGGTAATACATTCGCCGCTAATCGAAATCACCATTTTATGTCTTGAAAATCAACCAAATTGATCTTTATTAATCACTTCATCGATTTAGGGGTAAACATTGGTGCACAGAAAAGGGGGACGGGGTCTACGATGCCCCGAAAGGTAGGGGGTGCATGGACGAAAATATAGCGCGTGTTATATAATTATGTATTATATACGTGTATTCCAACAATTCCACTTTGGTCTGGTAATACATTCGCCGCTAATCGAAATCACCTTTTTATGTCTTGAAAATCAACCAAATTGATCTTTATTAATTACTTCATCGATTTAGGGGTGAACATTGGTGCACAGAAAAGGGGGACGGGGTCTACGATGCCCCGAAAGGTAGGGGGTGCATGGACGAAAATATAGCGCGTGTTATACAGTGCGTCCCAAAAAAAACTATACACTTTTGAAATGGCTGCCAAATAAAAAAATGTACCACTTTGGGAGAAAAGACTTATAGATATGGAAAGCCCATAAAGTCAACTTTCAAATGACACCAAAAAGTTGGAAAACTTTTCATGCTTGAGCGAGCACTGCCCACTGAAACAAAGGGTATGAAAATTAGGGTGGGCTGGAATTAGCCTTCCAATTTCTTTCAGTTTTTTTTTGTTTGGTACTTGCAAAGTTGATGGTTATTTGGTGAATTAAAGATCAGTTGTGATCAGTTTGTTGTTTGTGAAAATTTAATGCGTTATTAAATTGAAATTTAATGCATGAGTGATCATGAATTGGGTGCAGCATTTTGTCTTATCATGTGGATCTCAACAATTTGTTCACGACAGTCAGGAGAAGAGGGGGTAATATGACTTAGGTAGGTGAAGTACGTTGATGGGATAAAGGTCAACAGAACATTTAGCAACCCCTCTCTCAATCTCACCCCCCCCCCCCCGCTTCTCTCCTCCTGAGAGACTAAGCTCAGCTAAAGTAGGATGGGCAGGAATTAGCCTTACAGTTTTTTATGTGGTTAGTCCTTTGGAACTTGTTAAGCTAAATTAATGAGTGAGATAAGTTTTGGTTTCTTAGGCAAATCTCATGAGTTACTAAATTGAAATGTAATGCATGAGTGAACAGGAATTGTAATTTTATTGTAGCATATTCATCTTGCGAACCTCAAAAGTGTGTTCGTGAGAGTCAGAGTAATGTGATGGTACCCGTTACAAGCAAGAGGGCGAGATATGCTAAGACTTGGTTAAAAGGGCATACCTCTTCTTTTTTTACCTTTTACAAATTAAAAGTCATATGTACCCTCCCCTCTCCACCTCCATTTCCCAGCCCCCCCTCTCTCTGTCTCACTTCCTGCATCATTTGTAGCCTATTCAAAACTTAACTGCCAAGTGACCGGTGGCTGATGGTCAGTTTTTTTTTCAATGACTACCAAGAAATTTAATGATTATGATGATTAATGAAATAATTAATTGAAAAAAACTGAGTGTTTGATTGATCACATTGCACATTGAATAAGTTGATTTACTGATAAATTGTTGATTAAATGATTGATAGGAAAAAGTTGATGTCCCAATTCAGAATTAATCATTAAATCAACATTCTGCTCTGGACTTCACGCGTACATGACAATAGCCATCAGTCTCTCAACAGGAGGGAGGGCGGGAGAGAGGGAGGGGGCGGGGGCTGAATGTTCTGTTGACCCTTATTCCATCAACCTACTTCTCTCACTTAAGTCCTATCTCACCCCCTATTCTCCCGACGCCCATGAACACATTGCTGAGATCCACATGATAAATTTGAAATGCTGCCCAAAAAGAGATCCAAATGATAAAGTTTAAATGCTCCCCAAAAAGTGTACCTTGTGTTCACTCATGCATTGAAGTTCAATTTAATAATTTATAAAATTTGCTTAAGCAACCAAAACTGGTCATGGTTGATCATTAATTTATCACATCGCCCTTAACTTTGCAAGTTCGAAAGGATTTGCCTCTCAAAAACTTACATAAATTGGAAGGCTAATTCCAGCCCACCCTAATTTTCATACCCTTTGTTTCAGTGGGCAGTGCTCGCTCAAGCATGAATAGTTTTCCAACTTTTTGGTGTCATTTGAAAGTTGACTTTATTGGCTTTTCATATATGTAAGTCTTTTTCCCCAAAGTGCTACATTTTTTATTTGGCAGCCATTTCAAAAGTGTATAGTTTTTTTTGGGACGCACTGTATAATTATGTATTATATACGTGTATTCCAACAATTCCACTTTGGTCTGGTAATACATTCGCCGCTAATCGAAATCACCTTTTTATGTCTTGAAAATCGACCAAATTCATCTTTATAAATCACTTCATCGATCTAGGGGTGAACATTGGTGCACAGAAAAGGGGGACGGGGTCTACGATGCCCCGAAAGGTAGGGGGTGCATGGACGAAAATATAGCGCGTGTTATATTATTATGTATTATATACGTGTATTCCAACAATTCCACTTTGGTCTGGTAATACATTCGCCGCTAATCAAAATCACCTTTTTATGTCTTGAAAATCGACCAAATTCATCTTTATAAATCACTTCATCGATCTAGGGGTGAACATTGGTGCACAGAAAAGGGGGACTGGGTCTACGATGCCCCGAAAGTAGGGGGTGCATGGACGAAAATATAGCGCGTGTTATATAATTATGTATTATATACGTGTATTCCAACAATTCCACTTTGGTCTGGTAATACATTCGCCGCTAATCGAAATCACCATTTTATGTCTTGAAAATCAACCAAATTGATCTTTATTAATCACTTCATCGATTTAGGGGTGAACATTGGTGCACAGAAAAGGGGGACGGGGTCTACGATGCCCCGAAAGGTAGGGGGTGCATGGACGAAAATATAGCGCGTGTTATATAATTATGTATTATATACGTGTATTCCAACAATTCCACTTTGGTCTGGTAATACATTCGCCGCTAATCGAAATCACCTTTTTATGTCTTGAAAATCGACCAAATTGATCTTTATAAATCACTTCATCGATCTAGGGGTGAACATTGGTGCACAGAAAAGGGGGACGGGGTCTACGATGCCCCGAAAGGTAGGGGGTGCATGGACGAAAATATAGCGCGTGTTATATAATTATGTATTATATACGTGTATTCCAACAATTCCACTTTGGTCTGGTAATACATTCGCCGCTAATCGAAATCACCTTTTTATGTCTTGAATTCAACCAAATTGATCTTTATTCATCACTTCATCGATTTAGGGGTGAACATTGGTGCACAGAAAAGGGGGACGGGGTCTACGATGTCCCGAAAGGTAGGGGGTGCGTGGACGAAAATATAGCGCGTGTTATATAATTATGTATTATATACGTGTATTCCAACAATTCCACTTTGGTATGGTAATACATTCGCCGCTAATCGAAATCACCTTTTTATGTCTTGAAAATCGACCAAATTGATCTTTATAAATCACTTCATCGATCTAGGGGTGAACATTTGTGCACAGAAAAGGGGGACGGGGTCTACGATGCCCCGAAAGGTAGGGGGTGCATGGACGAAAATATAGCGCGTGTTATATAATTATGTATTATATACGTGTATTCCAACAATTCCACTTTGGTCTGGTAATACATTTGCCGCTAATCGAAATCACCTTTTATATGTCTTGAAAATCAACCAAATTGATCTTTATTAATCACTTCATCGAATTAGGGGTGAACATTGGTGCACAGAAAAGGGGGACGGGGTCTACGATGCCCCGAAAGGTAGGGGGTGCATGGACGAAAATATAGCGCGTGTTATATAATTATGTAATATACGTGTATTCCAACAATTCCACTTTGGTCTGGTAATACATTCGCCGCTAATCGAAATCACCATTTTATGTCTTGAAAATCAACCAAATTGATCTTTATTAATCACTTCATCGATTTAGGGGTGAACAATGGTGCACAGAAAAGGGAGACGGGGTCTACGATGCCCCGAAAGGTAGGGGGTGCATGGACGAAAATATAGCGCGTGTTATATAATTATGTATTATATACGTGTATTCCAACAATTCCACTTTGGTCTGGTAATACATTCGCCGCTAATCGAAATCACCTTTTTATGTCTTGAAAATCGACCAAATTGATCTTTATAAATCACTTCATCGATCTAGGGGTGAACATTGGTGCACAGAAAAGGGGGACGGGGTCTACGATGCCCCGAAATATAGGGGGTGCATGGACGAAAATATAGCGCGTGTTATATAATTATGTATTATATACGTGTATTCCAACAATTCCACTTTGGTCTGGTAATACATTCGCTGCTAATCGAAATCACCTTTTTATGTCTTGAAAATCAACCAAATTGATCTTTATTAATCACTTCATCGAATTAGGGGTGAACATTGGTGCACAGAAAAGGGGGACGGGGTCTACGATGCCCCGAAAGGTAGGGGGTGCATGGACGAAAATATAGCGCGTGTTATATAATTATGTATTATATACGTGTATTCCAACAATTCCACTTTGGTCTGGTAATACATTCGCCGCTAATCGAAATCACCATTTTATGTCTTGAAAATCAACCAAATTGATCTTTATTAATCACTTCATCGATTTAGGGGTGAACAATGGTGCACAGAAAAGGGAGACGGGGTCTACGATGCCCCGAAAGGTAGGGGGTGCATGGACGAAAATATAGCGCGTGTTATATAATTATGTATTATATACGTGTATTCCAACAATTCCACTTTGGTCTGGTAATACATTCGCCGCTAATCGAAATCACCATTTTATGTCTTGAAAATCAACCAAATTGATCTTTATTAATCACTTCATCGATTTAGGGGTGAACAATGGTGCACAGAAAAGGGAGACGGGGTATACGATGCCCCGAAAGGTAGGGGGTGCATGGACGAAAATATAGCGCGTGTTATATAATTATGTATTATATACGTGTATTCCAACAATTCCACTTTGGTCTGGTAATACATTCGCCGCTAATCGAAATCACCTTTTTATGTCTTGAAAATCGACCAAATTGATCTTTATAAATCACTTCATCGATCTAGGGGTGAACATTGGTGCACAGAAAAGGGGGACGGGGTCTACGATGCCCCGAAATATAGGGGGTGCATGGACGAAAATATAGCGCGTGTTATATAATTATGTATTATATACGTGTATTCCAACAATTCCACTTTGGTCTGGTAATACATTCGCTGCTAATCGAAATCACCTTTTTATGTCTTGAAAATCAACCAAATTGATCTTTATTAATCACTTCATCGATTTAGGGGTGAACATTGGTGCACAGAAAAGGGGGACGGGGTCTACGATGCCCCGAAAGGTAGGGGGTGCATGGACGAAAATATAGCGCGTGTTATATAATTATGTATTATATACGTGTATTCCAACAACTCCACTTTCGTCTGGTAATGCATTCGCCGCTATTCGAAATCACCCATTTATGTCTTGAAATTCAACCAAATTGATCTTTATTAATCACTTCATCGATTTAGGGGTGAACATTGGTGCACAGAAAAGGGGGACGGGGTCTACGATGCCCCGAAATGTAGGGGGTGCATGGACGAAAATATAGCGCGTGTTATATAATTATGTATTATATACGTGTATTCCAACAATTCCTCTTTGGTCTGGTAATAAATTCGCTGCTAATCGAAATCACCTTTTTATGTCTTGAAAATCAACCAAATTGATCTTTATTAATCACTTCATCGATTTAGGGGTGAACATTGGTGCACAGAAAAGGGGGACGGGGTTTACGATGCCCCGAAAGGTAGGGGGTGCATGGACGAAAATATAGCGCGTGTTATATAATTATGTATTATATACGTGTATTCCAACAACTCCACTTTCGTTTGGTAATGCATTCGCCGCTAATCGAAATCACCATTTTATGTCTTGAAAATATACCAAATTGATCTTTATTAATCACTTCATCGATTTAGGGGTGAACATTGGTGCACAGAAAAGGGGGACGGGGTCTACGATGTCCCGAAAGGTAGGGGGTGCATGGACGAAAATATAGCGCGTGTTATATAATTATGTATTATATACGTGTATTCCAACAATTCCACTTTGGTCTGGTAATACATTCGCCGCTAATCGAAATCACCTTTTTATGTCTTGAAAATCGACCAAATTAATCTTTATAAATCACTTCATCGATCTAAGGGTGAACATTGGTGCACAGAAAAGGGGGACGGGGTCTACGATGCCCCGAAAGGTAGGGGGTGCATGGACGAAAATATAGCGCGTGTTATATAATTATGTATTATATACGCGTATTCCAACAATTCCACTTTGGTCTGGTAATACATTTGCCGCTAATCGAAATCACCTTTTTATGTCTTGAAAATCAACCAAATTGATCTTTATTAATCACTTCATCGAATTAGGGGTGAACATTGGTGCACAGAAAAGGGGGACGGGGTCTACGATGCCCCGAAAGGTAGGGGGTGCATGGACGAAAATATAGCGCGTGTTATATAATTATGTATTATATACGTGTATTCCAACAATTCCACTTTGGTCTGGTAATACATTCGCCGCTAATCGAAATCACCATTTTATGTCTTGAAAATCAACCAAATTGATCTTTATTAATCACTTCATCGATTTAGGGGTGAACATTGGTGCACAGAAAAGGGGGACGGGGTCTACGATGCCCCGAAAGGTAGGGGGTGCATGGACGAAAATATAGCGCGTGTTATATAATTATGTATTATATACGTGTATTCCAACAATTCCACTTTGGTCTGGTAATACATTCGCCGCTAATCAAAATCACCATTTTATGTCTTGAAAATCAACCAAATTGATCTTTATAAATCACTTCATCGATTTAGGGGTGAACATTGGTGCACAGAAAAGGGGGACGGGGTCTACGATGCCCCGAAAGGTAGGGGGTGCATGGACGAAAATATAGCGCGTGTTATATAATTATGTATTATATACGTGTATTCCAACAATTACACTTTGGTCTGGTAATACATTCGCCGCTAATCGAAATCACCTTTTTATGTCTTGAAAATCGACCAAATTGATCTTTATAAATCACTTCATCGATCTAGGGGTGAACATTGGTGCACAGAAAAGGGGGACGGGGTCTACGATGCCCCGAAATGTAGGGGGTGCATGGACGAAAATATAGCGCGTGTTATATAATTATGTATTATATACGTGTATTCCAACAATTCCACTTTGGTCTGGTAATACATTCGCCGCTAATCGAAATCACCTTTTTATGTCTTGAAAATCGACCAAATTCATCTTTATAAATTACTTCATCGATCTAGGGGTGAACATTGGTGCACAGAAAAGGGGGACGGGGTCTACGATGCCCCGAAAGGTAGGGGGTGCATGGACGAAAATATAGCGCGTGTTATTTAATTATGTATTATATACGTGTATTCCAACAATTCCACTTTGGTCTGGTAATACATTCGCCGCTAATCGAAATCACCATTTTATGTCTTGAAAATCAACCAAATTGATCTTTATTAATCACTTCATCGATTTAGGGGTAAACATTGGTGCACCGAAAAGGGGGACGGGGTCTACGATGCCCCGAAAGGTAGGGGGTGCATGGACGAAAATATAGCGCGTGTTATATAATTATGTATTATATACGTGTATTCCAACAATTCCACTTTGGTCTGGTAATACATTCGCCGCTAATCGAAATCACCTTTTTATGTCTTGAAAATCAACCAAATTGATCTTTATTAATTACTTCATCGATTTAGGGGTGAACATTGGTGCACAGAAAAGGGGGACGGGGTCTACGATGCCCCGAAAGGTAGGGGGTGCATGGACGAAAATATAGCGCGTGTTATATAATTATGTATTATATACGTGTATTCCAACAATTCCACTTTGGTCTGGTAATACATTCGCCGCTAATCGAAATCACCTTTTTATGTCTTGAAAATCGACCAAATTCATCTTTATAAATCACTTCATCGATCTAGGGGTGAACATTGGTGCACAGAAAAGGGGGACGGGGTCTACGATGCCCCGAAAGGTAGGGGGTGCATGGACGAAAATATAGCGCGTGTTATATTATTATGTATTATATACGTGTATTCCAACAATTCCACTTTGGTCTGGTAATACATTCGCCGCTAATCAAAATCACCTTTTTATGTCTTGAAAATCGACCAAATTCATCTTTATAAATCACTTCATCGATCTAAGGGTGAACATTGGTGCACAGAAAAGGGGGACTGGGTCTACGATGCCCCGAAAGTAGGGGGTGCATGGACGAAAATATAGCGCGTGTTATATAATTATGTATTATATACGTGTATTCCAACAATTCCACTTTGGTCTGGTAATACATTCGCCGCTAATCGAAATCACCTTTTTATGTCTTGAAAATCGACCAAATTCATCTTTATAAATTACTTCATCGATCTAGGGGTGAACATTGGTGCACAGAAAAGGGGGACGGGGTCTACGATGCCCCGAAAGGTAGGGGGTGCATGGACGAAAATATAGCGCGTGTTATTTAATTATGTATTATATACGTGTATTCCAACAATTCCACTTTGGTCTGGTAATACATTCGCCGCTAATCGAAATCACCATTTTATGTCTTGAAAATCAACCAAATTGATCTTTATTAATCACTTCATCGATTTAGGGGTAAACATTGGTGCACCGAAAAGGGGGACGGGGTCTACGATGCCTCGAAAGGTAGGGGGTGCATGGACGAAAATATAGCGCGTGTTATATAATTATGTATTATATACGTGTATTCCAACAATTCCACTTTGGTCTGGTAATACATTCGCCGCTAATCGAGATCACCTTTTTATGTCTTGAAAATCAACCAAATTGATCTTTGTTAATTACTTCATCGATTTAGGGGTGAACATTGGTGCACAGAAAAGGGGGACGGGGTCTACGATGCCCCAAAAGGTAGGGGGTGCATGGACGAAAATATAGCGCGTGTTATATAATTATGTATTATATACGTGTATTCCAACAATTCCACTTTGGTCTGGTAATACATTCGCCGCTAATCGAAATCACCTTTTTATGTCTTGAAAATCGACCAAATTCATCTTTATAAATCACTTCATCGATCTAGGGGTGAACATTGGTGCACAGAAAAGGGGGACGGGGTCTACGATGCCTCGAAAGGTAGGGGGTGCATGGACGAAAATATAGCGCGTGTTATATTATTATTTATTATATACGTGTATTCCAACAATTCCACTTTGGTCTGGTAATACATTCGCCGCTAATCAAAATCACCTTTTTATGTCTTGAAAATCGACCAAATTCATCTTTATAAATCACTTCATCGATCTAGGGGTGAACATTGGTGCACAGAAAAGGGGGACTGGGTCTACGATGCCCCGAAAGTAGGGGGTGCATGGACGAAAATATAGCGCGTGTTATATAATTATGTATTATATACGTGTATTCCAACAATTCCACTTTGGTCTGGTAATACATTCGCCGCTAATCGAAATCACCATTTTATGTCTTGAAAATCAACCAAATTGATCTTTATTAATCACTTTATCGATTTAGGGGTGAACATTGGTGCACAGAAAAGGGGGACGGGGTCTACGATGCCCCGAAAGGTAGGGGGTGCATGGACGAAAATATAGCGCGTGTTATATAATTATGTATTATATACGTGTATTCCAACAATTCCACTTTGGTCTGGTAATACATTCGCCGCTAATCGAAATCACCTTTTTATGTCTTGAAAATCGACCAAATTGATCTTTATAAATCACTCCATCGATCTAGGGGTGAACATTGGTGCACAGAAAAGGGGGACGGGGTCTACGATGCCCCGAAAGGTAGGGGGTGCATGGACGAAAATATAGCGCGTGTTATATAATTATGTATTATATACGTGTATTCCAACAATTCCACTTTGGTCTGGTAATACATTCGCCGCTAATCGAAATCACCTTTTTATGTCTTGAATTCAACCAAATTGATCTTTATTAATCACTTCATCGATTTAGGGGTGAACATTGGTGCACAGAAAAGGGGGCGGGGTCTACGATGTCCCGAAAGGTAGGGGGTGCGTGGACGAAAATATAGCGCGTGTTCTATAATTATGTATTATATACGTGTATTCCAACAATTCCACTTTGGTATGGTAATACATTCGCCGCTAATCGAAATCACCTTTTTATGTCTTGAAAATCGACCAAATTGATCTTTATAAATCACTTCATCGATCTAGGGGTGAACATTTGTGCACAGAAAAGGGGGACGGGGTCTACGATGCCCCGAAAGGTAGGGGGTGCATGGACGAAAATATAGCGCGTGTTATATAATTATGTATTATATACGTGTATTCCAACAATTCCACTTTGGTCTGGTAATACATTTGCCGCTAATCGAAATCACCTTTTATATGTCTTGAAAATCAACCAAATTGATCTTTATTAATCACTACATCGAATTAGGGGTGAACATTGGAGCACAGAAAAGGGGGACGGGGTCTACGATGCCCCGAAAGGTAGGGGGTGCATGGACGAAAATATAGCGCGTGTTATATAATTATGTATTATATACGTGTATTCCAACAATTCCACTTTGGTCTGGTAATACATTCGCCGCTAATCGAAATCACCATTTTATGTCTTGAAAATCAACCAAATTGATCTTTATTAATCACTTCATCGATTTAGGGGTGAACAATGGTGCACAGAAAAGGGAGACGGGGTCTACGATGCCCCGAAAGGTAGGGGGTGCATGGACGAAAATATAGCGCGTGTTATATAATTATGTATTATATACGTGTATTCCAACAATTCCACTTTGGTCTGGTAATACATTCGCCGCTAATCGAAATCACCTTTTTATGTCTTGAAAATCGACCAAATTGATCTTTATAAATCACTTCATCGATCTAGGGGTGAACATTGGAGCACAGAAAAGGGGGACGGGGTCTACGATGCCCCGAAATATAGGGGGTGCATGGACGAAAATATAGCGCGTGTTATATAATTATGTATTATATACGTGTATTCCAACAATTCCACTTTGGTCTGGTAATACATTCGCCGCTAATCGAGATCACCTTTTTATGTCTTGAAAATCAACCAAATTGATCTTTGTTAATTACTTCATCGATTTAGGGGTGAACATTGGTGCACAGAAAAGGGGGACGGGGTCTACGATGCCCCAAAAGGTAGGGGGTGCATGGACGAAAATATAGCGCGTGTTATATAATTATGTATTATATACGTGTATTCCAACAATTCCACTTTGGTCTGGTAATACATTCGCCGCTAATCGAAATCACCTTTTTATGTCTTGAAAATCGACCAAATTCATCTTTATAAATCACTTCATCGATCTAGGGGTGAACATTGGTGCACAGAAAAGGGGGACGGGGTCTACGATGCCCCGAAAGGTAGGGGGTGCATGGACGAAAATATAGCGCGTGTTATATTATTATGTATTATATACGTGTATTCCAACAATTCCACTTTGGTCTGGTAATACATTCGCCGCTAATCAAAATCACCTTTTTATGTCTTGAAAATCGACCAAATTCATCTTTATAAATCACTTCATCGATCTAGGGGTGAACATTGGTGCACAGAAAAGGGGGACTGGGTCTACGATGCCCCGAAAGTAGGGGGTGCATGGACGAAAATATAGCGCGTGTTATATAATTATGTATTATATACGTGTATTCCAACAATTCCACTTTGGTCTGGTAATACATTCGCCGCTAATCGAAATCACCATTTTATGTCTTGAAAATCAACCAAATTGATCTTTATTAATCACTTTATCGATTTAGGGGTGAACATTGGTGCACAGAAAAGGGGGACGGGGTCTACGATGCCCCGAAAGGTAGGGGGTGCATGGACGAAAATATAGCGCGTGTTATATAATTATGTATTATATACGTGTATTCCAACAATTCCACTTTGGTCTGGTAATACATTCGCCGCTAATCGAAATCACCTTTTTATGTCTTGAAAATCGACCAAATTGATCTTTATAAATCACTCCATCGATCTAGGGGTGAACATTGGTGCACAGAAAAGGGGGACGGGGTCTACGATGCCCCGAAAGGTAGGGGGTGCATGGACGAAAATATAGCGCGTGTTATATAATTATGTATTATATACGTGTATTCCAACAATTCCACTTTGGTCTGGTAATACATTCGCCGCTAATCGAAATCACCTTTTTATGTCTTGAATTCAACCAAATTGATCTTTATTAATCACTTCATCGATTTAGGGGTGAACATTGGTGCACAGAAAAGGGGGCGGGGTCTACGATGTCCCGAAAGGTAGGGGGTGCGTGGACGAAAATATAGCGCGTGTTCTATAATTATGTATTATATACGTGTATTCCAACAATTCCACTTTGGTATGGTAATACATTCGCCGCTAATCGAAATCACCTTTTTATGTCTTGAAAATCGACCAAATTGATCTTTATAAATCACTTCATCGATCTAGGGGTGAACATTTGTGCACAGAAAAGGGGGACGGGGTCTACGATGCCCCGAAAGGTAGGGGGTGCATGGACGAAAATATAGCGCGTGTTATATAATTATGTATTATATACGTGTATTCCAACAATTCCACTTTGGTCTGGTAATACATTTGCCGCTAATCGAAATCACCTTTTATATGTCTTGAAAATCAACCAAATTGATCTTTATTAATCACTTCATCGAATTAGGGGTGAACATTGGAGCACAGAAAAGGGGGACGGGGTCTACGATGCCCCGAAAGGTAGGGGGTGCATGGACGAAAATATAGCGCGTGTTATATAATTATGTATTATATACGTGTATTCCAACAATTCCACTTTGGTCTGGTAATACATTCGCCGCTAATCGAAATCACCATTTTATGTCTTGAAAATCAACCAAATTGATCTTTATTAATCACTTCATCGATTTAGGGGTGAACAATGGTGCACAGAAAAGGGAGACGGGGTCTACGATGCCCCGAAAGGTAGGGGGTGCATGGACGAAAATATAGCGCGTGTTATATAATTATGTATTATATACGTGTATTCCAACAATTCCACTTTGGTCTGGTAATACATTCGCCGCTAATCGAAATCACCTTTTTATGTCTTGAAAATCGACCAAATTGATCTTTATAAATCACTTCATCGATCTAGGGGTGAACATTGGAGCACAGAAAAGGGGGACGGGGTCTACGATGCCCCGAAATATAGGGGGTGCATGGACGAAAATATAGCGCGTGTTATATAATTATGTATTATATACGTGTATTCCAACAATTCCACTTTGGTCTGGTAATACATTCGCTGCTAATCGAAATCACCTTTTTATGTCTTGAAAATCAACCAAATTGATCTTTATTAATCACTTCATCGATCTAGGGGTGAACATTGGTGCACAGAAAAGGGGGACTGGGTCTACGATGCCCCGAAAGTAGGGGGTGCATGGACGAAAATATAGCGCGTGTTATATAATTATGTATTATATACGTGTATTCCAACAATTCCACTTTGGTCTGGTAATACATTCGCCGCTAATCGAAATCACCATTTTATGTCTTGAAAATCAACCAAATTGATCTTTATTAATCACTTCATCGATTTAGGGGTGAACATTGGTGCACAGAAAAGGGGGACGGGGTCTACGATGCCCCGAAAGGTAGGGGGTGCATGGACGAAAATATAGCGCGTGTTATATAATTATGTATTATATACGTGTATTCCAACAATTCCACTTTGGTCTGGTAATACATTCGCCGCTAATCGAAATCACCTTTTTATGTCTTGAAAATCGACCAAATTGATCTTTATAAATCACTTCATCGATCTAGGGGTGAACATTGGTGCACAGAAAAGGGGGACGGGGTCTACGATGCCCCGAAAGGTAGGGGGTGCATGGACGAAAATATAGCGCGTGTTATATAATTATGTATTATATACGTGTATTCCAACAATTCCACTTTGGTCTGGTAATACATTCGCCGCTAATCGAAATCACCTTTTTATGTCTTGAATTCAACCAAATTGATCTTTATTAATCACTTCATCGATTTAGGGGTGAACATTGGTGCACAGAAAAGGGGGACGGGGTCTACGATGTCCCGAAAGGTAGGGGGTGCGTGGACGAAAATATAGCGCGTGTTATATAATTATGTATTATATACGTGTATTCCAACAATTCCACTTTGGTCTGGTAATACATTCGCCGCTAATCGAAATCACCTTTTTATGTCTTGAAAATCGACCAAATTGATCTTTATAAATCACTTCATCGATCTAGGGGTGAACATTGGAGCACAGAAAAGGGGGACGGGGTCTACGATGCCCCGAAATATAGGGGGTGCATGGACGAAAATATAGCGCGTGTTATATAATTATGTATTATATACGTGTATTCCAACAATTCCACTTTGGTCTGGTAATACATTCGCTGCTAATCGAAATCACCTTTTTATGTCTTGAAAATCAACCAAATTGATTTTTATTAATCACTTCATCGATTTAGGGGTGAACATTGGTGCACAGAAAAGGGGGACGGGGTCTACGATGCCCCGAAAGGTAGGGGGTGCATGGACGAAAATATAGCGCGTGTTATATAATTATGTATTATATACGTGTATTCCAACAACTCCACTTTCGTCTGGTAATGCATTCGCCGCTATTCGAAATCACCCATTTATGTCTTGAAATTCAACCAAATTGATCTTTATTAATCACTTCATCGATTTAGGGGTGAACATTGGTGCACAGAAAAGGGGGACGGGGTCTACGATGTCCCGAAAGGTAGGGGGTGCATGGACGAAAATATAGCGCGTGTTATATAATTATGTATTATATACGTGTATTCCAACAATTCCACTTTGGTCTGGTAATACATTCGCCGCTAATCGAAATCACCTTTTTATGTCTTGAAAATCGACCAAATTGATCTTTATAAATCACTTCATCGATCTAGGGGTGAACATTGGTGCACAGAAAAGGGGGACGGGGTCTACGATGCCCCGAAAGGTAGGATGTACATGGACGAAAATATAGCGCGTGTTATATAATTATGTATTATATACGCGTATTCCAACAATTCCACTTTGGTCTGGTAATACATTCGCCGCTAATCGAAATCACCTTTTTATGTCTTGAAAATCGACCAAATTGATCTTTATAAATCACTACATCGATCTAGGGGTGAACATTGGTGCACAGAAAAGGGGGACGGGGTCTACGATGCCCCGAAATGTAGGGGGTGCATGGACGAAAATATAGCGCGTGTTATATAATTATGTATTATATACGTGTATTCCAATAATTCCACTTTGGTCTGGTAATACATTCGCCGCTAATCGAAATCACCTTTTTATGTCTTGAAAATCGACCAAATTGATCTTTATAAATCACTTAATCGATCTAGGGGTGAACATTGGTGCACAGAAAAGGGGGACGGGGTCTACGATGCCCCGAAAGGTAGGGGGTGCATGGACGAAAATATAGCGCGTGTTATATAATTATGTATTATATACGTGTATCTCAACAATTCCACTTTGGTCTGGTAATACATTCGCCGCTAATCGAAATCACCTTTTTATGTCTTGAAAATCGACCAAATTGATCTTTATAAATCACTTCATCGATCTAGGGGTGAACATTGGTGCACAGAAAAGGGGGACGGGGTCTACGATGCCCCGAAAGGTAGGGGGTGCATGGACGAAAATATAGCGCGTGTTATATAATTATGTATTATATACGTGTATTCCAACAATTCCACTTTGGTCTGGTAATACATTCGCCGCTAATCGAAATCACCTTTTTATGTCTTGAATTCAACCAAATTGATCTTTATTAATCACTTCATCGATTTAGGGGTGAACATTGGTGCACAGAAAAGGGGGACGGGGTCTACGATGTCCCGAAAGGTAGGGGGTGCGTGGACGAAAATATAGCGCGTGTTATATAATTATGTATTATATACGTGTATTCCAACAATTCCACTTTGGTCTGGTAATACATTCGCCGCTAATCGAAATCACCTTTTTATGTCTTGAAAATCGACCAAATTGATCTTTATAAATCACTTCATCGATCTAGGGGTGAACATTGGAGCACAGAAAAGGGGGACGGGGTCTACGATGCCCCGAAATATAGGGGGTGCATGGACGAAAATATAGCGCGTGTTATATAATTATGTATTATATACGTGTATTCCAACAATTCCACTTTGGTCTGGTAATACATTCGCTGCTAATCGAAATCACCTTTTTATGTCTTGAAAATCAACCAAATTGATTTTTATTAATCACTTCATCGATTTAGGGGTGAACATTGGTGCACAGAAAAGGGGGACGGGGTCTACGATGCCCCGAAAGGTAGGGGGTGCATGGACGAAAATATAGCGCGTGTTATATAATTATGTATTATATACGTGTATTCCAACAACTCCACTTTCGTCTGGTAATGCATTCGCCGCTATTCGAAATCACCCATTTATGTCTTGAAATTCAACCAAATTGATCTTTATTAATCACTTCATCGATTTAGGGGTGAACATTGGTGCACAGAAAAGGGGGACGGGGTCTACGATGTCCCGAAAGGTAGGGGGTGCATGGACGAAAATATAGCGCGTGTTATATAATTATGTATTATATACGTGTATTCCAACAATTCCACTTTGGTCTGGTAATACATTCGCCGCTAATCGAAATCACCTTTTTATGTCTTGAAAATCGACCAAATTGATCTTTATAAATCACTTCATCGATCTAGGGGTGAACATTGGTGCACAGAAAAGGGGGACGGGGTCTACGATGCCCCGAAAGGTAGGATGTACATGGACGAAAATATAGCGCGTGTTATATAATTATGTATTATATACGCGTATTCCAACAATTCCACTTTGGTCTGGTAATACATTCGCCGCTAATCGAAATCACCTTTTTATGTCTTGAAAATCGACCAAATTGATCTTTATAAATCACTACATCGATCTAGGGGTGAACATTGGTGCACAGAAAAGGGGGACGGGGTCTACGATGCCCCGAAATGTAGGGGGTGCATGGACGAAAATATAGCGCGTGTTATATAATTATGTATTATATACGTGTATTCCAATAATTCCACTTTGGTCTGGTAATACATTCGCCGCTAATCGAAATCACCTTTTTATGTCTTGAAAATCGACCAAATTGATCTTTATAAATCACTTAATCGATCTAGGGGTGAACATTGGTGCACAGAAAAGGGGGACGGGGTCTACGATGCCCCGAAAGGTAGGGGGTGCATGGACGAAAATATAGCGCGTGTTATATAATTATGTATTACATACGCGTATTCCAACAATTCCACTTTGGTCTGGTAATACATTTGCCGCTAATCGAAATCACCTTTTTATGTCTTGAAAATCAACCAAATTGATCTTTATTAATCACTTCATCGAATTAGGGGTGAACATTGGTGCACAGAAAAAGGGGGACGGGGTCTACGATGCCCCGAAAGGTAGGGGGTGCATGGACGAAAATATAGCGCGTGTTATATAATTATGTATTATATACGTGTATTCCAACAATTCCACTTTGGTCTGGTAATACATTCGCCGCTAATCGAAATCACCTTTTTATGTCTTGAAAATCGACCAAATTGATCTTTATAAATCACTTCATCGATCTAGGGGTGAACATTGGTGCACAGAAAAGAGGGACGGGGTCTACGATGCCCCGAAAGGTAGGATGTACATGGACGAAAATATAGCGCGTGTTATATAATTATGTATTATATACGCGTATTCCAACAATTCCACTTTGGTCTGGTAATACATTCGCCGCTAATCGAAATCACCTTTTTATGTCTTGAAAATCGACCAAATTGATCTTTATAAATCACTACATCGATCTAGGGGTGAACATTGGTGCACAGAAAAGGGGGACGGGGTCTACGATGCCCCGAAATGTAGGGGGTGCATGGACGAAAATATAGCGCGTGTTATATAATTATGTATTATATACGTGTATTCCAACAATTCCACTTTGGTCTGGTAATACATTCGCCGCTAATCGAAATCACCTTTTTATGTCTTGAAAATCGACCAAATTGATCTTTATAAATCACTTCATCGATCTAGGGGTGAACATTGGTGCACAGAAAAGGGGGACGGGGTCTACGATGCCCCGAAAGGTAGGGGGTGCATGGACGAAAATATAGCGCGTGTTATATAATTATGTATTATATACGCGTATTCCAACAATTCCACTTTGGTCTAGTAATACATTTGCCGCTAATCGAAATCACCTTTTTATGTCTTGAAAATCAACCAAATTGATCTTTATTAATCACTTCATCGAATTAGGGGTGAACATTGGTGCACAGAAAAGGGGGACGGGGTCTACGATGCCCCGAAAGGTAGGGGGTGCATGGACGAAAATATAGCGCGTGTTATATAATTATGTATTATATACGTGTATTCCAACAATTCCACTTTGGTCTGGTAATACATTCGCCGCTAATCGAAATCACCATTTTATGTCTTGAAAATCAACCAAATTGATCTTTATTGATCACTTCATCGAATTAGGGGTGAACATTGGTGCACAAAAAAGGGGGACGGGGTCTACGATGCCCCGAAAGGTAGGGGGTGCATGGACGAAAATATAGCGCGTGTTATATAATTATGTATTATAAACGTGTATTCCAACAATTCCACTTTGGTCTGGTAATACATTCGCCGCTAATCGAAATCACCTTTTTATGTCTTGAAAATCGACCAAATTGATCTTTATAAATCACTTCATCGATCTAGGGGTGAACATTGGTGCACAGAAAAGGGGGACGGGGTCTACGATGCCCCGAAAGTAGGGGGTGCATGGACGAAAATATAGCGCGTGTTATATAATTATGTATTATATACGTGTATTCCAACAATTCCACTTTGGTCTGGTAATACATTCGCCGCTAATCGAAATCACCTTTTTATGTCTTGAAAATCGACCAAATTGATCTTTATAAATCACTTCATCGATCTAGGGGTGAACATTGGAGCACAGAAAAGGGGGACGGGGTCTACGATGCACCGAAATATAGGGGGTGCATGGACGAAAATATAGCGCGTGTTATATAATTATGTATTATATACGTGTATTCCAACAATTCCACTTTGGTCTGGTAATACATTCGCTGCTAATCGAAATCACCTTTTTATGTCTTGAAAATCAACCAAATTGATTTTTATTAATCACTTCATCGATTTAGGGGTGAACAGTGGTGCACAGAAAAGGGGGACGGGGTCTACGATGCCCCGAAAGGTAGGGGGTGCATGGACGAAAATATAGCGCGTGTTATATAATTATGTATTATATACGTGTATTCCAACAACTCCACTTTCGTCTGGTAATGCATTCGCCGCTATTCGAAATCACCCATTTATGTCTTGAAATTCAACCAAATTGATCTTTATTAATCACTTCATCGATTTAGGGGTGAACATTGGTGCACAGAAAAGGGGGACGGGGTCTACGATGTCCCGAAAGGTAGGGGGTGCATGGACGAAAATATAGCGCGTGTTATATAATTATGTATTATATACGTGTATTCCAACAATTCCACTTTGGTCTGGTAATACATTCGCCGCTAATCGAAATCACCTTTTTATGTCTTGAAAATCGACCAAATTGATCTTTATAAATCACTACATCGATCTAGGGGTGAACATTGGTGCACAGAAAAGGGGGACGGGGTCTACGATGCCCCGAAAGGTAGGATGTACATGGACGAAAATATAGCGCGTGTTATATAATTATGTATTATATACGTGTATTCCAACAATTCCACTTTGGTCTGGTAATACATTCGCCGCTAATCGAAATCACCTTTTTATGTCTTGAAAATCAACCAAATTGATCTTTATTAATCACTTCATCGATTTAGGGGTGAACAATGGTGCACAGAAAAGGGAGACGGGGTCTACGATGCCCCGAAAGGTAGGGGGTGCATGGACGAAAATATAGCGCGTGTTATATAATTATGTATTATATACGTGTATTCCAACAATTCCACTTTGGTCTGGTAATACATTCGCCGCTAATCGAAATCACCTTTTTATGTCTTGAAAATCGACCAAATTGATCTTTATAAATCACTTCATCGATCTAGGGGTGAACATTGGAGCACAGAAAAGGGGGACGGGGTCTACGATGCCCCGAAATATAGGGGGTGCATGGACGAAAATATAGCGCGTGTTATATAATTATGTATTATATACGTGTATTCCAACAATTCCACTTTGGTCTGGTAATACATTCGCTGCTAATCGAAATCACCTTTTTATGTCTTGAAAATCAACCAAATTGATTTTTATTAATCACTTCATCGATTTAGGGGTGAACATTGGTGCACAGAAAAGGGGGACGGGGTCTACGATGCCCCGAAAGGTAGGGGGTGCATGGACGAAAATATAGCGCGTGTTATATAATTATGTATTATATACGTGTATTCCAACAACTCCACTTTCGTCTGGTAATGCATTCGCCGCTATTCGAAATCACCCATTTATGTCTTGAAATTCAACCAAATTGATCTTTATTAATCACTTCATCGATTTAGGGGTGAACATTGGTGCACAGAAAAGGGGGACGGGGTCTACGATGTCCCGAAAGGTAGGGGGTGCATGGACGAAAATATAGCGCGTGTTATATAATTATGTATTATATACGTGTATTCCAACAATTCCACTTTGGTCTGGTAATACATTCGCCGCTAATCGAAATCACCTTTTTATGTCTTGAAAATCGACCAAATTGATCTTTATAAATCACTTCATCGATCTAGGGGTGAACATTGGTGCACAGAAAAGGGGGACGGGGTCTACGATGCCCCGAAAGGTAGGATGTACATGGACGAAAATATAGCGCGTGTTATATAATTATGTATTATATACGCGTATTCCAACAATTCCACTTTGGTCTGGTAATACATTCGCCGCTAATCGAAATCACCTTTTTATGTCTTGAAAATCGACCAAATTGATCTTTATAAATCACTACATCGATCTAGGGGTGAACATTGGTGCACAGAAAAGGGGGACGGGGTCTACGATGCCCCGAAATGTAGGGGGTGCATGGACGAAAATATAGCGCGTGTTATATAATTATGTATTATATACGTGTATTCCAACAATTCCACTTTGGTCTGGTAATACATTCGCCGCTAATCGAAATCACCTTTTTATGTCTTGAAAATCGACCAAATTGATCTTTATAAATCACTTAATCGATCTAGGGGTGAACATTGGTGCACAGAAAAGGGGGACGGGGTCTACGATGCCCCGAAAGGTAGGGGGTGCATGGACGAAAATATAGCGCGTGTTATATAATTATGTATTACATACGCGTATTCCAACAATTCCACTTTGGTCTGGTAATACATTTGCCGCTAATCGAAATCACCTTTTTATGTCTTGAAAATCAACCAAATTGATCTTTATTAATCACTTCATCGAATTAGGGGTGAACATTGGTGCACAGAAAAAGGGGGACGGGGTCTACGATGCCCCGAAAGGTAGGGGGTGCATGGACGAAAATATAGCGCGTGTTATATAATTATGTATTATATACGTGTATTCCAACAATTCCACTTTGGTCTGGTAATACATTCGCCGCTAATCGAAATCACCTTTTTATGTCTTGAAAATCGACCAAATTGATCTTTATAAATCACTTCATCGATCTAGGGGTGAACATTGGTGCACAGAAAAGAGGGACGGGGTCTACGATGCCCCGAAAGGTAGGATGTACATGGACGAAAATATAGCGCGTGTTATATAATTATGTATTATATACGCGTATTCCAACAATTCCACTTTGGTCTGGTAATACATTCGCCGCTAATCGAAATCACCTTTTTATGTCTTGAAAATCGACCAAATTGATCTTTATAAATCACTACATCGATCTAGGGGTGAACATTGGTGCACAGAAAAGGGGGACGGGGTCTACGATGCCCCGAAATGTAGGGGGTGCATGGACGAAAATATAGCGCGTGTTATATAATTATGTATTATATACGTGTATTCCAACAATTCCACTTTGGTCTGGTAATACATTCGCCGCTAATCGAAATCGCCTTTTTATGTCTTGAAAATCGACCAAATTGATCTTTATAAATCACTTCATCGATCTAGGGGTGAACATTGGTGCACAGAAAAGGGGGACGGGGTCTACGATGCCCCGAAAGGTAGGGGGTGCATGGACGAAAATATAGCGCGTGTTATATAATTATGTATTATATACGCGTATTCCAACAATTCCACTTTGGTCTAGTAATACATTTGCCGCTAATCGAAATCACCTTTTTATGTCTTGAAAATCAACCAAATTGATCTTTATTAATCACTTCATCGAATTAGGGGTGAACATTGGTGCACAGAAAAGGGGGACGGGGTCTACGATGCCCCGAAAGGTAGGGGGTGCATGGACGAAAATATAGCGCGTGTTATATAATTATGTATTATATACGTGTATTCCAACAATTCCACTTTGGTCTGGTAATACATTCGCCGCTAATCGAAATCACCATTTTATGTCTTGAAAATCAACCAAATTGATCTTTATTGATCACTTCATCGAATTAGGGGTGAACATTGGTGCACAAAAAAGGGGGACGGGGTCTACGATGCCCCGAAAGGTAGGGGGTGCATGGACGAAAATATAGCGCGTGTTATATAATTATGTATTATAAACGTGTATTCCAACAATTCCACTTTGGTCTGGTAATACATTCGCCGCTAATCGAAATCACCTTTTTATGTCTTGAAAATCGACCAAATTGATCTTTATAAATCACTTCATCGATCTAGGGGTGAACATTGGTGCACAGAAAAGGGGGACGGGGTCTACGATGCCCCGAAAGTAGGGGGTGCATGGACGAAAATATAGCGCGTGTTATATAATTATGTATTATATACGTGTATTCCAACAATTCCACTTTGGTCTGGTAATACATTCGCCGCTAATCGAAATCACCTTTTTATGTCTTGAAAATCGACCAAATTGATCTTTATAAATCACTTCATCGATCTAGGGGTGAACATTGGAGCACAGAAAAGGGGGACAGGGTCTACGATGCACCGAAATATAGGGGGTGCATGGACGAAAATATAGCGCGTGTTATATAATTATGTATTATATACGTGTATTCCAACAATTCCACTTTGGTCTGGTAATACATTCGCTGCTAATCGAAATCACCTTTTTATGTCTTGAAAATCAACCAAATTGATTTTTATTAATCACTTCATCGATTTAGGGGTGAACAGTGGTGCACAGAAAAGGGGGACGGGGTCTACGATGCCCCGAAAGGTAGGGGGTGCATGGACGAAAATATAGCGCGTGTTATATAATTATGTATTATATACGTGTATTCCAACAACTCCACTTTCGTCTGGTAATGCATTCGCCGCTATTCGAAATCACCCATTTATGTCTTGAAATTCAACCAAATTGATCTTTATTAATCACTTCATCGATTTAGGGGTGAACATTGGTGCACAGAAAAGGGGGACGGGGTCTACGATGTCCCGAAAGGTAGGGGGTGCATGGACGAAAATATAGCGCGTGTTATATAATTATGTATTATATACGTGTATTCCAACAATTCCACTTTGGTCTGGTAATACATTCGCCGCTAATCGAAATCACCTTTTTATGTCTTGAAAATCGACCAAATTGATCTTTATAAATCACTTCATCGATCTAGGGGTGAACATTGGTGCACAGAAAAGGGGGACGGGGTCTACGATGCCCCGAAAGGTAGGATGTACATGGACGAAAATATAGCGCGTGTTATATAATTATGTATTATATACGCGTATTCCAACAATTCCACTTTGGTCTGGTAATACATTCGCCGCTAATCGAAATCACCTTTTTATGTCTTGAAAATCGACCAAATTGATCTTTATAAATCACTACATCGATCTAGGGGTGAACATTGGTGCACAGAAAGGGGGACGGGGTCTACGATGCCCCGAAATGTAGGGGGTGCATGGACGAAAATATAGCGCGTGTTATATAATTATGTATTATATACGTGTATTCCAACAATTCCACTTTGGTCTGGTAATACATTCGCCGCTAATCGAAATCACCTTTTTATGTCTTGAAAATCGACCAAATTGATCTTTATAAATCACTTAATCGATCTAGGGGTGAACATTGGTGCACAGAAAAGGGGGACGGGGTCTACGATGCCCCGAAAGGTAGGGGGTGCATGGACGAAAATATAGCGCGTGTTATATAATTATGTATTACATACGCGTATTCCAACAATTCCACTTTGGTCTGGTAATACATTTGCCGCTAATCGAAATCACCTTTTTATGTCTTGAAAATCAACCAAATTGATCTTTATTAATCACTTCATCGAATTAGGGGTGAACATTGGTGCACAGAAAAAGGGGGACGGGGTCTACGATGCCCCGAAAGGTAGGGGGTGCATGGACGAAAATATAGCGCGTGTTATATAATTATGTATTATATACGTGTATTCCAACAATTCCACTTTGGTCTGGTAATACATTCGCCGCTAATCGAAATCACCTTTTTATGTCTTGAAAATCGACCAAATTGATCTTTATAAATCACTTCATCGATCTAGGGGTGAACATTGGTGCACAGAAAAGAGGGACGGGGTCTACGATGCCCCGAAAGGTAGGATGTACATGGACGAAAATATAGCGCGTGTTATATAATTATGTATTATATACGCGTATTCCAACAATTCCACTTTGGTCTGGTAATACATTCGCCGCTAATCGAAATCACCTTTTTATGTCTTGAAAATCGACCAAATTGATCTTTATAAATCACTACATCGATCTAGGGGTGAACATTGGTGCACAGAAAAGGGGGACGGGGTCTACGATGCCCCGAAATGTAGGGGGTGCATGGACGAAAATATAGCGCGTGTTATATAATTATGTATTATATACGTGTATTCCAACAATTCCACTTTGGTCTGGTAATACATTCGCCGCTAATCGAAATCACCTTTTTATGTCTTGAAAATCGACCAAATTGATCTTTATAAATCACTTCATCGATCTAGGGGTGAACATTGGTGCACAGAAAAGGGGGACGGGGTCTACGATGCCCCGAAAGGTAGGGGGTGCATGGACGAAAATATAGCGCGTGTTATATAATTATGTATTATATACGCGTATTCCAACAATTCCACTTTGGTCTAGTAATACATTTGCCGCTAATCGAAATCACCTTTTTATGTCTTGAAAATCAACCAAATTGATCTTTATTAATCACTTCATCGAATTAGGGGTGAACATTGGTGCACAGAAAAGGGGGACGGGGTCTACGATGCCCCGAAAGGTAGGGGGTGCATGGACGAAAATATAGCGCGTGTTATATAATTATGTATTATAAACGTGTATTCCAACAATTCCACTTTGGTCTGGTAATACATTCGCCGCTAATCGAAATCACCTTTTTATGTCTTGAAAATCGACCAAATTGATCTTTATAAATCACTTCATCGATCTAGGGGTGAACATTGGTGCACAGAAAAGGGGGACGGGGTCTACGATGCCCCGAAAGTAGGGGGTGCATGGACGAAAATATAGCGCGTGTTATATAATTATGTATTATATACGTGTATTCCAACAATTCCACTTTGGTCTGGTAATACATTTGCCGCTAATCGAAATCACCTTTTTATGTCTTGAAAATCAACCAAATTGATCTTTATTAATCACTTCATCGAATTAGGGGTGAACATTGGTGCACAGAAAAAGGGGGACGGGGTCTACGATGCCCCGAAAGGTAGGGGGTGCATGGACGAAAATATAGCGCGTGTTATATAATTATGTATTATATACGTGTATTCCAACAATTCCACTTTGGTCTGGTAATACATTCGCCGCTAATCGAAATCACCTTTTTATGTCTTGAAAATCGACCAAATTGATCTTTATAAATCACTTCATCGATCTAGGGGTGAACATTGGTGCACAGAAAAGAGGGACGGGGTCTACGATGCCCCGAAAGGTAGGATGTACATGGACGAAAATATAGCGCGTGTTATATAATTATGTATTATATACGCGTATTCCAACAATTCCACTTTGGTCTGGTAATACATTCGCCGCTAATCGAAATCACCTTTTTATGTCTTGAAAATCGACCAAATTGATCTTTATAAATCACTACATCGATCTAGGGGTGAACATTGGTGCACAGAAAAGGGGGACGGGGTCTACGATGCCCCGAAATGTAGGGGGTGCATGGACGAAAATATAGCGCGTGTTATATAATTATGTATTATATACGTGTATTCCAACAATTCCACTTTGGTCTGGTAATACATTCGCCGCTAATCGAAATCACCTTTTTATGTCTTGAAAATCGACCAAATTGATCTTTATAAATCACTTCATCGATCTAGGGGTGAACATTGGTGCACAGAAAAGGGGGACGGGGTCTACGATGCCCCGAAAGGTAGGGGGTGCATGGACGAAAATATAGCGCGTGTTATATAATTATGTATTATATACGCGTATTCCAACAATTCCACTTTGGTCTAGTAATACATTTGCCGCTAATCGAAATCACCTTTTTATGTCTTGAAAATCAACCAAATTGATCTTTATTAATCACTTCATCGAATTAGGGGTGAACATTGGTGCACAGAAAAGGGGGACGGGGTCTACGATGCCCCGAAAGGTAGGGGGTGCATGGACGAAAATATAGCGCGTGTTATATAATTATGTATTATATACGTGTATTCCAACAATTCCACTTTGGTCTGGTAATACATTCGCCGCTAATCGAAATCACCATTTTATGTCTTGAAAATCAACCAAATTGATCTTTATTGATCACTTCATCGAATTAGGGGTGAACATTGGTGCACAAAAAAGGGGGACGGGGTCTACGATGCCCCGAAAGGTAGGGGGTGCATGGACGAAAATATAGCGCGTGTTATATAATTATGTATTATAAACGTGTATTCCAACAATTCCACTTTGGTCTGGTAATACATTCGCCGCTAATCGAAATCACCTTTTTATGTCTTGAAAATCGACCAAATTGATCTTTATAAATCACTTCATCGATCTAGGGGTGAACATTGGTGCACAGAAAAGGGGGACGGGGTCTACGATGCCCCGAAAGTAGGGGGTGCATGGACGAAAATATAGCGCGTGTTATATAATTATGTATTATATACGTGTATTCCAACAATTCCACTTTGGTCTGGTAATACATTCGCCGCTAATCGAAATCACCATTTTATGTCTTGAAAATCAACCAAATTGATCTTTATTAATCACTTCATCGATTTAGGGGTGAACATTGGTGCACAGAAAAGGGGGACGGGGTCTACGATGCCCCGAAAGGTAGGGGGTGCATGGACGAAAATATAGCGCGTGTTATATAATTATGTATTATATACGTGTATTCCAACAATTCCACTTTGGTCTGGTAATACATTCGCCGCTAATCGAAATCACCTTTTTATGTCTTGAAAATCGACCAAATTGATCTTTATAAATCACTTCATCGATCTAGGGGTGATCATTGGTGCACAGAAAAGGGGGACGGGGTCTACGATGCCCCGAAAGGTAGGGGGTGCATGGACGAAAATATAGCGCGTGTTATATAATTATGTATTATATACGTGTATTCCAACAATTCCACTTTGGTCTGGTAATACATTCGCCGCTAATCGAAATCACCTTTTTATGTCTTGAATTCAACCAAATTGATCTTTATTAATCACTTCATCGATTTAGGGGTGAACATTGGTGCACAGAAAAGGGGGACGGGGTCTACGATGTCCCGAAAGGTAGGGGGTGCGTGGACGAAAATATAGCGCGTGTTATATAATTATGTATTATATACGTGTATTCCAACAATTCCACTTTGGTATGGTAATACATTCGCCGCTAATCGAAATCACCTTTTTATGTCTTGAAAATCGACCAAATTGATCTTTATAAATCACTTCATCGATCTAGGGGTGAACATTTGTGCACAGAAAAGGGGGACGGGGTCTACGATGCCCCGAAAGGTAGGGGGTGCATGGACGAAAATATAGCGCGTGTTATATAATTATGTATTATATACGTGTATTCCAACAATTCCACTTTGGTCTGGTAATACATTTGCCGCTAATCGAAATCACCTTTTTATGTCTTGAAAATCAACCAAATTGATCTTTATAAATCACTTCATCGATCTAGGGGTGAACATTGGTGCACAGAAAAGGGGGACGGGGTCTACGATGCCCCGAAAGGTAGGGGGTGCATGGACGAAAATATAGCGCGTGTTATATAATTATGTATTATATACGTGTATTCCAACAATTCCACTTTGGTCTGGTAATACATTCGCCGCTAATCGAAATCACCTTTTTATGTCTTGAATTCAACCAAATTGATCTTTATTAATCACTTCATCGATTTAGGGGTGAACATTGGTGCACAGAAAAGGGGGACGGGGTCTACGATGTCCCGAAAGGTAGGGGGTGCGTGGACGAAAATATAGCGCGTGTTATATAATTATGTATTATATACGTGTATTCCAACAATTCCACTTTGGTATGGTAATACATTCGCCGCTAATCGAAATCACCTTTTTATGTCTTGAAAATCGACCAAATTGATCTTTATAAATCACTTCATCGATCTAGGGGTGAACATTTGTGCACAGAAAAGGGGGACGGGGTCTACGATGCCCCGAAAGGTAGGGGGTGCATGGACGAAAATATAGCGCGTGTTATATAATTATGTATTATATACGTGTATTCCAACAATTCCACTTTGGTCTGGTAATACATTTGCCGCTAATCGAAATCACCTTTTTATGTCTTGAAAATCAACCAAATTGATCTTTATTAATCACTTCATCGAATTAGGGGTGAACATTGGTGCACAGAAAAGGGGGACGGGGTCTACGATGCCCCGAAAGGTAGGGGGTGCATGGACGAAAATATAGCGCGTGTTATATAATTATGTATTATATACGTGTATTCCAACAATTCCACTTTGGTCTGGTAATACATTCGCCGCTAATCGAAATCACCATTTTATGTCTTGAAAATCAACCAAATTGATCTTTATTAATCACTTCATCGATTTAGGGGTGAACAATGGTGCACAGAAAAGGGAGACGGGGTCTACGATGCCCCGAAAGGTAGGGGGTGCATGGACGAAAATATAGCGCGTGTTATATAATTATGTATTATATACGTGTATTCCAACAATTCCACTTTGGTCTGGTAATACATTCGCCGCTAATCGAAATCACCTTTTTATGTCTTGAAAATCGACCAAATTGATCTTTATAAATCACTTCATCGATCTAGGGGTGAACATTGGTGCACAGAAAAGGGGGACGGGGTCTACGATGCCCCGAAATATAGGGGTTGCATGGACGAAAATATAGCGCGTGTTATATAATTATGTATTATATACGTGTATTCCAACAATTCCACTTTGGTCTGGTAATACATTCGCCGCTAATCGAAATCACCTTTTTATGTCTTGAAAATCGACCAAATTGATCTTTATAAATCACTTCATCGATCTAGGGGTGAACATTGGTGCACAGAAAAGGGGGACGGGGTCTCCGATGCCCCGAAAGGTAGGGGGTGCATGGACGAAAATATAGCGCGTGTTATATAATTATGTATTATATACGTGTATTCCAACAACTCCACTTTCGTCTGGTAATGCATTCGCCGCTATTCGAAATCACCCATTTATGTCTTGAAATTCAACCAAATTGATCTTTATTAATCACTTCATCGATTTAGGGGTGAACATTGGTGCACAGAAAAGGGGGACGGGGTCTACGATGTCCCGAAAGGTAGGGGGTGCATGGACGAAAATATAGCGCGTGTTATATAATTATGTATTATATACGTGTATTCCAACAATTCCACTTTGGTCTGGTAATACATTCGCCGCTAATCGAAATCACCTTTTTATGTCTTGAAAATCGACCAAATTGATCTTTATAAATCACTTCATCGATCTAGGGGTGAACATTGGTGCACAGAAAAGGGGGACGGGGTCTACGATGCCCCGAAAGGTAGGATGTACATGGACAAAAATATAGCGCATGTTATATAATTATGTATTATATACGTGTATTCCAACAATTCCACTTTGGTCTGGTAATACATTCGCCGCTAATCGAAATCACCTTTTTATGTCTTGAAAATCGACCAAATTGATCTTTATAAATCACTTCATCGATCTAGGGGTGATCATTGGTGCACAGAAAAGGGGGACGGGGTCTACGATGCCCCGAAAGGTAGGGGGTGCATGGACGAAAATATAGCGCGTGTTATATAATTATGTATTATATACGTGTATTCCAACAATTCCACTTTGGTCTGGTAATACATTCGCCGCTAATCGAAATCACCTTTTTATGTCTTGAATTCAACCAAATTGATCTTTATTAATCACTTCATCGATTTAGGGGTGAACATTGGTGCACAGAAAAGGGGGACGGGGTCTACGATGTCCCGAAAGGTAGGGGGTGCGTGGACGAAAATATAGCGCGTGTTATATAATTATGTATTATATACGTGTATTCCAACAATTCCACTTTGGTATGGTAATACATTCGCCGCTAATCGAAATCACCTTTTTATGTCTTGAAAATCGACCAAATTGATCTTTATAAATCACTTCATCGATCTAGGGGTGAACATTTGTGCACAGAAAAGGGGGACGGGGTCTACGATGCCCCGAAAGGTAGGGGGTGCATGGACGAAAATATAGCGCGTGTTATATAATTATGTATTATATACGTGTATTCCAACAATTCCACTTTGGTCTGGTAATACATTTGCCGCTAATCGAAATCACCTTTTTATGTCTTGAAAATCAACCAAATTGATCTTTATAAATCACTTCATCGATCTAGGGGTGAACATTGGTGCACAGAAAAGGGGGACGGGGTCTACGATGCCCCGAAAGGTAGGGGGTGCATGGACGAAAATATAGCGCGTGTTATATAATTATGTATTATATACGTGTATTCCAACAATTCCACTTTGGTCTGGTAATACATTCGCCGCTAATCGAAATCACCTTTTTATGTCTTGAATTCAACCAAATTGATCTTTATTAATCACTTCATCGATTTAGGGGTGAACATTGGTGCACAGAAAAGGGGGACGGGGTCTACGATGTCCCGAAAGGTAGGGGGTGCGTGGACGAAAATATAGCGCGTGTTATATAATTATGTATTATATACGTGTATTCCAACAATTCCACTTTGGTATGGTAATACATTCGCCGCTAATCGAAATCACCTTTTTATGTCTTGAAAATCGACCAAATTGATCTTTATAAATCACTTCATCGATCTAGGGGTGAACATTTGTGCACAGAAAAGGGGGACGGGGTCTACGATGCCCCGAAAGGTAGGGGGTGCATGGACGAAAATATAGCGCGTGTTATATAATTATGTATTATATTCGTGTATTCCAACAATTCCACTTTGGTCTGGTAATACATTTGCCGCTAATCGAAATCACCTTTTTATGTCTTGAAAATCAACCAAATTGATCTTTATTAATCACTTCATCGAATTAGGGGTGAACATTGGTGCACAGAAAAGGGGGACGGGGTCTACGATGCCCCGAAAGGTAGGGGGTGCATGGACGAAAATATAGCGCGTGTTATATAATTATGTATTATATACGTGTATTCCAACAATTCCACTTTGGTCTGGTAATACATTCGCCGCTAATCGAAATCACCATTTTATGTCTTGAAAATCAACCAAATTGATCTTTATTAATCACTTCATCGATTTAGGGGTGAACAATGGTGCACAGAAAAGGGAGACGGGGTCTACGATGCCCCGAAAGGTAGGGGGTGCATGGACGAAAATATAGCGCGTGTTATATAATTATGTATTATATACGTGTATTCCAACAATTCCACTTTGGTCTGGTAATACATTCGCCGCTAATCGAAATCACCTTTTTATGTCTTGAAAATCGACCAAATTGATCTTTATAAATCACTTCATCGATCTAGGGGTGAACATTGGTGCACAGAAAAGGGGGACGGGGTCTACGATGCCCCGAAATATAGGGGTTGCATGGACGAAAATATAGCGCGTGTTATATAATTATGTATTATATACGTGTATTCCAACAATTCCACTTTGGTCTGGTAATACATTCGCCGCTAATCGAAATCACCTTTTTATGTCTTGAAAATCGACCAAATTGATCTTTATAAATCACTTCATCGATCTAGGGGTGAACATTGGTGCACAGAAAAGGGGGACGGGGTCTCCGATGCCCCGAAAGGTAGGGGGTGCATGGACGAAAATATAGCGCGTGTTATATAATTATGTATTATATACGTGTATTCCAACAACTCCACTTTCGTCTGGTAATGCATTCGCCGCTATTCGAAATCACCCATTTATGTCTTGAAATTCAACCAAATTGATCTTTATTAATCACTTCATCGATTTAGGGGTGAACATTGGTGCACAGAAAAGGGGGACGGGGTCTACGATGTCCCGAAAGGTAGGGGGTGCATGGACGAAAATATAGCGCGTGTTATATAATTATGTATTATATACGTGTATTCCAACAATTCCACTTTGGTCTGGTAATACATTCGCCGCTAATCGAAATCACCTTTTTATGTCTTGAAAATCGACCAAATTGATCTTTATAAATCACTTCATCGATCTAGGGGTGAACATTGGTGCACAGAAAAGGGGGACGGGGTCTACGATGCCCCGAAAGGTAGGATGTACATGGACGAAAATATAGCGCATGTTATATAATTATGTATTATATACGCGTATTCCAACAATTCCACTTTGGTCTGGTAATATATTCGCCGCTAATCGAAATCACCTTTTTATGTCCTCAAAATCGACCAAATTGATCTTTATAAATCACTACATCGATCTAGGGGTGAACATTGGTGCACAGAAAAGGGGGACGGGGTCTACGATGCCCCGAAAGGTAGGGGGTGCATGGACGAAAATATAGCGCGTGTTATATAATTATGTATTATATACGTGTATTCCAACAATTCCACTTTGGTCTGGTAATACATTCGCCGCTAATCGAAATCACCTTTTTATGTCTTGAAAATCGACCAAATTGATCTTTATAAATCACTTCATCGATCTAGGGGTGAACATTGGTGCACAGAAAAGGGGGACGGGGTCTACGATGCCCCGAAAGGTAGGGGGTGCATGGACGAAAATATAGCGCGTGTTATATAATTATGTATTATATACGCGTATTCCAACAATTCCACTTTGGTCTGGTAATACATTTGCCGCTAATCGAAATCACCTTTTTATGTCTTGAAAATCAACCAAATTGATCTTTATTAATCACTTCATCGAATTAGGGGTGAACATTGGTGCACAGAAAAGGGGGACGGGGTCTACGATGCCCCGAAAGGTAGGGGGTGCATGGACGAAAATATAGCGCGTGTTATATAATTATGTATTATATACGTGTATTCCATCAATTCCACTTTGGTCTGGTAATACATTCGCCGCTAATCGAAATCACCATTTTATGTCTTGAAAATCAACCAAATTGATCTTTATTAATCACTTCATCGAATTAGGGGTGAACATTGGTGCACAAAAAAGGGGGACGGGGTCTACGATGCCCCGAAAGGTAGGGGGTGCATGGACGAAAATATAGCGCGTGTTATATAATTATGTATTATAAACGTGTATTCCAACAATTCCACTTTGGTCTGGTAATACATTCGCCGCTAATCGAAATCACCTTTTTATGTCTTGAAAATCGACCAAATTGATCTTTATAAATCACTTCATCGATCTAGGGGTGAACATTGGTGCACAGAAAAGGGGGACGGGGTCTACGATGCCCCGAAATGTAGGGGGTGCATGGACGAAAATATAGCGCGTGTTATATAATTATGTATTATATACGTGTATTCCAACAATTCCACTTTGGTCTGGTAATACATTCGCCGCTAATCGAAATCACCTTTTTATGTCTTGAAAATCGACCAAATTCATCTTTATAAATTACTTCATCGATCTAGGGGTGAACATTGGTGCACAGAAAAGGGGGACGGGGTCTACGATGCCCCGAAAGGTAGGGGGTGCATGGACGAAAATATAGCGCGTGTTATATAATTATGTATTATATACGTGTATTCCAACAATTCCACTTTGGTCTTGTAATACATTCGCCGCTAATCAAAATCACCTTTTTATGTCTTGAAAATCGACCAAATTTATCTTTATAAATCACTTCATCGATCTAGGGGTGAACATTGGTGCACAGAAAAGGGGGACTGGGTCTACGATGCCCCGAAAGGTAGGGGGTGCATGGACGAAAATATAGCGCGTGTTATATAATTATGTATTATATACGTGTATTCCAACAATTCCACTTTGGTCTGTTAATACATTCGCCGCTAATCGAAATCACCATTTTATGTCTTGAAAATCAACCAAATTGATCTTTATTAATCACTTCATCGATTTAGGGGTGAACATTGGTGCACAGAAAAGGGGGACGGGGTCTACGATGTCCCGAAAGGTAGGGGGTGCGTGGACGAAAATATAGCGCGTGTTATATAATTATGTATTATATACGTGTATTCCAACAATTCCACTTTGGTCTGGTAATACATTCGCCGCTAATCGAAATCACCTTTTTATGTCTTGAAAATCGACCAAATTATCTTTATAAATCACTTCATCGATCTAGGGGTGAACATTTGTGCACAGAAAAGGGGGACGGGGTCTACGATGCCCCGAAAGGTAGGGGGTGCATGGACGAAAATATAGCGCGTGTTATATAATTATGTATTATATACGTGTATTCCAATAATTCCACTTTGGTCTGGTAATACATTCGCCGCTAATCGAAATCACCTTTTTATGTCTTGAAAATCGACCAAATTGATCTTTATAAATCACTTCATCGATCTAGGGGTGAACATTGGTGCACAGAAAAGGGGGACGGGGTCTACGATGCCCCGAAAGGTAGGGGGTGCATGGACGAAAATATAGCGCGTGTTATATAATTATGTATTATATACGCGTATTCCAACAATTCCACTTTGGTCTGGTAATACATTTGCCGCTAATCGAAATCACCTTTTTATGTCTTGAAAATCAACCAAATTGATCTGTATTAATCACTTCATCGAATTAGGGGTGAACATTGGTGCACAGAAAAGGGGGACGGGGTCTACGATGCCCCGAAAGGTAGGGGGTGCATGGACGAAAATATAGCGCGTGTTATATAATTATGTATTATATACGTGTATTCCAACAATTCCACTTTGGTCTGGTAATACATTCGCCGCTAATCGAAATCACCATTTTATGTCTTGAAAATCAACCAAATTGATCTTTATTAATCACTTCATCGAATTAGGGGTGAACATTGGTGCACAAAAAAGGGGGACGGGGTCTACGATGCCCCGAAAGGTAGGGGGTGCATGGACGAAAATATAGCGCGTGTTATATAATTATGTATTATAAACGTGTATTCCAACAATTCCACTTTGGTCTGGTAATACATTCGCCGCTAATCGAAATCACCTTTTTATGTCTTGAAAATCGACCAAATTGATCTTTATAAATCACTTCATCGATCTAGGGGTGAACATTGGTGCACAGAAAAGGGGGACGGGGTCTACGATGCCCCGAAATTTAGGGGGTGCATGGACGAAAATATAGCGCGTGTTATATAATTATGTATTATATACGTGTATTCCAACAATTCGACTTTGGTCTGGTAATACATTCGCCGCTAATCGAAATCACCTTTTTATGTCTTGAAAATCGACCAAATTCATCTTTATAAATTACTTCATCGATCTAGGGGTGAACATTGGTGCACAGAAAAGGGGGACGGGGTCTACGATGCCCCGAAATGTAGGGGGTGCATGGACGAAAATATAGCGCGTGTTATATAATTATGTATTATAAACGTGTATTCCAACAATTCCACTTTGGTCTGGTAATACATTCAACGCTAATCGAAATCACCTTTTTATGTCTTGAAAATCGACCAAATTGATCTTTATAAATCCCTTCATCGATCTAGGGGTGAACATTGGTGCACAGAAAAGGGGGACGGGGTCTACGATGCCCCGAAATGTAGGGGGTGCATGGACGAAAATATAGCGCGTGTTATATAATTATGTATTATATACGTGTATTCCAACAATTCCACTTTGGTCTAGTAATACATTCGCCGCTAATCGAAATCACCTTTTTATGTCTTGAAAATCGACCAAATTCATCTTTATAAATTACTTCATCGATCTAGGGGTGAACATTGGTGCACAGAAAAGGGGGACGGGGTCTACGATGCCCCGAAAGGTAGGGGGTGCATGGACGAAAATATAGCGCGTGTTATATAATTATGTATTATATACGTGTATTCCAACAATTCCACTTTGGTCTGGTAATACATTCGCCGCTAATCAAAATCACCTTTTTATGTCTTGAAAATCGACCAAATTTATCTTTATAAATCACTTCATCGATCTAGGGGTGAACATTGGTGCACAGAAAAAGGGGACTGGGTCTACGATGCCCCGAAAGGTAGGGGGTGCATGGACGAAAATATAGCGCGTGTTATATAATTATGTATTATATACGTGTATTCCAACAATTCCACTTTGGTCTGTTAATACATTCGCCGCTAATCGAAATCACCATTTTATGTCTTGAAAATCAACCAAATTGATCTTTATTAATCACTTCATCGATTTAGGGGTGAACATTGGTGCACAGAAAAGGGGGACGGGGTCTACGATGTCCCGAAAGGTAGGGGGTGCGTGGACGAAAATATAGCGCGTGTTATATAATTATGTATTATATACGTGTATTCCAACAATTCCACTTTGGTCTGGTAATACATTTGCCGCTAATCGAAATCACCTTTTTATGTCTTGAAAATCGACCAAATTGATCTTTATTAATCACTTCATCGAATTAGGGGTGAACATTGGTGCACAAAAAAGGGGGACGGGGTCTACGATGCCCCGAAAGGTAGGGGGTGCATGGACGAAAATATAGCGCGTGTTATATAATTATGTATTATAAACGTGTATTCCAACAATTCCACTTTGGTCTGGTAATACATTCGCCGCTAATCGAAATCACCTTTTTATGTCTTGAAAATCGACCAAATTGATCTTTATAAATCACTTCATCGATCTAGGGGTGAACATTGGTGCACAGAAAAGGGGGACGGGGTCTACGATGCCCCGAAATTTAGGGGGTGCATGGACGAAAATATAGCGCGTGTTATATAATTATGTATTATATACGTGTACTCCAACAATTCCACTTTGGTCTGGTAATACATTCGCCGCTAATCGAAATCACCTTTTTATGTCTTGAAAATCGACCAAGTTCATCTTTATAAATTACTTCATCGATTTAGGGGTGAACATTGGTGCACAGAAAAGGGGGACGGGGTCTACGATGTCCCGAAAGGTAGGGGGTGCGTGGACGAAAATATAGCGCGTGTTATATAATTATGTATTATATACGTGTATTCCAACAATTCCACTTTGGTCTGGTAATACATTCGCCGCTAATCGAAATCACCTTTTTATGTCTTGAAAATCGACCAAATTGATCTTTATAAATCACTTCATCGATCTAGGGGTGAACATTTGTGCACAGAAAAGGGGGACGGGGTCTACGATGCCCCGAAAGGTAGGGGGTGCATGGACGAAAATATAGCGCGTGTTATATAATTATGTATTATATACGTGTATTCCAACAATTCCACTTTGGTCTGGTAATACATTTGCCGCTAATCGAAATCACCTTTTTATGTCTTGAAAATCAACCAAATTGATCTTTATTAATCACTTCATCGAATTAGGGGTGAACATTGGTGCACAGAAAAGGGGGACGGGGTCTACGATGCCCCGAAAGGTAGGATGTACATGGACGAAAATATAGCGCGTGTTATATAATTATGTATTATATACGCGTATTCCAACAATTCCACTTTGGTCTGGTAATACATTCGCCGCTAATCGAAATCACCTTTTTATGTCCTCAAAATCGACCAAATTGATCTTTATAAATCACTACATCGATCTAGGGGTGAACATTGGTGCACAGAAAAGGGGGACGGGGTCTACGATGCCCCGAAATGTAGGGGGTGCATGGACGAAAATATAGCGCGTGTTATATAATTATGTATTATATACGTGTATTCCAACAATTCCACTTTGGTCTGGTAATACATTCGCCGCTAATCGAAATCACCTTTTTATGTCTTGAAAATCGACCAAATTGATCTTTATAAATCACTTCATCGATCTAGGGGTGAACATTGGTGCACAGAAAAGGGGGCCGGGGTCTACGATGCCCCGAAAGGTAGGGGGTGCATGGACGAAAATATAGCGCGTGTTATATAATTATGTATTATATACGCGTATTCCAACAATTCCACTTTGGTCTGGTAATACATTTGCCGCTAATCGAAATCACCTTTTTATGTCTTGAAAATCAACCAAATTGATCTTTATTAATCACTTCATCGAATTAGGGGTGAACATTGGTGCACAGAAAAGGGGGACGGGGTCTACGATGCCCCGAAAGGTAGGGGGTGCATGGACGAAATTATAGCGCGTGTTATATAATTATGTATTATATACGTGTATTCCAACAATTCCACTTTGGTCTGGTAATACATTCGCCGCTAATCGAAATCACCATTTTATGTCTTGAAAATCAACCAAATTGATCTTTATTAATCACTTCATCGAATTAGGGGTGAACATTGGTGCACAAAAAAGGGGGACGGGGTCTACGATGCCCCGAAAGGTAGGGGGTGCATGGACGAAAATATAGCGCGTGTTATATAATTATGTATTATAAACGTGTATTCCAACAATTCCACTTTGGTCTGGTAATACATTCGCCGCTAATCGAAATCACCTTTTTATGTCTTGAAAATCGACCAAATTGATCTTTATAAATCACTTCATCGATCTAGGGGTGAACATTGGTGCACAGAAAAGGGGGACGGGGTCTCCGATGCCCCGAAATTTAGGGGGTGCATGGACGAAAATATAGCGCGTGTTATATAATTATGTATTATATACGTGTATTCCAACAATTCCACTTTGGTCTGGTAATACATTCGCCGCTAATCGAAATCACCTTTTTATGTCTTGAAAATCGACCAAATTCATCTTTATAAATTACTTCATCGATCTAGGGGTGAACATTGGTGCACAGAAAAGGGGGACGGGGTCTACGATGCCCCGAAAGGTAGGGGGTGCATGGACGAAAATATAGCGCGTGTTATATAATTATGTATTATATACGTGTATTCCAACAATTCCACTTTGGTCTGGTAATACATTCGCCGCTAATCAAAATCACCTTTTTATGTCTTGAAAATCGACCAAATTTATCTTTATTATTCACTTCATCGATCTAGGGGTGAACATTGGTGCACAGAAAAGGGGGACTGGGTCTACGATGCCCCGAAAGGTAGGGGGTGCATGGACGAAAATATAGCGCGTGTTATATAATTATGTATTATATACGTGTATTCCAACAATTCCACTTTGGTCTGTTAATACATTCGCCGCTAATCGAAATCACCATTTTATGTCTTGAAAATCAACCAAATTGATCTTTATTAATCACTTCATCGATTTAGGGGTGAACATTGGTGCACAGAAAAGGGGGACGGGGTCTACGATGTCCCGAAAGGTAGGGGGTGCGTGGACGAAAATATAGCGCGTGTTATATAATTATGTATTATATACGTGTATTCCAACAATTCCACTTTGGTCTGGTAATACATTCGCCGCTAATCGAAATCACCTTTTTATGTCTTGAAAATCGACCAAATTGATCTTTATATATCACTTCATCGATCTAGGGGTGAACATTTGTGCACAGAAAAGGGGGACGGGGTCTACGATGCCCCGAAAGGTAGGGGGTGCATGGACGAAAATATAGCGCGTGTTATATAATTATGTATTATATACGTGTATTCCAACAATTCCACTTTGGTCTGGTAATACATTTGCCGCTAATCGAAATCACCTTTTTATGTCTTGAAAATCAACCAAATTGATCTTTATAAATCACTTCATCGAATTAGGGGTGAACATTGGTGCACAGAAAAGGGGGACGGGGTCTACGATGCCCCGAAATGTAGGGGGTGCATGGACGAAAATATAGCGCGTGTCATATAATTATGTATTATATACGTGTATTCCAACAATTCCACTTTGGTCTGGTAATACATTCGAGGCTAATCGAAATCACCATTTTATGTCTTGAAAATCAACCAAATTGATCTTTATTAATCACTTCATCGATTTAGGGGTGAACATTGGTGCACAGAAAAGGGGGACGGGGTCTACGATGCCCCGAAAGGTAGGGGGTGCATGGACGAAAATATAGCGCGTGTTATATAATTATGTATTATATACGTGTATTCCAACAATTCCACTTTGGTCTGGTAATACATACGCCGCTAATCGAAATCACCTTTTTATGTCTTGAAAATCGACCAAATTGATCTTTATAAATCACTTCATCGATCTAGGGGCGAACATTGGTGCACAGAAAAGGGGGACGGGGTCTACGATGCCCCGAAATGTAGGGGGTGCATGGACGAAAATATAGCGCGTGTTATATAATTATGTATTATATACGTGTATTCCAACAATTCCACTTTGGTCTGGTAATACATTCGCTGCTAATCGAAATCACCTTTTTATGTCTTGAAAATCAACCAAATTGATCTTTATTAATCACTTCATCGATTAAGGGGTGAACATTGGTGCACAGAAAAGGGGGACGGGGTCTACGATGCCCCGAAATGTAGGGGGTGCATGGACGAAAATATAGCGCGTGTTATATAATTATGTATTATATACGTGTATTCCAACAACTCCACTTTCGTCTGGTAATGCATTCGCCGCTAATCGAAATCACCATTTTATGTCTTGAAAATCAACCAAATTGATCTTTATTAATCACTTCATCGATTTAGGGGTGAACATTGGTGCACAGAAAAGGGGGACGGGGTCTACGATGTCCCGAAAGGTAGGGGGTGCATGGACGAAAATATAGAGCGTGTTATATAATTATGTATTATATACGTGTATTCCAACAATTCCACTTTGGTCTGGTAATACATTCGCCGCTAATCGAAATCACCTTTTTATGTCTTGAAAATCGACCAAATTGATCTTTATAAATCACTTCATCGATCTAGGGGTGAACATTGGTGCACAGAAAAGGGGGACGGGGTCTACGATGCCCCGAAAGGTAGGGGGTGCATGGACGAAAATATAGCGCGTGTTATATAATTATGTATTATATACGCGTATTCCAACAATTCCACTTTGGTCTGGTAATACATTCGCCGCTAATCGAAATCACCTTTTTATGTCTTGAAAATCGACCAAATTGATCTTTATAAATCACTTCATCGATCTAGGGGTGAACATTGGTGCACAGAAAAGGGGGACGGGGTCTACGATGCCCCGAAATGTAGGGGGTGCATGGACGAAAATATAGCGCGTGTTATATAATTATGTATTATATACGTGTATTCCAACGATTCCACGTTGGTCTGGTAATACATTCGCCGCTAATCGAAATCACCTTTTTATGTCTTGAAAATCAACCAAATTGATCTTTATTAATCACTTCATCGATTTAGGGGTGAACATTGGTGCACAGAAAAGGGGGACGGGGTCTACGATGCCCCGAAAGGTAGAGGGTGCATGGACGAAAATATAGCGCGTGTTATATAATTATGTATTATATACGTGTATTCCAACAACTCCACTTTCGTCTGGTAATGCATTCGCCGCTAATCGAAATCACCATTTTATGTCTTGAAAATCAACCAAATTGATCTTTATTAATCACTTCATCGATTTAGGGGTGAACATTGGTTCACAGAAAAGGGGGACGGGGTCTACGATGTACCGAAAGGTAGGGGGTGCATGGACGAAAATATAGCGCGTGTTATATAATTATGTATTATATACGTTTATTCCAACAATTCCACTTTGGTCTGGTAATACATTCGCCGCTAATCGAAATCACCTTTTTATGTCTTGAAAATCGACCAAATTGATCTTTATAAATCACTTCATCGATCTAGGGGTGAACATTGGTGCACAGAAAAGGGGGACGGGGTCTACGATGCCCCGAAAGATAGGGGGTGCATGGACGAAAATATAGCGCGTGTTATATAATTATGTATTATATACGTGTATTCCAACAATTCCACTTTGGTCTGGTAATACATTCGCCGCTAATCGAAATCACCATTTTATGTCTTGAAAATCAACCAAATTGATCTTTATTAATCACTTCATCGATTTAGGGGTAAACATTGGTGCACAGAAAAGGGAGACGGGGTCTACGATGCCCCGAAAGGTAGGGGGTGCATGGACGAAAATATAGCGCGTGTTATATAAGTATGTATTATATACGTGTATTCCAACAATTCCACTTTGGTCTGGTAATACATTCGCCGCTATTCGAAATCACCATTTTATGTCTTGAAAATCAACCAAATTGATCTTTATTAATCACTTCATCGATTTAGGGGTAAACATTGGTGCACAGAAAAGGGGGACGGGGTCTACGATGTCCCGAAAGGTAGGGGGTGCATGGACGAAAATATAGCGCGTGTTATATAATTATGTATTATATACGTGTATTCCAACGATTCCACTTTGGTCTGGTAATACATTCGCCGCTAATCGAAATCACCTTTTTATGTCTTGAAAATCAACCAAATTGATCTTTATTAATCACTTCATCGATTTAGGGGTGAACATTGGTGCACAGAAAAGGGGGACGGGGTCTACGATGCCCCGAAAGGTAGAGGGTGCATGGACGAAAATATAGCGCGTGTTATATAATTATGTATTATATACGTGTATTCCAACAACTCCACTTTCGTCTGGTAATGCATTCGCCGCTAATCGAAATCACCTTTTTATGTCTTGAAAATCAACCAAATTGATCTTTATTAATCACTTCATCGATTTAGGGGTGAACATTGGTGCACAGAAAAGGGGGACGGGGTCTACGATGTACCGAAAGGTAGGGGGTGCATGGACGAAAATATAGCGCGTGTTATATAATTATGTATTATATACGTTTATTCCAACAATTCCACTTTGGTCTGGTAATACATTCGCCGCTAATCGAAATCACCTTTTTATGTCTTGAAAATCGACCAAATTGATCTTTATAAATCACTTCATCGATCTAGGGGTGAACATTGGTGCACAGAAAAGGGGGACGGGGTCTACGATGCCCCGAAAGGTAGGGGGTGCATGGACGAAAATATAGCGCGTGTTATATAATTATGTATTATATACGTGTATTACAACAATTCCACTTTGGTCTGGTAATACATTCGCCGCTGATCGAAATCACCATTTTATGTCTTGAAAATCAACCAAATTGATCTTTATTAATCACTTCATCGATTTAGGGGTGAACATTGGTGCACAGAAAGGGGGGACGGGGTCTACGATGCCCCGAAAGGTAGGGGGTGCATGGACGAAAATATAGCGCGTGTTATATAATTATGTATTATATACGTGTATTCCAACAATTCCACTTTGGTCTGGTAATACATTCGCCGCTAATCGAAATCACCTTTTTATGTCTTGAAAATCAACCAAATTGATCTTTATAAATCACTTCATCGATCTAGGGGTGAACATTGGTGCACAGAAAAGGGGGACGGGGTCTACGATGCCCCGAAATGTAGGGGGTGCATGGACGAAAATATAGCGCGTGTTATACAATTATGTATTATATACGTGTATTCCAACAATTCCACTTTGGTCTGGTAATACATTCGCCGCTAATCGAAATCACCTTTTTATGTCTTGAAAATCAACCAAATTGATCTTTTTTAATCACTTCATCGATTTAGGGGTGAACATTGGTGCACAGAAAAGGGGGACGGGGTCTACGATGCCCCGAAAGGTAGGGGGTGCTTGGACGAAAATATAGCGCGTGTTATATAATTATGTATTATGTACGTGTATTCCAACAACTCCACTTTCGTCTGGTAATGCATTCGCCGCTAATCGAAATCACCATTTTATGTCTTGAAAATCAACCAAAATGATCTTTATTAATCACTTCATCGATTTAGGGGTGAACATTGGTGCACAGAAAAGGGGGACGGGGTCTACGATGTCCCGAAAGGTAGGGGATGCATGGACGAAAATATAGCGCGTGTTATATAATTATGTATTATATACGTTTATTCCAACAATTCCACTTTGGTCTGGTAATACATTCGCCGCTAATCGAAATCCCCTTTTTATGTCTTGAAAATCAACAAAATTGATCTTTATTCACTTCATCGATTTAGGGGTGAACATTGGTGCACAGAAAAGGGGGACGGGGTCTACGAGGCCCCGAAAGATAGGGGGTGCATGGACGAAAATAAAGCGCGTGTTATATAATTATGTATTATATACGTGTATTCCAACAATTCCACTTTGGTCTGGTAATACATTCGCCGCTAATCGAAATCACCATTTTATGTCTTGAAAATCAACCAAATTGATCTTTATTAATCACTTCATCGATTTAGGGGTAAACGTTGGTGCACAGAAAAGGGAGACGGGGTCTACGATGCCCCAAAAGGTAGGGGGTGCATGGACGAAAATATAGCGCGTGCTATATAATTATGTATTATATACGTGTATTCCAACAATTCCACTTTGGTCTGGTAATACATTCGCCGCTAATCGAAATCACCATTTTATGTCTTGAAAATCAACCAAATTGATCTTTATTAATCACTTCATCGATTTAGGGGTAAACATTGGTGCACAGAAAAGGGGGACGGGGTCTACGATGTCCCGAAAGGTAGGGGGTGCATGGACGAAAATATAGCGCGTGTTATATAATTATGTATTATATACGTGTATTCCAACAATTCCACTTTGGTCTGGTAATACATTCGCCGCTAATCGAAATCACCATTTTATGTCTTGAAAATCAACCAAATTGATCTTTATTAATCACTTCATCGATTTAGGGGTGAACATTGGTGCACAGAAAAGGGGGACGGGGTCTACGATGCCCCGAAAGGTAGGGGGTGCATGGACGAAAATATAGCGCGTGTTATATAATTATGTATTATATACGTGTATTCCAACAATTCCACTTTGGTCTGGTAATACATTCGCCGCTAATCGAAATCACCATTTTATGTCTTGAAAATCAACCAAATTGATCTTTATTATTCACTCCATCGATTTAGGGGTAAACATTGGTGCACAGAAAAGGGGGACGGGGTCTACGATGCCCCGAAAGGTAGGGGGTGCATGGACGAAAATATAGCGCGTGTTATATAATTATGTATTATATACGTGTATTCCAACAATTCCACTTTGGTCTGGTAATACATTCGCCGCTAATCGAAATCACCTTTTTATGTCTTGAAAATCGACCAAATTCATCTTTATAAATCACTTCATCGATCTAGGGGTGAACATTGGTGCACAAAAAAGGGGGACGGGGTCTACGATGCCCCGAAAGGTAGGGGGTGCATGGACGAAAATATAGCGCGTGTTATATAATTATGTATTATATACGTGTATTCCAACAATTCCACTTTGGTCTGGTAATACATTCGCCGCTAATCGAAATCACCTTTTTATGTCTTGAAAATCGACCAAATTGATCTTTATAAATCACTTCATCGAACTAGGGGTGAACATTGGTGCACAGAAAAGGGGGACGGGGTCTACGATGCCCCGAAAGGTAGGGGGTGCATGGACGAAAATATAGCGCGTGTTATATAATTATGTATTATATACGTGTTTTCCAACAATTCCACTTTGGTCTGGTAATACATTCGCCGCTAATCGAAATCACCATTTTATGTCTTTAAAATCAACCAAATTGATCTTTATTAATCACTCCATCGATTTAGGGGTAAACATTGGTGCACAGAAAAGGGGGACGGGGTCTACGATGCCCCGAAAGGTAGGGGGTGCATGGACGAAAATATAGCGCGTGTTATATAATTATGTATTATATACGTGTATTCCAACAATTCCACTTTGGTCTGGTAATACATTCGCCGCTAATCGAAATCACCTTTTTATGTCTTGAAAATCGACCAAATTCATCTTTATAAATCACTTCATCGATCTAGGGGTGAACATTGGTGCACAAAAAAGGGGGACGGGGTCTACGATGCCCCGAAAGGTAGGGGGTGCATGGACGAAAATATAGCGCGTGTTATATAATTATGTATTATATACGTGTATTCCAACAATTCCACTTTGGTCTGGTAATACATTCGCCGCTAATCGAAATCACCTTTTTATGTCTTGAAAATCGACCAAATTGATCTTTATAAATCACTTCATCGATCTAGGGGTGAACATTGGTGCACAGAAAAGGGGGACGGGGTCTACGATGCCCCGAAAGGTAGGGGGTGCATGGACGAAAATATAGCGCGTGTTATATAATTATGTATTATATACGTGTATTCCAACAATTCCACTTTGGTCTGGTAATACATTCGCCGCTAATCGAAATCACATTTTTATGTCTTGAAAATCAACCAAATTGATCTTTATTAATCACTTCATCGATTTAGGGGTGAACATTGATGCACAGAATAGGGGGACGGGGTCTCCGATGCCCCGAAAGGTAGGGGGTGCATGGACGAAAATATAGCGCGTGTTATATAATTATGTATTATATACGTGTATTCCAACAATTCCACTTTGGTCTGGTAATACATTCGCCGCTAATCGAAATCACCTTTTTATGTCTTGAAAATCAACCAAATTGATCTTTATAAATCACTTCATCGATCTAGGGGTGAACATTGGTGCACAGAAAAGGGGGACGGGGTCTACGATGCCCCGAAATGTAGGGGGTGCATGGACGAAAATATAGCGCGTGTTATACAATTATGTATTATATACGTGTATTCCAACAATTCCACTTTGGTCTGGTAATACATTCGCCGCTAATCGAAATCACCTTTTTATGTCTTGAAAATCAACCAAATTGATCTTTTTTAATCACTTCATCGATTTAGGGGTGAACATTGGTGCACAGAAAAGGGGGACGGGGTCTACGATGCCCCGAAAGGTAGGGGGTGCTTGGACGAAAATATAGCGCGTGTTATATAATTATGTATTATGTACGTGTATTCCAACAACTCCACTTTCGTCTGGTAATGCATTCGCCGCTAATCGAAATCACCATTTTATGTCTTGAAAATCAACCAAATTGATCTTTATAAATCACTTCATCGATTTAGGGGTGAACATTGGTGCACAGAAAAGGGGGACGGGGTCTACGATGTCCCGAAAGGTAGGGGATGCATGGACGAAAATATAGCGCGTGTTATATAATTATGTATTATATACGTGTATTCCAACAATTCCACTTTGGTCTGGTAATACATTCGCCGCTAATCGAAATCCCCTTTTTATGTCTTGAAAATCAACAAAATTGATCTTTATTCACTTCATCGATTTAGGGGTGAACATTGGTGCAAAGAAAAGGGGGACGGGGTCTACGATGCCCCGAAAGATAGGGGGTGCATGGACGAAAATATAGCGCGTGTTATATAATTATGTATTATATACGTGTATTCCAACAATTCCACTTTGGTCTGGTAATACATTCGCCGCTAATCGAAATCACCATTTTATGTCTTGAAAATCAACCAAATTGATCTTTATTAATCACTTCATCGATTTAGGGGTAAACATTGGTGCACAGAAAAGGGAGACGGGGTCTACGATGCCCCGAAAGGTAGGGGGTGCATGGACGAAAATATAGCGCGTGTTATATAATTATGTATTATATACGTGTATTCCAACAATTCCACTTTGGTCTGGTAATACATTCGCCGCTAATCGAAATCACCATTTTATGTCTTGAAAATCAACCAAATTGATCTTTATTAATCACTTCATCGATTTAGGGGTAAACATTGGTGCACAGAAAAGGGGGACGGGGTCTACGATGTCCCGAAAGGTAGGGGGTGCATGGACGAAAATATAGCGCGTGTTATATAATTATGTATTATATACGTGTATTCCAACAATTCCATTTTGGTCAGGTAATACATTCGCCGCTAATCGAAATCACCATTTTATGTCTTGAAAATCAACCAAATTGATCTTTATTAATCACTTCATCGATTTAGGGGTGAACATTGGTGCACAGAAAAGGGGGACGGGGTCTACGATGTCCCGAAAGGTAGGGGGTGCATGGACGAAAATATAGCGCGTGTTATATAATTATGTATTATATACGTGTATTCCAACAATTCCACTTTGGTCTGGTAATACATTCGCCGCTAATCGAAATCACCATTTTATGTCTTGAAAATCAACCAAATTGATCTTTATTAATCACTCCATCGATTTAGGGGTAAACATTGGTGCACAGAAAAGGGGGACGGGGTCTACGATGCCCCGAAAGGTAGGGGGTGCATGGACGAAAATATAGCGCGTGTTATATAATTATGTATTATATACGTGTATTCCAACAATTCCACTTTGGTCTGGTAATACATTCGCCGCTAATCGAAATCACCTTTTTATGTCTTGAAAATCGACCAAATTCATCTTTATAAATCACTTCATCGATCTAGGGGTGAACATTGGTGCACAGAAAAGGGGGACGGGGTCTACGATGCCCCGAAAGGTAGGGGGTGCATGGACGAAAATATAGCGCGTGTTATATAATTATGTATTATATACGTGTATTCCAACAATTCCACTTTGGTCTGGTAATACATTCGCCGCTTATCGAAATCACCTTTTTATGTCTTGAAAATCGACCAAATTGATCTTTATAAATCACTTCATCGATCTAGGGGTGAACATTGGTGCACAGAAAAGGGGGACGGGGTCTACGATGCCCCGAAAGGTAGGGGGTGCATGGACGAAAATATAGCGCGTGTTATATAATTATGTATTATATACATGTATTCCAACAATTCCACTTTGGTCTGGTAATACATTCGCCGCTAATCGAAATCACATTTTTATGTCTTGAAAATCAACCAAATTGATCTTTATTAATCACTTCATCGATTTAGGGGTGAACATTGATGCACAGAATAGGGGGACGGGGTCTCCGATGCCCCGAAAGGTAGGGGGTGCATGGACGAAAATATAGCGCGTGTTATATAATTATGTATTATATACGTGTATTCCAACAATTCCACTTTGGTCTGGTAATACATTCGCCGCTAATCGAAATCACCATTTTATGTCTTGAAAATCAACCAAATTGATCTTTATTAATTACTTCATCGATTTAGGGGTGAACATTGGTGCACAGAAAAGGGGGACGGGGTCTACGATGCCCCGAAAGGTAGGGGGTGCATGGACGAAAATATAGCGCGTGTTATATAAGTATGTATTATATACGTGTATTCCAACAATTCCACTTTGGTCTGGTAATACATTCGCCGCTAATCGAAATCACCTTTTTATGTCTTGAAAATCGACCAAATTGATCTTTATAAATCACTTCATCGATTTAGGGGTGAACATTGGTGCACAGAAAAGGGGGACGGGGTCTACGATGCCCCGAAAGGTAGGGGGTGCATGGACGAAAATATAGCGCGTGTTATATAATTATGTATTATATACGTGTATTCCAACAATTCCACTTTGGTCTGGTAATACATTCGCCGCTAATCAAAATCACCATTTTATGTCTTGAAAATCAACCAAATTGATCTTTATTAATCACTTCATCGATTTAGGGGTAAACATTGGTGCACAGAAAAGGGGGACGGGGTCTACGATGCCCCGAAATGTAGGGGGTGCATGGACGAAAATATAGCGCGTGTTATATAATTATGTATTATATACGTGTATTCCAACAATTCCACTTTGGTCTGGTATTACATTCGCCGCTAATCGAAATCACCATTTTATGTCTTGAAAATCAACCAAATTGATCTTTATTAATCACTTCATCGATTTAGGGGTGAACATTGGTGCACAGAAAAGGGGGACGGGGTCTACGATGCCCCGAAAGGTAGGAGGTGCATGGACGAAAATATAGCGCGTGTTATATAATTATGTATTATATACGTGTATTCCAACAATTCCACTTTGGTCTGGTAATACATTCGCCGCTAATCGAAATCACCTTTTTATGTCTTGAAAATCGACCAAATTGATCTTTATAAATAACTTCATCGATCTAGGGGTGAACATTGGTGCACAGAAAAGGGGGACGGGGTCTACGATGCCCCGAAAGGTAGGGGGTGCATGGACGAAAATATAGCGCGTGTTATATAATTATGTATTATATACGTGTATTCCAACAATTCCACTTTGGTCTGGTAATACATTCGCCGCTAATCGAAATCACCTTTTTATGTCTTGAAAATCAACCAAATTGATCTGTATTAATCATTTATCGATCTAGGGGTAAACATTGGTGCACACAAAAGGGGGACGGGGTCTACGATGCCCCGAAAGGTAGGGGGTGCATGGACGAAAATATAGCGCGTGTTATATAATTATGTATTATATACGTGTATTCCAACAATTCCACTTTGGTCTGGTAATACATTCGCCGCTAATCGAAATCACCATTTTATGTCTTGAAAATCAACCAAATTGATCTTTATTAATCACTTCATCGATTTAGGGGTGAACATTGATGCACAGAATAGGGGGACGGGGTCTCCGATGCCCCGAAAGGTAGGGGGTGCATGGACGAAAATATAGCGCGTGTTATATAATTATGTATTATATACGTGTATTCCAACAATTCCACTTTGGTCTGGTAATACATTCGCCGCTAATCGAAATCACCATTTTATGTCTTGAAAATCAACCAAATTGATCTTTATTAATTACTTCATCGATTTAGGGGTGAACATTGGTGCACAGAAAAGGGGGACGGGGTCTACGATGCCCCGAAAGGTAGGGGGTGCATGGACGAAAATATAGCGCGTGTTATATAAGTATGTATTATATACGTGTATTCCAACAATTCCACTTTGGTCTGGTAATACATTCGCCGCTAATCGAAATCACCTTTTTATGTCTTGAAAATCGACCAAATTGATCTTTATAAATCACTTCATCGATTTAGGGGTGAACATTGGTGCACAGAAAAGGGGGACGGGGTCTACGATGCCCCGAAAGGTAGGGGGTGCATGGACGAAAAAATAGCGCGTGTTATATAATTATGTATTATATACGTGTATTCCAACAATTCCACTTTGGTCTGGTAATACATTCGCCGCTAATCAAAATCACCATTTTATGTCTTGAAAATCAACCAAATTGATCTTTATTAATCACTTCATCGATTTAGGGGTAAACATTGGTGCACAGAAAAGGGGGACGGGGTCTACGATGCCCCGAAATGTAGGGGGTGCATGGACGAAAATATAGCGCGTGTTATATAATTATGTATTATATACGTGTATTCCAACAATTCCACTTTGGTCTGGTATTACATTCGCCGCTAATCGAAATCACCATTTTATGTCTTGAAAATCAACCAAATTGATCTTTATTAATCACTTCATCGATTTAGGGGTGAACATTGGTGCACAGAAAAGGGGGACGGGGTCTACGATGCCCCGAAAGGTAGGAGGTGCATGGACGAAAATATAGCGCGTGTTATATAATTATGTATTATATACGTGTATTCCAACAATTCCACTTTGGTCTGGTAATACATTCGCCGCTAATCGAAATCACCTTTTTATGTCTTGAAAATCGACCAAATTGATCTTTATAAATAACTTCATCGATCTAGGGGTGAACATTGGTGCACAGAAAAGGGGGACGGGGTCTACGATGCCCCGAAAGGTAGGGGGTGCATGGACGAAAATATAGCGCGTGTTATATAATTATGTATTATATACGTGTATTCCAACAATTCCACTTTGGTCTGGTAATACATTCGCCGCTAATCGAAATCACCTTTTTATGTCTTGAAAATCAACCAAATTGATCTGTATTAATCATTTATCGATCTAGGGGTAAACATTGGTGCACACAAAAGGGGGACGGGGTCTACGATGCCCCGAAAGGTAGGGGGTGCATGGACGAAAATATAGCGCGTGTTATATAATTATGTATTATATACGTGTATTCCAACAATTCCACTTTGGTCTGGTAATACATTCGCCGCTAATCGAAATCACCATTTTATGTCTTGAAAATCAACCAAATTGATTTCTATTAATCACTTCATCGATTTAGGGGTGAACATTTGTGAACAGAAAAGGGGGACGGGGTCTACGATGCCCCGAAAGGTAGGGGGTGCATGGACGAAAATATAGCGCGTGTTATATAATTATGTATTATATACGTGTATTCTGGTCTGGTAATACATTCGCCGCTAATCGAAATCACCTTTTTATGTCTTGAAAATCGACCAAATTGATCTTTATAAATCACTTCATCGATCTAGGGGTGAACATTGGTGCACAGAAAAGGGGGACGGGGTCTACGATGCCCCGAAAGGTAGGGGGTGCATGGACGAAAATATAGCGCGTGTTATATAATGTATTATATACGTGTATTCCAACAATTCCACTTTGGTCTGGTAATACATTCGCCGCTAATCGAAATCACCATTTTATGTCTTGAAAATCAACCAAATTGATCTTTATTAATCACTTCATCGATTTAGGGGTGAACATTGGTGCACAGAAAAGGGGGACGGGGTCTACGATGCCCCGAAATGTAGGGGGTGCATGGACGAAAATATAGCGCGTGTTATATAATTATGTATTATATACGTGTATTCCAACAATTCCACTTTGGTCTGGTAATACATTCGCCGCTGATCGAAATCACCATTTTATGTCTTGAAAATCAACCAAATTGATCTTTATTAATCACTTCATCGATTTAGGGGTGAACATTGGTGCACAGAAAGGGGGGACGGGGTCTACGATGCCCCGAAAGGTAGGGGGTGCATGGACGAAAATATAGCGCGTGTTATATAATTATGTATTATATACGTGTATTCCAACAATTCCACTTTGGTCTGGTAATACATTCGCCGCTAATCGAAATCACCTTTTTATGTCTTGAAAATCAACCAAATTGATCTTTATAAATCACTTCATCGATCTAGGGGTGAACATTGGTGCACAGAAAAGGGGGACGGGGTCTACGATGCCCCGAAATGTAGGGGGTGCATGGACGAAAATATAGCGCGTGTTATACAATTATGTATTATATACGTGTATTCCAACAATTCCACTTTGGTCTGGTAATACATTCGCCGCTAATCGAAATCACCTTTTTATGTCTTGAAAATCAACCAAATTGATCTTTTTTAATCACTTCATCGATTTAGGGGTGAACATTGGTGCACAGAAAAGGGGGACGGGGTCTACGATGCCCCGAAAGGTAGGGGGTGCTTGGACGAAAATATAGCGCGTGTTATATAATTATGTATTATGTACGTGTATTCCAACAACTCCACTTTCGTCTGGTAATGCATTCGCCGCTAATCGAAATCACCATTTTATGTCTTGAAAATCAACCAAAATGATCTTTATTAATCACTTCATCGATTTAGGGGTGAACATTGGTGCACAGAAAAGGGGGACGGGGTCTACGATGTCCCGAAAGGTAGGGGATGCATGGACGAAAATATAGCGCGTGTTATATAATTATGTATTATATACGTGTATTCCAACAATTCCACTTTGGTCTGGTAATACATTCGCCGCTAATCGAAATCACCATTTTATGTCTTGAAAATCAACCAAATTGATCTTTATTAATTACTTCATCGATTTAGGGGTGAACATTGGTGCACAGAAAAGGGGGACGGGGTCTACGATGCCCCGAAAGGTAGGGGGTGCATGGACGAAAATATAGCGCGTGTTATATAAGTATGTATTATATACGTGTATTCCAACAATTCCACTTTGGTCTGGTAATACATTCGCCGCTAATCGAAATCACCTTTTTATGTCTTGAAAATCGACCAAATTGATCTTTATAAATCACTTCATCGATTTAGGGGTGAACATTGGTGCACAGAAAAGGGGGACGGGGTCTACGATGCCCCGAAAGGTAGGGGGTGCATGGACGAAAAAATAGCGCGTGTTATATAATTATGTATTATATACGTGTATTCCAACAATTCCACTTTGGTCTGGTAATACATTCGCCGCTAATCAAAATCACCATTTTATGTCTTGAAAATCAACCAAATTGATCTTTATTAATCACTTCATCGATTTAGGGGTAAACATTGGTGCACAGAAAAGGGGGACGGGGTCTACGATGCCCCGAAATGTAGGGGGTGCATGGACGAAAATATAGCGCGTGTTATATAATTATGTATTATATACGTGTATTCCAACAATTCCACTTTGGTCTGGTATTACATTCGCCGCTAATCGAAATCACCATTTTATGTCTTGAAAATCAACCAAATTGATCTTTATTAATCACTTCATCGATTTAGGGGTGAACATTGGTGCACAGAAAAGGGGGACGGGGTCTACGATGCCCCGAAAGGTAGGAGGTGCATGGACGAAAATATAGCGCGTGTTATATAATTATGTATTATATACGTGTATTCCAACAATTCCACTTTGGTCTGGTAATACATTCGCCGCTAATCGAAATCACCTTTTTATGTCTTGAAAATCGACCAAATTGATCTTTATAAATAACTTCATCGATCTAGGGGTGAACATTGGTGCACAGAAAAGGGGGACGGGGTCTACGATGCCCCGAAAGGTAGGGGGTGCATGGACGAAAATATAGCGCGTGTTATATAATTATGTATTATATACGTGTATTCCAACAATTCCACTTTGGTCTGGTAATACATTCGCCGCTAATCGAAATCACCTTTTTATGTCTTGAAAATCAACCAATTTGATCTGTATTAATCATTTATCGATCTAGGGGTAAACATTGGTGCACACAAAAGGGGGACGGGGTCTACGATGCCCCGAAAGGTAGGGGGTGCATGGACGAAAATATAGCGCGTGTTATATAATTATGTATTATATACGTGTATTCCAACAATTCCACTTTGGTCTGGTAATACATTCGCCGCTAATCGAAATCACCATTTTATGTCTTGAAAATCAACCAAATTGATTTCTATTAATCACTTCATCGATTTAGGGGTGAACATTTGTGAACAGAAAAGGGGGACGGGGTCTACGATGCCCCGAAAGGTAGGGGGTGCATGGACGAAAATATAGCGCGTGTTATATAATTATGTATTATATACGTGTATTCTGGTCTGGTAATACATTCGCCGCTAATCGAAATCACCTTTTTATGTCTTGAAAATCGACCAAATTGATCTTTATAAATCACTTCATCGATCTAGGGGTGAACATTGGTGCACAGAAAAGGGGGACGGGGTCTACGATGCCCCGAAAGGTAGGGGGTGCATGGACGAAAATATAGCGCGTGTTATATAATGTATTATATACGTGTATTCCAACAATTCCACTTTGGTCTGGTAATACATTCGCCGCTAATCGAAATCACCATTTTATGTCTTGAAAATCAACCAAATTGATCTTTATTAATCACTTCATCGATTTAGGGGTGAACATTGGTGCACAGAAAAGGGGGACGGGGTCTACGATGCCCCGAAATGTAGGGGGTGCATGGACGAAAATATAGCGCGTGTTATATAATTATGTATTATATACGTGTATTCCAACAATTCCACTTTGGTCTGGTAATACATTCGCCGCTGATCGAAATCACCATTTTATGTCTTGAAAATCAACCAAATTGATCTTTATTAATCACTTCATCGATTTAGGGGTGAACATTGGTGCACAGAAAGGGGGGACGGGGTCTACGATGCCCCGAAAGGTAGGGGGTGCATGGACGAAAATATAGCGCGTGTTATATAATTATGTATTATATACGTGTATTCCAACAATTCCACTTTGGTCTGGTAATACATTCGCCGCTAATCGAAATCACCTTTTTATGTCTTGAAAATCAACCAAATTGATCTTTATAAATCACTTCATCGATCTAGGGGTGAACATTGGTGCACAGAAAAGGGGGACGGGGTCTACGATGCCCCGAAATGTAGGGGGTGCATGGACGAAAATATAGCGCGTGTTATACAATTATGTATTATATACGTGTATTCCAACAATTCCACTTTGGTCTGGTAATACATTCGCCGCTAATCGAAATCACCTTTTTATGTCTTGAAAATCAACCAAATTGATCTTTTTTAATCACTTCATCGATTTAGGGGTGAACATTGGTGCACAGAAAAGGGGGACGGGGTCTACGATGCCCCGAAAGGTAGGGGGTGCTTGGACGAAAATATAGCGCGTGTTATATAATTATGTATTATGTACGTGTATTCCAACAACTCCACTTTCGTCTGGTAATGCATTCGCCGCTAATCGAAATCACCATTTTATGTCTTGAAAATCAACCAAAATGATCTTTATTAATCACTTCATCGATTTAGGGGTGAACATTGGTGCACAGAAAAGGGGGACGGGGTCTACGATGTCCCGAAAGGTAGGGGATGCATGGACGAAAATATAGCGCGTGTTATATAATTATGTATTATATACGTTTATTCCAACAATTCCACTTTGGTCTGGTAATACATTCGCCGCTAATCGAAATCCCCTTTTTATGTCTTGAAAATCAACAAAATTGATCTTTATTCACTTCATCGATTTAGGGGTGAACATTGGTGCACAGAAAAGGGGGACGGGGTCTACGATGCCCCGAAAGATAGGGGGTGCATGGACGAAAATAAAGCGCGTGTTATATAATTATGTATTATATACGTGTATTCCAACAATTCCACTTTGGTCTGGTAATACATTCGCCGCTAATCGAAATCACCATTTTATGTCTTGAAAATCAACCAAATTGATCTTTATTAATCACTTCATCGATTTAGGGGTAAACATTGGTGCACAGAAAAGGGAGACGGGGTCTACGATGCCCCAAAAGGTAGGGGGTGCATGGACGAAAATATAGCGCGTGCTATATAATTATGTATTATATACGTGTATTCCAACAATTCCACTTTGGTCTGGTAATACATTCGCCGCTAATCGAAATCACCATTTTATGTCTTGAAAATCAACCAAATTGATCTTTATTAATCACTTCATCGATTTAGGGGTAAACATTGGTGCACAGAAAAGGGGGACGGGGTCTACGATGTCCCGAAAGGTAGGGGGTGCATTGACGAAAATATAGCGCGTGTTATATAATTATGTATTATATACGTGTATTCCAACAATTCCACTTTGGTCTGGTAATACATTCGCCGCTAATCGAAATCCCCTTTTTATGTCTTGAAAATCAACAAAATTGATCTTTATTCACTTCATCGATTTAGGGGTGAACATTGGTGCAAAGAAAAGGGGGACGGGGTCTACGATGCCCCGAAAGATAGGGGGTGCATGGACGAAAATATAGCGCGTGTTATATAATTATGTATTATATACGTGTATTCCAACAATTCCACTTTGGTCTGGTAATACATTCGCCGCTAATCGAAATCACCATTTTATGTCTTGAAAATCAACCAAATTGATCTTTATTAATCACTTCATCGATTTAGGGGTAAACATTGGTGCACAGAAAAGGGAGACGGGGTCTACGATGCCCCGAAAGGTAGGGGGTGCATGGACGAAAATATAGCGCGTGTTATATAATTATGTATTATATACGTGTATTCCAACAATTCCACTTTGGTCTGGTAATACATTCGCCGCTAATCGAAATCACCATTTTATGTCTTGAAAATCAACCAAATTGATCTTTATTAATCACTTCATCGATTTAGGGGTAAACATTGGTGCACAGAAAAGGGGGACGGGGTCTACGATGTCCCGAAAGGTAGGGGGTGCATGGACGAAAATATAGCGCGTGTTATATAATTATGTATTATATACGTGTATTCCAACAATTCCATTTTGGTCAGGTAATACATTCGCCGCTAATCGAAATCACCATTTTATGTCTTGAAAATCAACCAAATTGATCTTTATTAATCACTTCATCGATTTAGGGGTGAACATTGGTGCACAGAAAAGGGGGACGGGGTCTACGATGTCCCGAAAGGTAGGGGGTGCATGGACGAAAATATAGCGCGTGTTATATAATTATGTATTATATACGTGTATTCCAACAATTCCACTTTGGTCTGGTAATACATTCGCCGCTAATCGAAATCACCATTTTATGTCTTGAAAATCAACCAAATTGATCTTTATTAATCACTCCATCGATTTAGGGGTAAACATTGGTGCACAGAAAAGGGGGACGGGGTCTACGATGCCCCGAAAGGTAGGGGGTGCATGGACGAAAATATAGCGCGTGTTATATAATTATGTATTATATACGTGTATTCCAACAATTCCACTTTGGTCTGGTAATACATTCGCCGCTAATCGAAATCACCTTTTTATGTCTTGAAAATCGACCAAATTCATCTTTATAAATCACTTCATCGATCTAGGGGTGAACATTGGTGCACAAAAAAGGGGGACGGGGTCTACGATGCCCCGAAAGGTAGGGGGTGCATGGACGAAAATATAGCGCGTGTTATATAATTATGTATTATATACGTGTATTCCAACAATTCCACTTTGGTCTGGTAATACATTCGCCGCTTATCGAAATCACCTTTTTATGTCTTGAAAATCGACCAAATTGATCTTTATAAATCACTTCATCGATCTAGGGGTGAACATTGGTGCACAGAAAAGGGGGACGGGGTCTACGATGCCCCGAAAGGTAGGGGGTGCATGGACGAAAATATAGCGCGTGTTATATAATTATGTATTATATACATGTATTCCAACAATTCCACTTTGGTCTGGTAATACATTCGCCGCTAATCGAAATCACATTTTTATGTCTTGAAAATCAACCAAATTGATCTTTATTAATCACTTCATCGATTTAGGGGTGAACATTGATGCACAGAATAGGGGGACGGGGTCTCCGATGCCCCGGAAGGTAGGGGGTGCATGGACGAAAATATAGCGCGTGTTATATAATTATGTATTATATACGTGTATTCCAACAATTCCACTTTGGTCTGGTAATACATTCGCCGCTAATCGAAATCACCATTTTATGTCTTGAAAATCAACCAAATTGATCTTTATTAATTACTTCATCGATTTAGGGGTGAACATTGGTGCACAGAAAAGGGGGACGGGGTCTACGATGCCCCGAAAGGTAGGGGGTGCATGGACGAAAATATAGCGCGTGTTATATAAGTATGTATTATATACGTGTATTCCAACAATTCCACTTTGGTCTGGTAATACATTCGCCGCTAATCGAAATCACCTTTTTATGTCTTGAAAATCGACCAAATTGATCTTTATAAATCACTTCATCGATTTAGGGGTGAACATTGGTGCACAGAAAAGGGGGACGGGGTCTACGATGCCCCGAAAGGTAGGGGGTGCATGGACGAAAATATAGCGCGTGTTATATAATTATGTATTATATACGTGTATTCCAACAATTCCACTTTGGTCTGGTAATACATTCGCCGCTAATCAAAATCACCATTTTATGTCTTGAAAATCAACCAAATTGATCTTTATTAATCACTTCATCGATTTAGGGGTAAACATTGGTGCACAGAAAAGGGGGACGGGGTCTACGATGCCCCGAAATGTAGGGGGTGCATGGACGAAAATATAGCGCGTGTTATATAATTATGTATTATATACGTGTATTCCAACAATTCCACTTTGGTCTGGTATTACATTCGCCGCTAATCGAAATCACCATTTTATGTCTTGAAAATCAACCAAATTGATCTTTATTAATCACTTCATCGATTTAGGGGTGAACATTGGTGCACAGAAAAGGGGGACGGGGTCTACGATGCCCCGAAAGGTAGGAGGTGCATGGACGAAAATATAGCGCGTGTTATATAATTATGTATTATATACGTGTATTCCAACAATTCCACTTTGGTCTGGTAATACATTCGCCGCTAATCGAAATCACCTTTTTATGTCTTGAAAATCGACCAAATTGATCTTTATAAATAACTTCATCGATCTAGGGGTGAACATTGGTGCACAGAAAAGGGGGACGGGGTCTACGATGCCCCGAAAGGTAGGGGGTGCATGGACGAAAATATAGCGCGTGTTATATAATTATGTATTATATACGTGTATTCCAACAATTCCACTTTGGTCTGGTAATACATTCGCCGCTAATCGAAATCACCTTTTTATGTCTTGAAAATCAACCAAATTGATCTGTATTAATCATTTATCGATCTAGGGGTAAACATTGGTGCACACAAGAGGGGGACGGGGTCTACGATGCCCCGAAAGGTAGGGGGTGCATGGACGAAAATATAGCGCGTGTTATATAATTATGTATTATATACGTGTATTCCAACAATTCCACTTTGGTCTGGTAATACATTCGCCGCTAATCGAAATCACCATTTTATGTCTTGAAAATCAACCACATTGATCTTTATTAATCACTTCATCGATTTAGGGGTGAACATTGATGCACAGAATAGGGGGACGGGGTCTCCGATGCCCCGAAAGGTAGGGGGTGCATGGACGAAAATATAGCGCGTGTTATATAATTATGTATTATATACGTGTATTCCAACAATTCCACTTTGGTCTGGTAATACATTCGCCGCTAATCGAAATCACCATTTTATGTCTTGAAAATCAACCAAATTGATCTTTATTAATTACTTCATCGATTTAGGGGTGAACATTGGTGCACAGAAAAGGGGGACGGGGTCTACGATGCCCCGAAAGGTAGGGGGTGCATGGACGAAAATATAGCGCGTGTTATATAAGTATGTATTATATACGTGTATTCCAACAATTCCACTTTGGTCTGGTAATACATTCGCCGCTAATCGAAATCACCTTTTTATGTCTTGAAAATCGACCAAATTGATCTTTATAAATCACTTCATCGATTTAGGGGTGAACATTGGTGCACAGAAAAGGGGGACGGGGTCTACGATGCCCCGAAAGGTAGGGGGTGCATGGACGAAAAAATAGCGCGTGTTATATAATTATGTATTATATACGTGTATTCCAACAATTCCACTTTGGTCTGGTAATACATTCGCCGCTAATCAAAATCACCATTTTATGTCTTGAAAATCAACCAAATTGATCTTTATTAATCACTTCATCGATTTAGGGGTAAACATTGGTGCACAGAAAAGGGGGACGGGGTCTACGATGCCCCGAAATGTAGGGGGTGCATGGACGAAAATATAGCGCGTGTTATATAATTATGTATTATATACGTGTATTCCAACAATTCCACTTTGGTCTGGTATTACATTCGCCGCTAATCGAAATCACCATTTTATGTCTTGAAAATCAACCAAATTGATCTTTATTAATCACTTCATCGATTTAGGGGTGAACATTGGTGCACAGAAAAGGGGGACGGGGTCTACGATGCCCCGAAAGGTAGGAGGTGCATGGACGAAAATATAGCGCGTGTTATATAATTATGTATTATATACGTGTATTCCAACAATTCCACTTTGGTCTGGTAATACATTCGCCGCTAATCGAAATCACCTTTTTATGTCTTGAAAATCGACCAAATTGATCTTTATAAATAACTTCATCGATCTAGGGGTGAACATTGGTGCACAGAAAAGGGGGACGGGGTCTACGATGCCCCGAAAGGTAGGGGGTGCATGGACGAAAATATAGCGCGTGTTATATAATTATGTATTATATACGTGTATTCCAACAATTCCACTTTGGTCTGGTAATACATTCGCCGCTAATCGAAATCACCTTTTTATGTCTTGAAAATCAACCAAATTGATCTGTATTAATCATTTATCGATCTAGGGGTAAACATTGGTGCACACAAAAGGGGGACGGGGTCTACGATGCCCCGAAAGGTAGGGGGTGCATGGACGAAAATATAGCGCGTGTTATATAATTATGTATTATATACGTGTATTCCAACAATTCCACTTTGGTCTGGTAATACATTCGCCGCAAATCGAAATCACCATTTTATGTCTTGAAAATCAACCAAATTGATTTCTATTAATCACTTCATCGATTTAGGGGTGAACATTTGTGAACAGAAAAGGGGGACGGGGTCTACGATGCCCCGAAAGGTAGGGGGTGCATGGACGAAAATATAGCGCGTGTTATATAATTATGTATTATATACGTGTATTCTGGTCTGGTAATACATTCGCCGCTAATCGAAATCACCTTTTTATGTCTTGAAAATCGACCAAATTGATCTTTATAAATCACTTCATCGATCTAGGGGTGAACATTGGTGCACAGAAAAGGGGGACGGGGTCTACGATGCCCCGAAAGGTAGGGGGTGCATGGACGAAAATATAGCGCGTGTTATATAATGTATTATATACGTGTATTCCAACAATTCCACTTTGGTCTGGTAATACATTCGCCGCTAATCGAAATCACCATTTTATGTCTTGAAAATCAACCAAATTGATCTTTATTAATCACTTCATCGATTTAGGGGTGAACATTGGTGCACAGAAAAGGGGGACGGGGTCTACGATGCCCCGAAATGTAGGGGGTGCATGGACGAAAATATAGCGCGTGTTATATAATTATGTATTATATACGTGTATTCCAACAATTCCACTTTGGTCTGGTAATACATTCGCCGCTAATCGAAATCCCCTTTTTATGTCTTGAAAATCAACAAAATTGATCTTTATTCACTTCATCGATTTAGGGGTGAACATTGGTGCACAGAAAAGGGGGACGGGGTCTACGATGCCCCGAAAGATAGGGGGTGCATGGACGAAAATATAGCGCGTGTTATATAATTATGTATTATATACGTGTATTCCAACAATTCCACTTTGGTCTGGTAATACATTCGCCGCTAATCGAAATCACCATTTTATGTCTTGAAAATCAACCAAATTGATCTTTATTAATCACTTCATCGATTTAGGGGTAAACATTGGTGCACAGAAAAGGGAGACGGGGTCTACGATGCCCCGAAAGGTAGGGGGTGCATGGACGAAAATATAGCGCGTGTTATATAATTATGTATTATATACGTGTATTCCAACAATTCCACTTTGGTCTGGTAATACATTCGCCGCTAATCGAAATCACCATTTTATGTCTTGAAAATCAACCAAATTGATCTTTATTAATCACTTCATCGATTTAGGGGTAAACATTGGTGCACAGAAAAGGGGGACGGGGTCTACGATGTCCCGAAAGGTAGGGGGTGCATGGACGAAAATATAGCGCGTGTTATATAATTATGTATTATATACGTGTATTCCAACAATTCCATTTTGGTCAGGTAATACATTCGCCGCTATTCGAAATCACCATTTTATGTCTTGAAAATCAACCAAATTGATCTTTATTAATCACTTCATCGATTTAGGGGTGAACATTGGTGCACAGAAAAGGGGGACGGGGTCTACGATGTCCCGAAAGGTAGGGGGTGCATGGACGAAAATATAGCGCGTGTTATATAATTATGTATTATATACGTGTATTCCAACAATTCCACTTTGGTCTGGTAATACATTCGCCGCTAATCGAAATCACCATTTTATGTCTTGAAAATCAACCAAATTGATCTTTATTAATCACTCCATCGATTTAGGGGTAAACATTGGTGCACAGAAAAGGGGGACGGGGTCTACGATGCCCCGAAAGGTAGGGGGTGCATGGACGAAAATATAGCCCGTGTTATATAATTATGTATTATATACGTGTATTCCAACAATTCCACTTTGGTCTGGTAATACATTCGCCGCTAATCGAAATCACCTTTTTATGTCTTGAAAATCGACCAAATTCATCTTTATAAATCACTTCATCGATCTAGGGGTGAACATTGGTGCACAAAAAAGGGGGACGGGGTCTACGATGCCCCGAAAGGTAGGGGGTGCATGGACGAAAATATAGCGCGTGTTATATAATTATGTATTATATACGTGTATTCCAACAATTCCACTTTGGTCTGGTAATACATTCGCCGCTTATCGAAATCACCTTTTTATGTCTTGATAATCGACCAAATTGATCTTTATAAATCACTTCATCGATCTAGGGGTGAACATTGGTGCACAGAAAAGGGGGACGGGGTCTACGATGCCCCGAAAGGTAGGGGGTGCATGGACGAAAATATAGCGCGTGTTATATAATTATGTATTATATACATGTATTCCAACAATTCCACTTTGGTCTGGTAATACATTCGCCGCTAATCGAAATCACATTTTTATGTCTTGAAAATCAACCAAATTGATCTTTATTAATCACTTCATCGATTTAGGGGTGAACATTGATGCACAGAATAGGGGGACGGGGTCTCCGATGCCCCGAAAGGTAGGGGGTGCATGGACGAAAATATAGCGCGTGTTATATAATTATGTATTATATACGTGTATTCCAACAATTCCACTTTGGTCTGGTAATACATTCGCCGCTAATCGAAATCACCATTTTATGTCTTGAAAATCAACCAAATTGATCTTTATTAATTACTTCATCGATTTAGGGGTGAACATTGGTGCACAGAAAAGGGGGACGGGGTCTACGATGCCCCGAAAGGTAGGGGGTGCATGGACGAAAATATAGCGCGTGTTATATAAGTATGTATTATATACGTGTATTCCAACAATTCCACTTTGGTCTGGTAATACATTCGCCGCTAATCGAAATCACCATTTTATGTCTTGAAAATCAACCAAATTGATCTTTATTAATTACTTCATCGATTTAGGGGTGAACATTGGTGCACAGAAAAGGGGGACGGGGTCTACGATGCCCCGAAAGGTAGGGGGTGCATGGACGAAAATATAGCGCGTGTTATATAAGTATGTATTATATACGTGTATTCCAACAATTCCACTTTGGTCTGGTAATACATTCGCCGCTAATCGAAATCACCTTTTTATGTCTTGAAAATCGACCAAATTGATCTTTATAAATCACTTCATCGATTTAGGGGTGAACATTGGTGCACAGAAAAGGGGGACGGGGTCTACGATGCCCCGAAAGGTAGGGGGTGCATGGACGAAAAAATAGCGCGTGTTATATAATTATGTATTATATACGTGTATTCCAACAATTCCACTTTGGTCTGGTAATACATTCGCCGCTAATCAAAATCACCATTTTATGTCTTGAAAATCAACCAAATTGATCTTTATTAATCACTTCATCGATTTAGGGGTAAACATTGGTGCACAGAAAAGGGGGACGGGGTCTACGATGCCCCGAAATGTAGGGGGTGCATGGACGAAAATATAGCGCGTGTTATATAATTATGTATTATATACGTGTATTCCAACAATTCCACTTTGGTCTGGTATTACATTCGCCGCTAATCGAAATCACCATTTTATGTCTTGAAAATCAACCAAATTGATCTTTATTAATCACTTCATCGATTTAGGGGTGAACATTGGTGCACAGAAAAGGGGGACGGGGTCTACGATGCCCCGAAAGGTAGGAGGTGCATGGACGAAAATATAGCGCGTGTTATATAATTATGTATTATATACGTGTATTCCAACAATTCCACTTTGGTCTGGTAATACATTCGCCGCTAATCGAAATCACCTTTTTATGTCTTGAAAATCGACCAAATTGATCTTTATAAATAACTTCATCGATCTAGGGGTGAACATTGGTGCACAGAAAAGGGGGACGGGGTCTACGATGCCCCGAAAGGTAGGGGGTGCATGGACGAAAATATAGCGCGTGTTATATAATTATGTATTATATACGTGTATTCCAACAATTCCACTTTGGTCTGGTAATACATTCGCCGCTAATCGAAATCACCTTTTTATGTCTTGAAAATCAACCAAATTGATCTGTATTAATCATTTATCGATCTAGGGGTAAACATTGGTGCACACAAAAGGGGGACGGGGTCTACGATGCCCCGAAAGGTAGGGGGTGCATGGACGAAAATATAGCGCGTGTTATATAATTATGTATTATATACGTGTATTCCAACAATTCCACTTTGGTCTGGTAATACATTCGCCGCAAATCGAAATCACCATTTTATGTCTTGAAAATCAACCAAATTGATCTTTATAAATCACTTCATCGATCTAGGGGTGAACATTGGTGCACAGAAAAGGGGGACGGGGTCTACGATGCCCCGAAAGGTAGGGGGTGCATGGACGAAAATATAGCGCGTGTTATATAATGTATTATATACGTGTATTCCAACAATTCCACTTTGGTCTGGTAATACATTCGCCGCTAATCGAAATCACCTTTTTATGTCTTGAAAATCGACCAAATTGATCTTTATAAATCACTTCATCGATCTAGGGGTGAACATTGGTGCACAGAAAAGGGGGACGGGGTCTACGATGCCCCGAAAGGTAGGGGGTGCATGGACGAAAATATAGCGCGTGTTATATAATGTATTATATACGTGTATTCCAACAATTCCACTTTGGTCTGGTAATACATTCGCCGCTAATCGAAATCACCATTTTATGTCTTGAAAATCAACCAAATTGATCTTTATTAATCACTTCATCGATTTAGGGGTGAACATTGGTGCACAGAAAAGGGGGACGGGGTCTACGATGCCCCGAAATGTAGGGGGTGCATGGACGAAAATATAGCGCGTGTTATATAATTATGTATTATATACGTGTATTCCAACAATTCCACTTTGGTCTGGTAATACATTCGCCGCTAATCGAAATCCCCTTTTTATGTCTTGAAAATCAACAAAATTGATCTTTATTCACTTCATCGATTTAGGGGTGAACATTGGTGCACAGAAAAGGGGGACGGGGTCTACGATGCCCCGAAAGATAGGGGGTGCATGGACGAAAATATAGCGCGTGTTATATAATTATGTATTATATACGTGTATTCCAACAATTCCACTTTGGTCTGGTAATACATTCGCCGCTAATCGAAATCACCATTTTATGTCTTGAAAATCAACCAAATTGATCTTTATTAATCACTTCATCGATTTAGGGGTAAACATTGGTGCACAGAAAAGGGAGACGGGGTCTACGATGCCCCGAAAGGTAGGGGGTGCATGGACGAAAATATAGCGCGTGTTATATAATTATGTATTATATACGTGTATTCCAACAATTCCACTTTGGTCTGGTAATACATTCGCCGCTAATCGAAATCACCATTTTATGTCTTGAAAATCAACCAAATTTATCTTTATTAATCACTTCATCGATTTAGGGGTAAACATTGGTGCACAGAAAAGGGGGACGGGGTCTACGATGTCCCGAAAGGTAGGGGGTGCATGGACGAAAATATAGCGCGTGTTATATAATTATGTATTATATACGTGTATTCCAACAATTCCATTTTGGTCAGGTAATACATTCGCCGCTATTCGAAATCACCATTTTATGTCTTGAAAATCAACCAAATTGATCTTTATTAATCACTTCATCGATTTAGGGGTGAACATTGGTGCACAGAAAAGGGGGACGGGGTCTACGATGTCCCGAAAGGTAGGGGGTGCATGGACGAAAATATAGCCCGTGTTATATAATTATGTATTATATACGTGTATTCCAACAATTCCACTTTGGTCTGGTAATACATTCGCCGCTAATCGAAATCACCATTTTATGTCTTGAAAATCAACCAAATTGATCTTTATTAATCACTCCATCGATTTAGGGGTAAACATTGGTGCACAGAAAAGGGGGACGGGGTCTACGATGCCCCGAAAGGTAGGGGGTGCATGGACGAAAATATAGCCCGTGTTATATAATTATGTATTATATACGTGTATTCCAACAATTCCACTTTGGTCTGGTAATACATTCGCCGCTAATCGAAATCACCTTTTTATGTCTTGAAAATCGACCAAATTCATCTTTATAAATCACTTCATCGATCTAGGGGTGAACATTGGTGCACAAAAAAGGGGGACGGGGTCTACGATGCCCCGAAAGGTAGGGGGTGCATGGACGAAAATATAGCGCGTGTTATATAATTATGTATTATATACGTGTATTCCAACAATTCCACTTTGGTCTGGTAATACATTCGCCGCTTATCGAAATCACCTTTTTATGTCTTGAAAATCGACCAAATTGATCTTTATAAATCACTTCATCGATCTAGGGGTGAACATTGGTGCACAGAAAAGGGGGACGGGGTCTACGATGCCCCGAAAGGTAGGGGGTGCATGGACGAAAATATAGCGCGTGTTATATAATTATGTATTATATACATGTATTCCAACAATTCCACTTTGGTCTGGTAATACATTCGCCGCTAATCGAAATCACATTTTTATGTCTTGAAAATCAACCAAATTGATCTTTATTAATCACTTCATCGATTTAGGGGTGAACATTGATGCACAGAATAGGGGGACGGGGTCTCCGATGCCCCGAAAGGTAGGGGGTGCATGGACGAAAATATAGCGCGTGTTATATAATTATGTATTATATACGTGTATTCCAACAATTCCACTTTGGTCTGGTAATACATTCGCCGCTAATCGAAATCACCATTTTATGTCTTGAAAATCAACCAAATTGATCTTTATTAATTACTTCATCGATTTAGGGGTGAACATTGGTGCACAGAAAAGGGGGACGGGGTCTACGATGCCCCGAAAGGTAGGGGGTGCATGGACGAAAATATAGCGCGTGTTATATAAGTATGTATTATATACGTGTATTCCAACAATTCCACTTTGGTCTGGTAATACATTCGCCGCTAATCGAAATCACCTTTTTATGTCTTGAAAATCGACCAAATTGATCTTTATAAATCACTTCATCGATTTAGGGGTGAACATTGGTGCACAGAAAAGGGGGACGGGGTCTACGATGCCCCGAAAGGTAGGGGGTGCATGGACGAAAATATAGCGCGTGTTATATAATTATGTATTATATACGTGTATTCCAACAATTCCACTTTGGTCTGGTATTACATTCGCCGCTAATCGAAATCACCATTTTATGTCTTGAAAATCAACCAAATTGATCTTTATTAATCACTTCATCGATTTAGGGGTGAACATTGGTGCACAGAAAAGGGGGACGGGGTCTACGATGCCCCGAAAGGTAGGAGGTGCATGGACGAAAATATAGCGCGTGTTATATAATTATGTATTATATACGTGTATTCCAACAATTCCACTTTGGTCTGGTAATACATTCGCCGCTAATCGAAATCACCTTTTTATGTCTTGAAAATCGACCAAATTGATCTTTATAAATAACTTCATCGATCTAGGGGTGAACATTGGTGCACAGAAAAGGGGGACGGGGTCTACGATGCCCCGAAAGGTAGGGGGTGCATGGACGAAAATATAGCGCGTGTTATATAATTATGTATTATATACGTGTATTCCAACAATTCCACTTTGGTCTGGTAATACATTCGCCGCTAATCGAAATCACCTTTTTATGTCTTGAAAATCAACCAAATTGATCTTTATTAATCACTTATCGATCTAGGGGTAAACATTGGTGCACACAAAAGGGGGACGGGGTCTACGATGCCCCGAAAGGTAGGGGGTGCATGGACGAAAATATAGCGCGTGTTATATAATTATGTATTATATACGTGTATTCCAACAATTCCACTTTGGTCTGGTAATACATTCGCCGCTAATCGAAATCACCATTTTATGTCTTGAAAATCAACCAAATTGATTTCTATTAATCACTTCATCGATTTAGGGGTGAACATTTGTGAACAGAAAAGGGGGACGGGGTCTACGATGCCCCGAAAGGTAGGGGGTGCATGGACGAAAATATAGCGCGTGTTATATAATTATGTATTATATACGTGTATTCTGGTCTGGTAATACATTCGCCGCTAATCGAAATCACCTTTTTATGTCTTGAAAATCGACCAAATTGATCTTTATAAATCACTTCATCGATCTAGGGGTGAACATTGGTGCACAGAAAAGGGGGACGGGGTCTACGATGCCCCGAAAGGTAGGGGGTGCATGGACGAAAATATAGCGCGTGTTATATAATGTATTATATACGTGTATTCCAACAATTCCACTTTGGTCTGGTAATACATTCGCCGCTAATCGAAATCACCATTTTATGTCTTGAAAATCAACCAAATTGATCTTTATTAATCACTTCATCGATTTAGGGGTGAACATTGGTGCACAGAAAAGGGGGACGGGGTCTACGATGCCCCGAAAGGTAGGGGGTGCATGGACGAAAATATAGCGCGTGTTATATAATTATGTATTATATACGTGTATTCCAACAATTCCACTTTGGTCTGGTAATACATTCGCCGCTAATCGAAATCACCTTTTTATGTCTGGAAAATCAACAAAATTGATCTTTATTAATCACTTCATCGATTTAGGGGTAAACATTGGTGCACAGAAAAGGGGGACGGGGTCTACGATGCCCCGAAATGTAGGGGGTGCATGGACGAAAATATAGCGCGTGTTATATAATTATGTATTATATACGTGTATTCCAACAATTCCACTTTGGTCTGGTAATACATTCGCCGCTAATCGAAATCACCATTTTATGTCTTGAAAATCACCCAAATTGATCTTTATTAATCACTTCATCGATTTAGGGGTGAACATTGGTGCACAGAAAAGGGGGACGGGGTCTACGATGCCCCGAAAGGTAGGAGGTGCATGGACGAAAATATAGCGCGTGTTATATAATTATGTATTATATACGTGTATTCCAACAATTCCACTTTGGTCTGGTAATACATTCGCCGCTAATCGAAATCACCATTTTATGTCTTGAAAATCAACCAAATTGATCTTTATTAATCACTTCATCGATTTAGGGGTGAACATTGGTGCACCGAAAAGGGGGACGGGGTCTACGATGCCCCAAAAGGTAGGGGGTGCATGGACGAAAATATAGCGCGTGTTATATAATTATGTATTATATACGTGTATTCCAACAATTCCACTTTGGTCTGGTAATACATTCGCCGCTAATCGAAATCACCATTTTATGTCTTGAAAATCAACCAAATTGATTTCTATTAATCACTTCATCGATTTAGGGGTGAACATTTGTGAACAGAAAAGGGGGACGGGGTCTACGATGCCCCGAAAGGTAGGGGGTGCATGGACGAAAATATAGCGCGTGTTATATAATTATGTATTATATACGTGTATTCTGGTCTGGTAATACATTCGCCGCTAATCGAAAACACCTTTTTATGTCTTGAAAATCGACCAAATTGATCTTTATAAATCACTTCATCGATCTAGGGGTGAACATTGGTGCACAGAAAAGGGGGACGGGGTCTACGATGCCCCGAAAGGTAGGGGGTGCATGGACGAAAATATAGCGCGTGTTATATAATGTATTATATACGTGTATTCCAACAATTCCACTTTGGTCTGGTAATACATTCGCCGCTAATCGAAATCACCATTTTATGTCTTGAAAATCAACCAAATTGATCTTTATTAATCACTTCATCGATTTAGGGGTGAACATTGGTGCACAGAAAAGGGGGACGGGGTCTACGATGCCCCGAAATGTAGGGGGTGCATGGACGAAAATATAGCGCGTGTTATATAATTATGTATTATATACGTGTATTCCAACAATTCCACTTTGGTCTGGTAATACATTCGCCGCTAATCGAAATCCCCTTTTTATGTCTTGAAAATCAACAAAATTGATCTTTATTCACTTCATCGATTTAGGGGTGAACATTGGTGCACAGAAAAGGGGGACGGGGTCTACGATGCCCCGAAAGATAGGGGGTGCATGGACGAAAATATAGCGCGTGTTATATAATTATGTATTATATACGTGTATTCCAACAATTCCACTTTGGTCTGGTAATACATTCGCCGCTAATCGAAATCACCATTTTATGTCTTGAAAATCAACCAAATTGATCTTTATTAATCACTTCATCGATTTAGGGGTAAACATTGGTGCACAGAAAAGGGAGACGGGGTCTACGATGCCCCGAAAGGTAGGGGGTGCATGGACGAAAATATAGCGCGTGTTATATAATTATGTATTATATACGTGTATTCCAACAATTCCACTTTGGTCTGGTAATACATTCGCCGCTAATCGAAATCACCATTTTATGTCTTGAAAATCAACCAAATTGATCTTTATTAATCACTTCATCGATTTAGGGGTAAACATTGGTGCACAGAAAAGGGGGACGGGGTCTACGATGTCCCGAAAGGTAGGGGGTGCATGGACGAAAATATAGCGCGTGTTATATAATTATGTATTATATACGTGTATTCCAACAATTCCATTTTGGTCAGGTAATACATTCGCCGCTATTCGAAATCACCATTTTATGTCTTGAAAATCAACCAAATTGATCTTTATTAATCACTTCATCGATTTAGGGGTGAACATTGGTGCACAGAAAAGGGGGACGGGGTCTACGATGTCCCGAAAGGTAGGGGGTGCATGGACGAAAATATAGCGCGTGTTATATAATTATGTATTATATACGTGTATTCCAACAATTCCACTTTGGTCTGGTAATACATTCGCCGCTAATCGAAATCACCATTTTATGTCTTGAAAATCAACCAAATTGATCTTTTTTAATCACTCCATCGATTTAGGGGTAAACATTGGTGCACAGAAAAGGGGGACGGGGTCTACGATGCCCCGAAAGGTAGGGGGTGCATGGACGAAAATATAGCGCGTGTTATATAATTATGTATTATATACGTGTATTCCAACAATTCCACTTTGGTCTGGTAATACATTCGCCGCTAATCGAAATCACCTTTTTATGTCTTGAAAATCGACCAAATTCATCTTTATAAATCACTTCATCGATCTAGGGGTGAACATTGGTGCACAAAAAAGGGGGACGGGGTCTACGATGCCCCGAAAGGTAGGGGGTGCATGGACGAAAATATAGCGCGTGTTATATAATTATGTATTATATACGTGTATTCCAACAATTCCACTTTGGTCTGGTAATACATTCGCCGCTTATCGAAATCACCTTTTTATGTCTTGAAAATCGACCAAATTGATCTTTATAAATCACTTCATCGATCTAGGGGTGAACATTGGTGCACAGAAAAGGGGGACGGGGTCTACGATGCCCCGAAAGGTAGGGGGTGCATGGACGAAAATATAGCGCGTGTTATATAATTATGTATTATATACATGTATTCCAACAATTCCACTTTGGTCTGGTAATACATTCGCCGCTAATCGAAATCACATTTTTATGTCTTGAAAATCAACCAAATTGATCTTTATTAATCACTTCATCGATTTAGGGGTGAACATTGATGCACAGAATAGGGGGACGGGGTCTCCGATGCCCCGAAAGGTAGGGGGTGCATGGACGAAAATATAGCGCGTGTTATATAATTATGTATTATATACGTGTATTCCAACAATTCCACTTTGGTCTGGTAATACATTCGCCGCTAATCGAAATCACCATTTTATGTCTTGAAAATCAACCAAATTGATCTTTATTAATTACTTCATCGATTTAGGGGTGAACATTGGTGCACAGAAAAGGGGGACGGGGTCTACGATGCCCCGAAAGGTAGGGGGTGCATGGACGAAAATATAGCGCGTGTTATATAAGTATGTATTATATACGTGTATTCCAACAATTCCACTTTGGTCTGGTAATACATTCGCCGCTAATCGAAATCACCTTTTTATGTCTTGAAAATCGACCAAATTGATCTTTATAAATCACTTCATCGATTTAGGGGTGAACATTGGTGCACAGAAAAGGGGGACGGGGTCTACGATGCCCCGAAAGGTAGGGGGTGCATGGACGAAAATATAGCGCGTGTTATATAATTATGTATTATATACGTGTATTCCAACAATTCCACTTTGGTCTGGTAATACATTCGCCGCTAATCAAAATCACCATTTTATGTCTTGAAAATCAACCAAATTGATCTTTATTAATCACTTCATCGATTTAGGGGTAAACATTGGTGCACAGAAAAGGGGGACGGGGTCTACGATGCCCCGAAATGTAGGGGGTGCATGGACGAAAATATAGCGCGTGTTATATAATTATGTATTATATACGTGTATTCCAACAATTCCACTTTGGTCTGGTATTACATTCGCCGCTAATCGAAATCACCATTTTATGTCTTGAAAATCAACCAAATTGATCTTTATTAATCACTTCATCGATTTAGGGGTGAACATTGGTGCACAGAAAAGGGGGACGGGGTCTACGATGCCCCGAAAGGTAGGAGGTGCATGGACGAAAATATAGCGCGTGTTATATAATTATGTATTATATACGTGTATTCCAACAATTCCACTTTGGTCTGGTAATACATTCGCCGCTAATCGAAATCACCTTTTTATGTCTTGAAAATCGACCAAATTGATCTTTATAAATAACTTCATCGATCTAGGGGTGAACATTGGTGCACAGAAAAGGGGGACGGGGTCTACGATGCCCCGAAAGGTAGGGGGTGCATGGACGAAAATATAGCGCGTGTTATATAATTATGTATTATATACGTGTATTCCAACAATTCCACTTTGGTCTGGTAATACATTCGCCGCTAATCGAAATCACCTTTTTATGTCTTGAAAATCAACCAAATTGATCTTTATTAATCATTTATCGATCTAGGGGTAAACATTGGTGCACACAAAAGGGGGACGGGGTCTACGATGCCCCGAAAGGTAGGGGGTGCATGGACGAAAATATAGCGCGTGTTATATAATTATGTATTATATACGTGTATTCCAACAATTCCACTTTGGTCTGGTAATACATTCGCCGCTAATCGAAATCACCATTTTATGTCTTGAAAATCAACCAAATTGATTTCTATTAATCACTTCATCGATTTAGGGGTGAACATTTGTGAACAGAAAAGGGGGACGGGGTCTACGATGCCCCGAAAGGTAGGGGGTGCATGGACGAAAATATAGCGCGTGTTATATAATTATGTATTATATACGTGTATTCTGGTCTGGTAATACATTCGCCGCTAATCGAAATCACCTTTTTATGTCTTGAAAATCGACCAAATTGATCTTTATAAATCACTTCATCGATCTAGGGGTGAACATTGGTGCACAGAAAAGGGGGACGGGGTCTACGATGCCCCGAAAGGTAGGGGGTGCATGGACGAAAATATAGCGCGTGTTATATAATGTATTATATACGTGTATTCCAACAATTCCACTTTGGTCTGGTAATACATTCGCCGCTAATCGAAATCACCATTTTATGTCTTGAAAATCAACCAAATTGATCTTTATTAATCACTTCATCGATTTAGGGGTGAACATTGGTGCACAGAAAAGGGGGACGGGGTCTACGATGCCCCGAAAGGTAGGGGGTGCATGGACGAAAATATAGCGCGTGTTATATAATTATGTATTATATACGTGTATTCCAACAATTCCACTTTGGTCTGGTAATACATTCGCCGCTAATCGAAATCACCTTTTTATGTCTTGAAAATCAACAAAATTGATCTTTATTAATCACTTCATCGATTTAGGGGTAAACATTGGTGCACAGAAAAGGGGGACGGGGTCTACGATGCCCCGAAATGTAGGGGGTGCATGGACGAAAATATAGCGCGTGTTATATAATTATGTATTATATACGTGTATTCCAACAATTCCACTTTGGTCTGGTAATACATTCGCCGCTAATCGAAATCACCATTTTATGTCTTGAAAATCACCCAAATTGATCTTTATTAATCACTTCATCGATTTAGGGGTGAACATTGGTGCACAGAAAAGGGGGACGGGGTCTACGATGCCCCGAAAGGTAGGAGGTGCATGGACGAAAATATAGCGCGTGTTATATAATTATGTATTATATACGTGTATTCCAACAATTCCACTTTGGTCTGGTAATACATTCGCCGCTAATCGAAATCACCATTTTATGTCTTGAAAATCAACCAAATTGATCTTTATTAATCACTTCATCGATTTAGGGGTGAACATTGGTGCACCGAAAAGGGGGACGGGGTCTACGATGCCCCGAAAGGTAGGGGGTGCATGGACGAAAATATAGCGCGTGTTATATAATTATGTATTATATACGTGTATTCCAACAATTCCACTTTGGTCTGGTAATACATTCGCCGCTAATCGAAATCACCTTTTTATGTCTTGAAAATCAACCAAATTGATCTTTATTAATCACTTCATCGATTTAGGGGTGAACATTGGTGCACAGAAAAGGGGGACGGGGTCTACGATGCCCCGAAAGGTAGGGGGTGCATGGACGAAAATATAGCGCGTGTTATATAATTATGTATTATATACGTGTATTCCAACAATTCCACTTTGGTCTGGTAATACATTCGCCGCTAATCGAAATCACCTTTTTATGTCTTGAAAATCGACCAAATTGATCTTTATTAATCACTTCATCGATTTAGGGGTGAACATTGGTGCACAGAAAAGGGGGACGGGGTCTACGATGCCCCGAAAGGTAGGGGGTGCATGGACGAAAATATAGCGCGTGTTATATAATTATGTATTATATACGTGTATTCCAACAATTCCACTTTGGTCTGGTAATACATTCGCTGCTAATCGAAATCACCTTTTTATGTCTTGAAAATCTACCAAATTGATCTTTATAAATCACTTCATCGATGTAGGGGTGAACATTGGTGCACAGAAAAGGGGGACGGGGTCTACGATGACCCGAAAGGTAGGGGGTGCATGGACGAAAATATAGCGCGTGTTATATAATTATGTATTATATACGTGTATTCCAACAATTCCACTTTGGTCTGGTAATACATTCGCCGCTAATCGAAATCACCTTTTTATGTCTTGAAAATCAACCAAATTGATCTTTATTAATCACTTCATCGATTTAGGGGTGAACATTGGTGCACAGAAAAGGGGGACGGGGTCTACGATGCCCCGAAAGGTAGGGGGTGCATGGACGAAAATATAGCGCGTGTTATATAATTATGTATTATATACGTGTATTCTAAAATTCCACTTTGGTCTTGTAATACATTCGCAGCTAATCGAAATCACCTTTTTATGTCTTGAAAATCAAGCAAATTGATCTTTATTAATCACTTCATCGAATTATGGGTTAACATTGGTGCACAGAAAAGGGGGACGGGGTCTACGATGCCCCGAAAGGTAGGCGCGTGTTGTATAATTATGTATTATATACGTGTATTCCAACAATTCCACTTTGGTCTGGTAATACATTCGCCGCTAATCGAAATCACCTTTTTATGTCTTGAAAATCGACCAAATTGATCTTTATAAATCACTTTATCGATCTAGGGGTGAACATTGGTGCACAGAAAAGGGGGACGGGGTCTACGATGCCCCGAAAGGTAGGGGGTGCATGGACGAAAATATAGCGCGTGTTATATAATTATGTATTATATACGTGTATTACAACAATTCCACTTAGGTCTGGTAATACATTCGCCGCTAATCGAATTCACCTTTTTATGTCTTGAAAATCAACCAAATTGATCTTTATTAATCACTTCATCGATTTAGGGGTGAACATTGGTGCACAGAAAAGGGGGACGGGGTCTGCGATGCCCCGAAAGGTAGGGGGTGCATGGACGAAAATATAGCGCGTGTTATATAATTATGTATTATATACGTGTATTCCAACAATTCCACTTTGGTCTGGTAATACATTCGCCGCTAATCGAAATCACCATTTTATGTCTTGAAAATCAACCAAATTGATCTTTATTAATCACTTCATCGATTTAGGGGTGAACATTGGTGCACAGAAAAGGGGGACGGGGTTTACGATGCCCCGAAAGGTAGGGGGTGCATGGACGAAAATATAGCGCGTGTTATATAATTATGTATTATATACGTGTATTCCAACAATTCCACTTTGGTCTGGTAATACATATGCCGCTAATCGAAATCACCTTTTTATGTCTTGAAAATCAACCAAATTGATCCTTATTAATCACTTCATCGATTTAGGGGTGAACATTGGTGCACATAAAAGGGGGACGGGGTCTACGATGCCCCGAAAGGTAGGGGGTGCATGGACGAAAATATAGCGCGTATTATATATGTATTATATACGTGTATTCCAACAATTCCACTTTGGTCTGGTAATACATTCGCCGCTAATCGAAATCACCATTTTATGTCTTGAAAATCAACCAAATTGATTTTAATTAATCACTTCATCGTTTTAGGGGTGAACATTGGTGCACAGAAAAGGGGGACGGGGTCTACGATGCCCCGAAAGGTAGGAGGTGCATGGACGAAAATATAGCGCGTGTTATATAATTATGTATTATATACGTGTATTCCAACAATTCCACTTTGGTCTGGTAATACATTCGCCGCTAATCGAAATCACCATTTTATGTCTTGAAAATCAACCAAATTGATCTTTATTAATCACTTCATCGATTTAGGGGTGAACATTGGTGCACAGAAAAGGGGGACGGGGTCTACGATGCCCCGAAAGGTAGGAGGTGCATGGACGAAAATATAGCGCGTGTTATATAATTATGTATTATATACGTGTATTCCAACAATTCCACTTTGGTCTGGTAATACATTCGCCGCTTATCGAAATCACCTTTTTATGTCTTGAAAATCGACCAAATTGATCTTTATAAATCACTTCATCGATCTAGGGGTGAACATTGGTGCACAGAAAAGGGGGACGGGGTCTACGATGCCCCGAAAGGTAGGGGGTGCATGGACGAAAATATAGCGCGTGTTATATAAGTATGTATTATATACGTGTATTCCAACAATTCCACTTTGGTCTGGTAATACATTCGCCGCTAATCGAAATCACCTTTTTATGTCTTGAAAATCGACCAAATTGATCTTTATAAATCACTTCATCGATTTAGGGGTGAACATTGGTGCACAGAAAAGGGGGACGGGGTCTACGATGCCCCGAAAGGTAGGGGGTGCATGGACGAAAATATAGCGCGTGTTATATAATTATGTATTATATACGTGTATTCCAACAATTCCACTTTGGTCTGGTAATACATTCGCCGCTAATCAAAATCACCATTTTATGTCTTGAAAATCAACCAAATTGATCTTTATTAATCACTTCATCGATTTAGGGGTAAACATTGGTGCACAGAAAAGGGGGACGGGGTCTACGATGCCCCGAAATGTAGGGGGTGCATGGACGAAAATATAGCGCGTGTTATATAATTATGTATTATATACGTGTATTCCAACAATTCCACTTTGGTCTGGTATTACATTCGCCGCTAATCGAAATCACCATTTTATGTCTTGAAAATCAACCAAATTGATCTTTATTAATCACTTCATCGATTTAGGGGTGAACATTGGTGCACAGAAAAGGGGGACGGGGTCTACGATGCCCCGAAAGGTAGGAGGTGCATGGACGAAAATATAGCGCGTGTTATATAATTATGTATTATATACGTGTATTCCAACAATTCCACTTTGGTCTGGTAATACATTCGCCGCTAATCGAAATCACCTTTTTATGTCTTGAAAATCGACCAAATTGATCTTTATAAATAACTTCATCGATCTAGGGGTGAACATTGGTGCACAGAAAAGGGGGACGGGGTCTACGATGCCCCGAAAGGTAGGGGGTGCATGGACGAAAATATAGCGCGTGTTATATAATTATGTATTATATACGTGTATTCCAACAATTCCACTTTGGTCTGGTAATACATTCGCCGCTAATCGAAATCACCTTTTTATGTCTTGAAAATCAACCAAATTGATCTTTATTAATCATTTATCGATCTAGGGGTAAACATTGGTGCACACAAAAGGGGGACGGGGTCTACGATGCCCCGAAAGGTAGGGGGTGCATGGACGAAAATATAGCGCGTGTTATATAATTATGTATTATATACGTGTATTCCAACAATTCCACTTTGGTCTGGTAATACATTCGCCGCTAATCGAAATCACCATTTTATGTCTTGAAAATCAACCAAATTGATTTCTATTAATCACTTCATCGATTTAGGGGTGAACATTTGTGAACAGAAAAGGGGGACGGGGTCTACGATGCCCCGAAAGGTAGGGGGTGCATGGACGAAAATATAGCGCGTGTTATATAATTATGTATTATATACGTGTATTCTGGTCTGGTAATACATTCGCCGCTAATCGAAATCACCTTTTTATGTCTTGAAAATCGACCAAATTGATCTTTATAAATCACTTCATCGATCTAGGGGTGAACATTGGTGCACAGAAAAGGGGGACGGGGTCTACGATGCCCCGAAAGGTAGGGGGTGCATGGACGAAAATATAGCGCGTGTTATATAATGTATTATATACGTGTATTCCAACAATTCCACTTTGGTCTGGTAATACATTCGCCGCTAATCGAAATCACCATTTTATGTCTTGAAAATCAACCAAATTGATCTTTATTAATCACTTCATCGATTTAGGGGTGAACATTGGTGCACAGAAAAGGGGGACGGGGTCTACGATGCCCCGAAAGGTAGGGGGTGCATGGACGAAAATATAGCGCGTGTTATATAATTATGTATTATATACGTGTATTCCAACAATTCCACTTTGGTCTGGTAATACATTCGCCGCTAATCGAAATCACCTTTTTATGTCTTGAAAATCAACAAAATTGATCTTTATTAATCACTTCATCGATTTAGGGGTAAACATTGGTGCACAGAAAAGGGGGACGGGGTCTACGATGCCCCGAAATGTAGGGGGTGCATGGACGAAAATATAGCGCGTGTTATATAATTATGTATTATATACGTGTATTCCAACAATTCCACTTTGGTCTGGTAATACATTCGCCGCTAATCGAAATCACCATTTTATGTCTTGAAAATCACCCAAATTGATCTTTATTAATCACTTCATCGATTTAGGGGTGAACATTGGTGCACAGAAAAGGGGGACGGGGTCTACGATGCCCCGAAAGGTAGGAGGTGCATGGACGAAAATATAGCGCGTGTTATATAATTATGTATTATATACGTGTATTCCAACAATTCCACTTTGGTCTGGTAATACATTCGCCGCTAATCGAAATCACCATTTTATGTCTTGAAAATCAACCAAATTGATCTTTATTAATCACTTCATCGATTTAGGGGTGAACATTGGTGCACCGAAAAGGGGGACGGGGTCTACGATGCCCCGAAAGGTAGGGGGTGCATGGACGAAAATATAGCGCGTGTTATATAATTATGTATTATATACGTGTATTCCAACAATTCCACTTTGGTCTGGTAATACATTCGCCGCTAATCGAAATCACCTTTTTATGTCTTGAAAATCAACCAAATTGATCTTTATTAATCACTTCATCGATTTAGGGGTGAACATTGGTGCACAGAAAAGGGGGACGGGGTCTACGATGCCCCGAAAGGTAGGGGGTGCATGGACGAAAATATAGCGCGTGTTATATAATTATGTATTATATACGTGTATTCCAACAATTCCACTTTGGTCTGGTAATACATTCGCCGCTAATCGAAATCACCTTTTTATGTCTTGAAAATCGACCAAATTGATCTTTATTAATCACTTCATCGATTTAGGGGTGAACATTGGTGCACAGAAAAGGGGGACGGGGTCTACGATGCCCCGAAAGGTAGGGGGTGCATGGACGAAAATATAGCGCGTGTTATATAATTATGTATTATATACGTGTATTCCAACAATTCCACTTTGGTCTGGTAATACATTCGCTGCTAATCGAAATCACCTTTTTATGTCTTGAAAATCTACCAAATTGATCTTTATAAATCACTTCATCGATGTAGGGGTGAACATTGGTGCACAGAAAAGGGGGACGGGGTCTACGATGCCCCGAAAGGTAGGGGGTGCATGGACGAAAATATAGCGCGTGTTATATAATTATGTATTATATACGTGTATTCCAACAATTCCACTTTGGTCTGGTAATACATTCGCCGCTAATCGAAATCACCTTTTTATGTCTTGAAAATCAACCAAATTGATCTTTATTAATCACTTCATCGATTTAGGGGTGAACATTGGTGCACAGAAAAGGGGGACGGGGTCTACGATGCCCCGAAAGGTAGGGGGTGCATGGACGAAAATATAGCGCGTGTTATATAATTATGTATTATATACGTGTATTCTAAAATTCCACTTTGGTCTTGTAATACATTCGCAGCTAATCGAAATCACCTTTTTATGTCTTGAAAATCAAGCAAATTGATCTTTATTAATCACTTCATCGAATTATGGGTTAACATTGGTGCACAGAAAAGGGGGACGGGGTCTACGATGCCCCGAAAGGTAGGCGCGTGTTGTATAATTATGTATTATATACGTGTATTCCAACAATTCCACTTTGGTCTGGTAATACATTCGCCGCTAATCGAAATCACCTTTTTATGTCTTGAAAATCGACCAAATTGATCTTTATAAATCACTTTATCGATCTAGGGGTGAACATTGGTGCACAGAAAAGGGGGACGGGGTCTACGATGCCCCGAAAGGTAGGGGGTGCATGGACGAAAATATAGCGCGTGTTATATAATTATGTATTATATACGTGTATTACAACAATTCCACTTAGGTCTGGTAATACATTCGCCGCTAATCGAATTCACCTTTTTATGTCTTGAAAATCAACCAAATTGATCTTTATTAATCACTTCATCGATTTAGGGGTGAACATTGGTGCACAGAAAAGGGGGACGGGGTCTGCGATGCCCCGAAAGGTAGGGGGTGCATGGACGAAAATATAGCGCGTGTTATATAATTATGTATTATATACGTGTATTCCAACAATTCCACTTTGGTCTGGTAATACATTCGCCGCTAATCGAAATCACCATTTTATGTCTTGAAAATCAACCAAATTGATCTTTATTAATCACTTCATCGATTTAGGGGTGAACATTGGTGCACAGAAAAGGGGGACGGGGTTTACGATGCCCCGAAAGGTAGGGGGTGCATGGACGAAAATATAGCGCGTGTTATATAATTATGTATTATATACGTGTATTCCAACAATTCCACTTTGGTCTGGTAATACATATGCCGCTAATCGAAATCACCTTTTTATGTCTTGAAAATCAACCAAATTGATCCTTATTAATCACTTCATCGATTTAGGGGTGAACATTGGTGCACATAAAAGGGGGACGGGGTCTACGATGCCCCGAAAGGTAGGGGGTGCATGGACGAAAATATAGCGCGTATTATATATGTATTATATACGTGTATTCCAACAATTCCACTTTGGTCTGGTAATACATTCGCCGCTAATCGAAATCACCATTTTATGTCTTGAAAATCAACCAAATTGATTTTAATTAATCACTTCATCGTTTTAGGGGTGAACATTGGTGCACAGAAAAGGGGGACGGGGTCTACGATGCCCCGAAAGGTAGGAGGTGCATGGACGAAAATATAGCGCGTGTTATATAATTATGTATTATATACGTGTATTCCAACAATTCCACTTTGGTCTGGTAATACATTCGCCGCTAATCGAAATCACCATTTTATGTCTTGAAAATCAACCAAATTGATCTTTATTAATCACTTCATCGATTTAGGGGTGAACATTGGTGCACAGAAAAGGGGGACGGGGTCTACGATGCCCCGAAAGGTAGGAGGTGCATGGACGAAAATATAGCGCGTGTTATATAATTATGTATTATATACGTGTATTCCAACAATTCCACTTTGGTCTGGTAATACATTCGCCGCTTATCGAAATCACCTTTTTATGTCTTGAAAATCGACCAAATTGATCTTTATAAATCACTTCATCGATCTAGGGGTGAACATTGGTGCACAGAAAAGGGGGACGGGGTCTACGATGCCCCGAAAGGTAGGGGGTGCATGGACCAAAATATAGCGCGTGTTATATAATTATGTATTATATACGTGTATTCCAACAATTCCACTTTGGTCTGGTAATACATTCGCCGCTAATCGAAATCACCTTTTTATGTCTTAAAAATCAACCAAATTGATCTTTATTAATCACTTCATCGATCTAGGGGTAAACATTGGTGCACAGAAAAGGGGGACGGGGTCTACGATGCCCCGAAAGGTAGGGGGTGCATGGACGAAAATATAGCGCGTGTTATATAATTATGTATTATATACGTGTATTCCAACAATTCCACTTTGGTCTGGTAATACATTCGCCGCTAATCGAAATCCCCTTTTTATATCTTGAAAATCAACAAAATTGATCTTTATTCACTTCATCGATTTAGGGGTGAACATTGGTGCACAGAAAAGGGGGACGGGGTCTACGATGCCCCGAAAGATAGGGGGTGCATGGACGAAAATATAGCGCGTGTTATATAATTATGTATTATATACGTGTATTCCAACAATTCCACTTTGGTCTGGTAATACATTCGCCGCTAATCGAAATCACCATTTTATGTCTTGAAAATCAACCAAATTGATCTTTATTAATCACTTCATCGATTTAGGGGTAAACATTGGTGCACAGAAAAGGGAGACGGGGTCTACGATGCCCCGAAAGGTAGGGGGTGCATGGACGAAAATATAGCGCGTGTTATATAATTATGTATTATATACGTGTATTCCAACAATTCCACTTTGGTCTGGTAATACATTCGCCGCTAATCGAAATCACCATTTTATGTCTTGAAAATCAACCAAATTGATCTGTATTAATCACTTCATCGATTTAGGGGTAAACATTGGTGCACAGAAAAGGGGGACGGGGTCTACGATGTCCCGAAAGGTAGGGGGTGCATGGACGAAAATATAGCGCGTGTTATATAATTATGTATTATATACGTGTATTCCAACAATTCCATTTTGGTCAGGTAATACATTCGCCGCTATTCGAAATCACCATTTTATGTCTTGAAAATCAACCAAATTGATCTTTATTAATCACTTCATCGATTTAGGGGTGAACATTGGTGCACAGAAAAGGGGGACGGGGTCTACGATGTCCCGAAAGGTAGGGGGTGCATGGACGAAAATATAGCGCGTGTTATATAATTATGTATTATATACGTGTATTCCAACAATTCCACTTTGGTCTGGTAATACATTCGCCGCTAATCGAAATCACCATTTTATGTCTTGAAAATCAACCAAATTGATCTTTATTAATCACTCCATCGATTTAGGGGTAAACATTGGTGCACAGAAAAGGGGGACGGGGTCTACGATGCCCCGAAAGGTAGGGGGTGCATGGACGAAAATATAGCGCGTGTTATATAATTATGTATTATATACGTGTATTCCAACAATTCCACTTTGGTCTGGTAATACATTCGCCGCTAATCGAAATCACCTTTTTATGTCTTGAAAATCGACCAAATTCATCTTTATAAATCACTTCATCGATCTAGGGGTGAACATTGGTGCACAAAAAAGGGGGACGGGGTCTACGATGCCCCGAAAGGTAGGGGGTGCATGGACGAAAATATAGCGCGTGTTATATAATTATGTATTATATACGTGTATTCCAACAATTCCACTTTGGTCTGGTAATACATTCGCCGCTTATCGAAATCACCTTTTTATGTCTTGAAAATCGACCAAATTGATCTTTATAAATCACTTCATCGATCTAGGGGTGAACATTGGTGCACAGAAAAGGGGAACGGGGTCTACGATGCCCCGAAAGGTAGGGGGTGCATGGACGAAAATATAGCGCGTGTTATATAATTATGTATTATATACATGTATTCCAACAATTCCACTTTGGTCTGGTAATACATTCGCCGCTAATCGAAATCACATTTTTATGTCTTGAAAATCAACCAAATTGATCTTTATTAATCACTTCATCGATTTAGGGGTGAACATTGATGCACAGAATAGGGGGACGGGGTCTCCGATGCCCCGAAAGGTAGGGGGTGCATGGACGAAAATATAGCGCGTGTTATATAATTATGTATTATATACGTGTATTCCAACAATTCCACTTTGGTCTGGTAATACATTCGCCGCTAATCGAAATCACCATTTTATGTCTTGAAAATCAACCAAATTGATCTTTATTAATTACTTCATCGATTTAGGGGTGAACATTGGTGCACAGAAAAGGGGGACGGGGTCTACGATGCCCCGAAAGGTAGGGGGTGCATGGACGAAAATATAGCGCGTGTTATATAAGTATGTATTATATACGTGTATTCCAACAATTCCACTTTGGTCTGGTAATACATTCGCCGCTAATCGAAATCACCTTTTTATGTCTTGAAAATCGACCAAATTGATCTTTATAAATCACTTCATCGATTTAGGGGTGAACATTGGTGCACAGAAAAGGGGGACGGGGTCTACGATGCCCCGAAAGGTAGGGGGTGCATGGACGAAAATATAGCGCGTGTTATATAATTATGTATTATATACGTGTATTCCAACAATTCCACTTTGGTCTGGTAATACATTCGCCGCTAATCAAAATCACCATTTTATGTCTTGAAAATCAACCAAATTGATCTTTATTAATCACTTCATCGATTTAGGGGTAAACATTGGTGCACAGAAAAGGGGGACGGGGTCTACGATGCCCCGAAATGTAGGGGGTGCATGGACGAAAATATAGCGCGTGTTATATAATTATGTATTATATACGTGTATTCCAACAATTCCACTTTGGTCTGGTATTACATTCGCCGCTAATCGAAATCACCATTTTATGTCTTGAAAATCAACCAAATTGATCTTTATTAATCACTTCATCGATTTAGGGGTGAACATTGGTGCACAGAAAAGGGGGACGGGGTCTACAATGCCCCGAAAGGTAGGAGGTGCATGGACGAAAATATAGCGCGTGTTATATAATTATGTATTATATACGTGTATTCCAACAATTCCACTTTGGTCTGGTAATACATTCGCCGCTAATCGAAATCACCTTTTTATGTCTTGAAAATCGACCAAATTGATCTTTATAAATAACTTCATCGATCTAGGGGTGAACATTGGTGCACAGAAAAGGGGGACGGGGTCTACGATGCCCCGAAAGGTAGGGGGTGCATGGACGAAAATATAGCGCGTGTTATATAATTATGTATTATATACGTGTATTCCAACAATTCCACTTTGGTCTGGTAATACATTCGCCGCTAATCGAAATCACCTTTTTATGTCTTGAAAATCAACCAAATTGATCTTTATTAATCACTTATCGATCTAGGGGTAAACATTGGTGCACACAAAAGGGGGACGGGGTCTACGATGCCCCGAAAGGTAGGGGGTGCATGGACGAAAATATAGCGCGTGTTATATAATTATGTATTATATACGTGTATTCCAACAATTCCACTTTGGTCTGGTAATACATTCGCCGCTAATCGAAATCACCATTTTATGTCTTGAAAATCAACCAAATTGATTTCTATTAATCACTTCATCGATTTTGGGGTGAACATTTGTGAACAGAAAAGGGGGACGGGGTCTACGATGCCCCGAAAGGTAGGGGGTGCATGGACGAAAATATAGCGCGTGTTATATAATTATGTATTATATACGTGTATTCTGGTCTGGTAATACATTCGCCGCTAATCGAAATCACCTTTTTATGTCTTGAAAATCGACCAAATTGATCTTTATAAATCACTTCGACGATCTAGGGGTGAACATTGGTGCACAGAAAAGGGGGACGGGGTCTACGATGCCTCGAAAGGTAGGGGGTGCATGGACGAAAATATAGCGCGTGTTATATAATTATGTATTATATACGTGTATTCCAACAATTCCACTTTGGTCTGGTAATACCCTGATAGCAGACACGGTCGTAATGACGTCATTAACTGATCGTAAAGTGGTAATACTCGTCATGTCGTCGTATTTATGACGTTCTTACGACGTCATTTTTACGACTTAGAACGGCAACTTTCATTTGCATTTTTATTTGACCAGATTATGACGTGATCTTGACGTCATTTACTGACCAATTTACGACAATTAAGTAAATTTGCTTTCTTATATGACCAGATTATTACGTGATTACGACGTCATTTATCGACCAATCTGCAACAAATGAATTTGCATTTTTATATGACCACATTATGACGTGATTATGACATCATTTATTTACCAAACAACGACAAAGAAATTTGCGTTTTCATATGACCACATTACGACGTGATTATGACATCAAATTTTACCAATCAACGACGAGGAAATTTACAAGTTTAATTTCAAAGCCACATACTATTTTGCCATTTTTTCAACCTTGCCATGTTAGCAAGGCTATTTCTACTTATAAAAGGAAAACTAAAACTAAAAAAAAATAGTACATAATTTTTTTTATTTTAGGTAAGGTACATGTATGTAATTCTTCAAAGAAAAAAAGTTTCAAAAGCAGTGGCAAAAATAATCATTTCTTAACTGGTTGCCAACCAAACCAAACAAGAGGAAGCTTTATATGTCAAAGAAGTTTGTATCTATTTTAAAACTTTTTTTTTCGCAAGTGGTGTCATGCCCCGGTGTCATGCAAACCCCCTATCTAGTTAGCTCACCCCCCCCATGCACGCCCCCCGGGCTCACCCCCTATACAAAATTCATGATCCGCAGAATTAATTCGCCGCGCGCGCCGGGCGTCGAGCCTGCGCATGCGCACTGCACTGCATGCAACTGGCGCAGTCGCTACCATTTAATTTGAAAAAGGAATGCGCTCGTTTTTCGCCGTTAAATGTTGCAGCCTAATTTTGGATCGAGAATTAAGTGCGACGAAGATGGCCGTTAATAATAGTTCTACTACTTTAAGAACACGGTTCAGATTTGGATAACGACTTCGAAGGCATTCGCAGGAGACCAAACAGTAAGTTAGATAACCATCTTCTAAGATTTTCTTTTCGGAGCGCGGCTTGCCTTTGGCTTTAGATTTCGTGCACTGACACTGCCCGGCCGGGGTGGCTGCCCCGAGCGCCGGCATGCTGAATAGGACAGGCTTCGCTGGTGGGCTCAGGGCCCAAGTCTGCACAGACACAGTGCACACTTTAAGGTAAATGCCAGTTGTGGTAACGATATCAAAATGAGTTCGTACAGAATCCAATGAAATGACCACCAAAGTGTCTGTCTATATTTATAAATAATATACCGTTTGTGCCAAAGGATTCTGGAAGAAATTGTGTAATTGCTGCGAAATAAGCAAAAAAAGCACAGGATTCTGGTCAACTCGAGCCAAGGCAAGCGTCGGGCCGACATTAATCAGAGCAATAATAACTGTCCCACGTGCTCTTATCTGTGTTGGTGATCTTCAGTTTGAACATTTTTCAGTGTAGATTTCAAGATTTCACAAAGTTCAGTTTATGTAACTGTACCAGATCTACATGTACTATGTAGATTCTCGATGATATACCGTACTGACAATTTTTTAAATCCAAAATCTACCGGGGTATTTTGATTCTTGTCATTCCCGTGGGGGGGGGGGGGGTATTATTGCCCCCCCCCCCCCCCCTTATAAGATCTCGGCCGTGGATTGCACGATCACAACGAAAATTTGCATGATGGTAGAGAATGACGTAATCTACGTAGGCCTAGTTGCATTGGTAAATTTCACTGAATTCATATTTTTTTATTTTATATGAATTAATTATGCTAATTTATTCATGAAATCATACTTTTTGCTCTGATTCACTAAATAAAGCTAGAATGCTATTTTTTGGGTGAAAATATTCTTTATAGCATTCCTAACAATTGTGAATGAAAAAAAATCTGGTACCAAGACCGATTTCTTATGTAGGCCTATTTTTTTTTTTTTTTAATCATGTACTGTAGGCTATTTCTTTGTTTTTTTACATTTTGTTTTTTATTGTATTTTCGATGGAAATCGTTCTAGACTTAATTCTAATCATAAACAAGGCAAAATTAATTAAGTTTAATCACTAAAAGTAGAAATAATGATAAATTTATGAATTTTGGCTAAATACACAATTTGCATTGGATTTGTACATGAAATCATGTTTATGAGCAATTTTGGGTCTGACATGCACTTACATAATGTTGCGTAATGTCGTAACCGCGTACCCGGGCGTCACAAATTTGGTCTCAAAATTTGCGCGAGACTTGAAAGTAAAAAGTCAGTGAGCGGCGCGATCAAAATTTTTTGCGCGACAGCGTAGTGATGAAATTTGTTGAGGGGGGGGGGTCAAATTGACCCCCCCCCCCCAGTTTAATAAGGGTTAAGGCCGTCACATGAAATGCCCTATATTCATTACTAGTATTTTTCTACCAAAAGCACCATTTTGAGTAAGATTTTTAATGAATAGATCTGTTTGACATTTCAGGAGAAAGAGAGGGAGACACAAAACCACCTGTCTCGGTGTCACACATGAGGAGTTGAGGAGGAGATGAAGTCAGTGAATATGACCTGGCCTGGGGGAGTTTCCAGAAGAAGGCCCAGAATCACTGGATGCCAGGAGTGGAGATCCTTCGTTGCTGCCCTACATGATAGGAGGCATCGGGCAGTAGGTAAGTTAGAAGGCTATTTCAGATGTAAAGCCTTTTTTTGGGGGGGGGGATCATTGGGAATCTCTATTATCAGAATCACGCAGATTTGGGTGTGCACAAACTCGGGGCACCTTATAATCTGTTAATGGTCCTGACTGTACTTCGAGGACTCTGTGATATTTTTTCATTGTATTTTCATTCACGGAGCCTAGACAAGTCTCTGTTGCCTGTAGAACTTTGTACACTAAGATGGATTTCCCTAGAAAATCCACCCTTCCCACAATAATTTTGGGGCAAACATTTAATTTGTCCAATTTGTAAGCTTTTGTACTCTAAATGCATACAAAGGCTTAAAAAATGTTAATTGTTGGAAGGTAAAAATTTTGAAGGATCACTTTCTTACAATTCCCATGCTATATAACGCAATGACATGAACTTTAACTCGAGTGACGTACGTATGCAAGAAATACAGAATTGGTGCACATGCATAGCTGATTGATTCATTGTGCTAGTACTGGTACTAGATCGGTTTGGACGTTCTAATTTCAATGACAAGTTTAGATGGTAAATTGGCGCTAATAAAATTTTGCATTGGTCGATCTCGCGATGCCAGAAAACTAATTCCACCTCAAAATTTGTCAGATTTTTTTTGCAAAATATATATTTAATTGATCCTTGACCTGAATTTAAGCCAAATCAGGCATAGGGAATGGCTGTATTTCAGCCTCGAAGTTCGAATTCTCGGTCCTGACAGTCCTGGTTACCCCATAACCATTTAAAACACATAAAAAAGGCATGAATTAAAATTGTAATTATAAAAAAATAATATGTTTTATGTGTCAAATAAATTGATTCTAAAATTTCCTTCCTTATACAGAGATGGTTAAAGGTCTTGAGGGCATCATGCCCCCCCCCCCCGACTTGACTTAACATGTTAATATTTGAAGTATAAAGTATGTAACAAACCCCACATCGTTTTTTAATCATTTAAAATAAATTGGAAATTAATATTGAAACCATCTAGTTTTTAATGAAGATTAATAAATAGTTTATGTAGAAAAAGTTTTTATGTTTCTCCTCTTCTGTTATTTTTGCAGATGCTGTAATTTGAAACGGAAGGTGTCCTGCCAATAAATTTTCATCCCTCCTGAACTGCCTTGCCTGTCTGCACCCAGTCATCTGTTCCTGAGCATTTTCATTTTCCTCTATTTTTCATCATCGTTTGTTTCGGCCTGTATGAAGTGAATTTCACATTGATTGGTGGAGCTGCTAAGTTGGCATTACAGGGCCACGCCGGGGTATGATCCTTTGGGTTGAACATCATGACTGCTAGTTGGTCGGCAAAGGTGATGGGATCGATCAATGTCACATGGAGTAAGATCGATACCAATCTGCTTTGCTACATTTCGAACAATCTCATACGGATACGGATATTATTGCGACAGGAGTACTGCTCGATGTGGTCAAGCCTATTTGACAAAGCAGTATGGTGTTAGTCATTTTATCAGAAACCGATTTTTCAAAATCACGGAGTTGCTTCAATTTAGTATCGATAGATATTTCAAGAACGACGTAGACTAGTGAGCTTTTCATCAAGAATGTCACGCAATTTATTTTCGTGCTTATCCATGTCATCATTGAGTTTTTGTCTCTCGCGTTCCATTGCCACGGCCACCGCTCTTTGAACGACTGTATCAATATGATCTAGGTATGCTGGGCTTTGTTTAGATCCAGTTAATGATGAAGCAGAGGATTGTGTACATGCGTTAGCCGAGTGCAAGCGGCCTCTTGATCTGGTGGATATCTTAGACATGTTAGAGATTACGTAATGATATAATTGAAAAGTGGGATGGGCTGTGCATCTGCCAACTCACCAGTCAACCAATTAGAGACGGCCTTCCAAAGTGACACAGCACGAAAATATCAATATGGGACTGGTCTAGTCAACACATAGATCCTGAAAAAACCATGGAGACCGCAGATGCAAAATGACTTCCATACATAAAGATATGATGCACAATCTCCAGTGGGTTCAAAACACTGAACACATACTATGCTGATACACAGACTATCATAAGAACTTTATCAAGCTAAGGAAATCTGGTATGAAATCTCTCAGCTCACATAAAAAGCCTACGTAGCTACATGTAGGGAAGAAAATGCGTAATTGCTGAGAAATGAGCAAAATAAGCATGTAATTCTATCAAATGTCAGGTATTTTTTTAATCGATTATAATACACTGTCCCACATATGCTTTTCTGTGTTTACAGCGATCATCAGAATTATCGATTTTAAGTTAAAAAATTCATGATTTTACAAAGATACAAGTTTACATTAATGTACCAGATGTAGATTATGTACAATATGTTGACAATTAACTTTGATTTTATAGATTTTCTCAAGAAATAATTGTTTGCTGCAACTACTGTCTTTTCCTTCTAAGTGATAGTGTAATACAACAGTTCCACAAACTATTTTCATCAGACTTATTGATGCATGATTCTTTCACCCAAATGCAAGCTTCCATAAATCCTGAAAACTTTGCAACTCAGGTATTTTTTTTTTTACATACAGTATATTTTTTCCTACATTACATAGTTGCCTTAAGTTAATAGCGCACCTCTAGTAGTAACTTAACTCTTAAAATGAGTTCGAACAGAATCCAACAGAATTACCAGCAAAGTGTATGTATATATAAAAGATGTGTGCCAAAAAGCTCGGGAAGAAAATGTGTATTAGCTGAGAAATGAGCAAAATAAGCATGTAATTCTATCAAACGTCTGGTATTTTTCAAATCAATCATAATACACTGTCCTGTCCCACATATGCTTTTCTGTGTTAGTGATCATCAGAATTATTGATTTTAAGATCAAAATTCATGATTTTACAAAGATACAAGCTTACATTAATTTACCAGGGCCCCGTCTTACAAAGAGTTATGATTGATCCGATCAATCGCAACTATGGACGGTCAGCAACGTTAACATCTATTAAGCATGTTTGTTCAAAATATTTTCTAGCTATGATGTATGTTCATGCATTCATTGTTTTCTCAAAAATTCGCTGAGTTTCTCTTTGCATACAAAGGACATTGTGCAAATTTTTCGTAGAAAAAAATTATGACACTGATGGATTTCCATAGAGTTATGATTGATCGGATCAATCGTAACTCTTTGTAAGACAGGGCCCAGATCTAGATTATGTACAATATTTTGACAATTAACCTTAATTTAAAAGACTTTCCGAAGAAATAATTGTTTGCTGCAACTACTGTCTTTTACCCCTGGCCCTAAGTGATAGTGTAATACAACCCAAACATTTCATAAGAATTAATGTACATGTATGATTCTTTCACCCAAATGCGAGCTTCCATAAATCCTGAAACTATTCCAACTCGGGTATTTTTTTTTTACATACAGTATATTTTTACCTACATTACATAGTTGTCTAAAGTTGAAGGTATATTTAATTACAATTTCAACGAAAAAGCTTTATTCTTGGAGATCATTATGCCTCTGTTATGTATTAATGTGTACATGTATTTATACATGTACAATTGTATGTATTGGTATAACAAACATTGTAATTTCATTCCTTTGACCCTAATACTGCATTTTCATAGAAAAGTGTTTTTTTTCTTCTTCAATCTATTTAGAGTTTTCAACATTTTGTATTCCTTTTTTTTTGCTGGTAATATGTTATGCAACTTTTATTTATTAATAGAATATTTGCCACGATTTCGTAATTGAAATGCGTACATGTATTTGATTTCGTTTTCCATTTTTGTATATATTCTTTTTCGAGGGGGGGGGGGGTCATGTTCTTGAGACCGAGACAAGTTATGCAAGGCCCTGGCATGGAGGATCATTATATTGTTACTGGGAATGCTGGACATTGTCAGACCACCTCAGTATTCACCAAATATAGATAATCCTCAATGACAAGGTCTTTGAAGTGATGTGTGTATGTACATTGCATGTAGAATTTAATGTTTAGGTCATTATCACGTCAGAATACGTTAAGATATCATAGTTGACTCCAAAAGACGTCATATTCATTTCAATATGCGACGTCAATATGACGTCTATTACTAGTCAGCAATATGTTGCAAAGTCGTCATTCAGACGTCGTAGTTGACTTATAAAGACGTCATAATTACATCAATATGACGTCTGAAACTGGTCAGGAATACGTCGCAAAGTTGTCATTAAGACGTCGTAGATGACTTTTAAAGACGTCATAATTACATCAATATGACGTCTAAAACCGGTCAGGAACACGTTGCACGGATGTCATTAAGACGTCGTTGTTGACTCTCAAAGACGTCATAATCACGTCAATACACGACGTCAATCTGACCCTTGATACTGGTCAGGAAAACGTTGTAAAAACGTTGCTAAGACGTCATTAAGACGTCGTAGTCACTCTTGGAGACGTCATAATGACGTCAATATACGACGTCATAATGACGTTATTCGCGGGTGCAAGATCCCGTCAATAAGACGTCATAATACGACGTCAAAATGACGTGACACTCGTCGTTAAACTGACGTAATTATGACGTCATATTTACCAGTTTCTGCTATCAGGGTACATTCGCCGCTAATCGAAATCACCATTTTATGTCTTGAAAATCAACCAAATTGATCTTTATTAATCACTTCATCGATTTAGGGGTGAACATTGGTGCACAGAAAAGGGGGACGGGGTCTACGATGCCCCGAAAGGTAGGGGGTGCATGGACCAAAATATAGCGCGTGTTATATAATTATGTATTATATACGTGTATTCCAACAATTCCACTTTGGTCTGGTAATACATTCGCCGCTAATCGAAATCACCTTTTTATGTCTTGAAAATCAACCAAATTGATCTTTATTAATCACTTCATCGATTTAGGGGTGAACATTGGTGCACAGAAAAGGGGGACGGGGTCTACGATGCCCCGAAAGGTAGGGGGTGCATGGACGAAAATATAGCGCGTGTTATATAATTATGTATTATATACGTGTATTCCAACAATTCCACTTTGGTCTGGTAATACATTCGCCGCTAATCGAAATCACCTTTTTATGTCTTGAAAATCGACCAAATTGATCTTTATTAATCACTTCATCGATTTAGGGGTGAACATTGGTGCACAGAAAAGGGGGACGGGGTCTACGATGCCCCGAAAGGTAGGGGGTGCATGGACGAAAATATAGCGCGTGTTATATAATTATGTATTATATACGTGTATTCCAACAATTCCACTTTGGTCTGGTAATACATTCGCCGCTAATCGAAATCACCTTTTTATGTCTTGAAAATCGACCAAATTGATCTTTATAAATCACTTCATCGATGTAGGGGTGAACATTGGTGCACAGAAAAGGGGGACGGGGTCTACGATGCCCCGAAAGGTAGGGGGTGCATGGACGAAAATATAGCGCGTGTTATATAATTATGTATTATATACGTGTATTCCAACAATTCCACTTTGGTCTGGTAATACATTCGCCGCTAATCGAAATCACCTTTTTATGTCTTGAAAATCAACCAAATTGATCTCTATTAATCACTTCATCGATTTAGGGGTAAACATTGGTGCACAGAAAAGGGGGACGGGGTCTACGATGCCCCGAAAGGTAGGGGGTGCATGGACGAAAATATAGCGCGTGTTATATAATTATGTATTATATACGTGTATTCTAAAATTCCACTTTGGTCTGGTAATACATTCGCCGCTAATCGAAATCACCTTTTTATGTCTTGAAAATCAAGCAAATTGATCTTTATTAATCTCTTCATTATTTATGGGTGAACATTGGTGCACAGAAAAGGGGGACGGGGTATACGATGCCCCGAAAGGTAGGCGCGTGTTGTATAATTATGTATTATATACGTGTATTCCAACAATTCCACTTTGGTCTGGTAATACATTCGCCGCTAATCGAAATCACCTTTTTATGTCTTGAAAATCGACCAAATTGATCTTTATAAATCACTTTATCGATCTAGGGGTGAACATTGGTGCACAGAAAAGGGGGACGGGGTCTACGATGCCCCGAAAGGTAGGGGGTGCGTGGACGAAAATATAGCGCGTGTTATATAATTATGTATTATATACGTGTATTCCAACAATTCCACTTTGGTCTGGTAATACATTCGCCGCTAATCGAAATCACCTTTTTATGTCCTGAAAATCGACCAAATTGATCTTTATTAATCACTTCATCGATTTAGGGGTGAACATTGGTGCACAGAAAAGGGGGACGGGGTCTACGATGCCCCGAAAGGTAGGGGGTGCATGGACGAAAATATAGCGCGTGTTATATAATTATGTATTATATACGTGTATTCCAACAATTCCACTTTGGTCTGGTGATACATTCGCCGCTAATCGAAATCACCTTTTTATGTCTTGAAAATCGACCAAATTGATCTTTATAAATCACTTCATCGATGTAGGGGTGAACATTGGTGCACAGAAAAGGGGGACGGGGTCTACGATGCCCCCAAAGGTAGGGGGTGCATGGACGAAAATATAGCGCGTGTTATATAATTATGTATTATATACGTGTATTCCAACAATTCCACTTTGGTCTGGTAATACATTCGCCGCTAATCGAAATCACCTTTTTATGTCTTGAAAATCAACCAAATTGATCTTTATTAATCACTTCATCGATTTAGGGGTGAACATTGGTGCACAGAAAAGGGGGACGGGGTCTACGATTCCCCGAAAGGTAGGGGGTGCATGGACGAAAATATAGCGCGTGTTATATAATTATGTATTATATACGTGTATTCCAACAATTCCACTTTGGTCTGGTAATACATTCGCCGCTAATCGAAATCACCTTTTTATGTCTTGAAAATCGACCAAATTGATCTTTATAAATCACTTCATCGATGTAGGGGTGAACATTGGTGCACAGAAAAGGGGGACGGGGTCTACGATGCCCCGAAAGGTAGGGGGTGCATGGACGAAAATATAGCGCGTGTTATATAATTATGTATTATATACGTGTATTCCAACAATTCCACTTTGGTCTGGTAATACATTCGCCGCTAATCGAAATCACCTTTTTATGTCTTGAAAATCAACCAAATTGATCTTTATTAATCACTTCATCGATTTAGGGGTGAACATTGGTGCACAGAAAAGGGGGACGGGGTCTACGATGCCCCGAAAGGTAGGGGTGCATGGACGAAAATATAGCGCGTGTTATATAATTATGTATTATATACGTGTATTCTAAAATTCCACTTTGGTCTGGTCATACATTCGCCGCTAATCGAAATCACCTTTTTATGTCTTGAAAATCAAGCAAATTGATCTTTATTAATCACTTCATCGATTTATGGGTGAACATTGGTGCACAGAAAAGGGGGACGGGGTCTACGATGCCCCGAAAGGTAGGCGCGTGATGTATAATTATGTATTATATACGTGTATTCCAACAATTCCACTTTGGTCTGGTAATACATTCGCCGCTAATCGAAATCACCTTTTTATGTCTTGAAAATCGACCAAATTGATCTTTATAAATCACTTTATCGATCTAGGGGTGAACATTGGTGCACAGAAAAGGGGGACGGGGTCTACGATGCCCCGAAAGGTAGGTGGTGCATGGACGAAAATATAGCGCGTGTTATATAATTATGTATTATATACGTGTATTCCAACAATTCCACTTTGGTCTGGTAATACATTCGCCGCTAATCGAAATCACCTTTTTATGTCCTGAAAATCGACCAAATTGATCTTTATTAATCACTTCATCGATTTAGGTGTGAGCATTGGTGCACAGAAAAGGGGGACGGGGTCTACGATGCCCCGAAACGTAGGGGGTGCATGGACGAAAATATAGCGCGTGTTATATAATTATGTATTATATACGTGTATTCCAACAATTCCACTTTGGTCTGGTAATACATTCGCCGCTAATCGAAATCACCTTTTTATGTCTTGAAAATCAACCAAATTGATCTTTATTAATCACTTCATCGATTTAGGGGTGAACATTGGTGCACAGAAAAGGGGGACGGGGTCTACGATGCCCCGAAAGGTAGGGGGTGCATGGACGAAAATATAGCGCGTGTTATATAATTATGTATTATATACGTGTATTCTAAAATTCCACTTTGGTCTGGTAATACATTCGCCGCTAATCGAAATCACCTTTTTATGTCTTGAAAATCAAGCAAATTGATCTTTATTAATCACTTCATCGATTTATGGGTGAAAATTGGTGCACAGAAAAGGGGGACGGGGTCTACGATGCCCCGAAAGGTAGGCGCGTGTTGTATAATTATGTATTATATACGTGTATTCCAACAATTCCACTTTGGTCTGGTAATACATTCGCCGCTAATCGAAATCACCTTTTTATGTCTTGAAAATCGACCAAATTGATCTTTATAAATTACTTTATCGATCTAGGGGTGAACATTGGTTTACAGAAAAGGGGGACGGGGTCTACGATGCCCCAAAAGGTAGGGGGTGCATGGACGAAAATATAGCGCGTGTTATATAATTATGTATTATATACGTGTATTCCAACAATTCCACTTTGGTCTGGTAATACATTCGCCGCTAATCGAAATCACAATTTTATGTCTTGAAAATCAACCAAATTGATCTTTATTAATCACTTCATCGATTTAGGGGTGAACATTGGTGCACAGAAAAGGGGGACGGGGTTTACGATGCCCCGAAAGGTAGGGGGTGCATGGACGAAAATATAGCGCGTGTTATATAATTATGTATTATATACGTGTATTCCAACAATTCCACTTTGGTCTGGTAATACATATGCCGCTAATCGAAATCACCTTTTTATGTCTTGAAAATCAACCAAATTGATCCTTATTAATCACTTCATCGATTTAGGGGTGAACATTGGTGCACAGAAAAGGGGGACGGGGTCTACGATGCCCCGAAAGGTAGGAGGTGCATGGACGAAAATATAGCGCGTATTATATATGTATTATATACGTGTATTACAACAATTCCACTTTGGTCTGGTAATACATTCACCGCTAATCGAAATCACCATTTTATGTCTTGAAAATCAACCAAATTGATCTTTATTAATCACTTCATCGATTTAGGGGTGAACATTGGTGCACAGAAAAGGGGGACAGGGTCTACGATGCCCCGAAAGGTAGGGGGTGCATGGACGAAAATATAGCGCTTGTTATATAATTATGTATTATATACGTGTATTCCAACAATTCCACTTTGGTCTGGTAATACATTCGCCGCTAATCGAAATCACCTTTTTATGGCTTGAAAATCGACCAAATTGATCTTTATAAATCACTTCATCGATTTAGGGGTGATCATTGGTGCACAGAAAAGGGGGACGGGGTCTACGATGCCCCGAAAGGTAGGGGGTGCATGGACGAAAATATAGCGCGTGTTATATAATTATGTATTATATACGTGTATTCCAACAATTCCACTTTGGTCTGGTAATACATTCGCCGCTAATCGAAATCACCTTTTTATGTCTTGAAAATCAACCAAATTGATCTTTATTAATCACTTCATCGATTTAGGGGTAAACATTGGTGCACAGAAAAGGGAGACGGGGTCTACGATGCCCCGAAAGGTAGGGGGTGCATGGACGAAAATATAGCGCGTGTTATATAATTATGTATTATATACGTGTATTCCAACAATTCCACTTTGGTCTGGTAATACATTCGCCGCTAATCGAAATCACCATTTTATGTCTTGAAAATCAACCAAATTGATCTTTATTAATCACTTCATCGATTTAGGGGTGAACATTGGTGCACAGAAAAGGGGGACGGGGTCTACGATGCCCCGAAAGGTAGGGGGTGCATGGACGAAAATATAGCGCGTGTTATATTATTATGTATTATATACGTGTATTCCAACAATTCCACTTTGGTCTGGTAATACATTCGCCGCTAATCGAAATCACAATTTTATGTCTTGAAAATCAACCAAATTGATCTTTATTAATCACTTCATCGATTTAGGGCTGAACATTGGTGCACAGAAAAGGGGGACGGGTTCTACAATGCCCCGAAAGGTAGGGGGTGCATGGACGAAAATATAGTGCGTGTTATATAATTATGTATTATATACGTGTATTCCAACAATTCCACTTTGGTCTGGTAATACATTCGCCGCTAATCGAAATCACATTTTTATGTCTTGAAAATCGACCAAATTGATCTTTGTAAATCACTTCATCGATTTAGGGGTTCACATTGGTGCACAGAAAAGGGGGACGGGGTCTACGATGCCCCGAAAGGTAGGGGGTGCATGGACGAAAATATAGCGCGTGTTATATAATTATGTATTATATACGTGTATTCCAACAATTCCACTTTGGTCTGGTAATACATTCGCCGCTAATCGAAATCACAATTTTATGTCTTGAAAATCGCCCAAATTGATCTTTATTAATCACTTCATCGATTTAGGGGTGAACAATGGTGCACAGAAAAGGGGGACGGGGTCTACGATGCCCCGAAAGGTAGGGGGTGCATGGACGAAAATATAGCGCGTGTTATATAATTATGTATTATATACGTGTATTCCAACAATTCCACTTTGGTCTGGTAATACATTCGCCGCTCATCGAAATCACCATTTTATGTCTTGAAAATCAACCAAATTGATCTTTATTACTCACCTCATCGATTTAGGGGTAAACATTGGTGCACAGAAAAAGGGGACGGGGTCTACGATGCCCCGAAAGGTAGGGGGTGCATGGACGAAAATATAGCGCGTGTTATATAATTATGTATTATATACGTGTATTCCAACAATTCCACTTTGGTCTGGTAATACATTCGCCGCTAATCGAAATCACCTTTTTATGTCTTGAAAATCAACCAAATTGATCCTTATTAATCACTTCATCGATTTAGGGGTGAACATTGGTGCACAGAAAAGGGGGACGGGGTCTACGATGCCCCGAAAGGTAGGAGGTGCATGGACGAAAATATAGCGCGTGTTATATAATTATGTATTATATACGTGTATTCCAACAATTCCACTTTGGTCTGGTAATACATTCGCCGCTAATCGAAATCACCTTTTTATGTCTTGAAAATCAACCAAATTGATCTTTATTAATCACTTCATCGATTTAGGGGTGAACATTGGTGCACAGAAAAGGGGGACGGGGTCTACGATGCCCCGAAAGGTAGGGGGTGCATGGACGAAAATATAGCGCGTGTTATATAATTATGTATTATATACGTGTATTCTAAAATTCCACTTTGGTCTGGTAATACATTCGCCGCTAATCGAAATCACCTTTTTATGTCTTGAAAATCAAGCAAATTGATCTTTATTAATCACTTCATCGATTTATGGGTGAAAATTGGTGCACAGAAAAGGGGGACGGGGTCTACGATGCCCCGAAAGGTAGGCGCGTGTTGTATAATTATGTATTATATACGTGTATTCCAACAATTCCACTTTGGTCTGGTAATACATTCGCCGCTAATCGAAATCACCTTTTTATGTCTTGAAAATCGACCAAATTGATCTTTATAAATTACTTTATCGATCTAGGGGTGAACATTGGTGCACAGAAAAGGGGGACGGGGTCTACGATGCCCCAAAAGGTAGGGGGTGCATGGACGAAAATATAGCGCGTGTTATATAATTATGTATTATATACGTGTTTTCCAACAATTCCACTTTGGTCTGGTAATACATTCGCCGCTAATCGAAATCACAATTTTATGTCTTGAAAATCAACCAAATTGATCTTTATTAATCACTTCATCGATTTAGGGGTGAACATTGGTGCACAGAAAAGGGGGACGGGGTTTACGATGCCCCGAAAGGTAGGGGGTGCATGGACGAAAATATAGCGCGTGTTATATAATTATGTATTATATACGTGTATTCCAACAATTCCACTTTGGTCTGGTAATACATATGCCGCTAATCGAAATCACCTTTTTATGTCTTGAAAATCAACCAAATTGATCCTTATTAATCATTTCATCGATTTAGGGGTGAACATTGGTGCACAGAAAAGGGGGACGGGGTCTACGATGCCCCGAAAGGTAGGAGGTGCATGGACGAAAATATAGCGCGTATTATATATGTATTATATACGTGTATTACAACAATTCCACTTTGGTCTGGTAATACATTCGCCGCTAATCGAAATCACCATTTTATGTCTTGAAAATCAACCAAATTGATCTTTATTAATCACTTCATCGATTTAGGGGTGAACATTGGTGCACAGAAAAGGGGGACAGGGTCTACGATGCCCCGAAAGGTAGGGGGTGCATGGACGAAAATATAGCGCTTGTTATATAATTATGTATTATATACGTGTATTCCAACAATTCCACTTTGGTCTGGTAATACATTCGCCGCTAATCGAAATCACCTTTTTATGTCTTGAAAATCGACCAAATTGATCTTTATAAATCACTTCATCGATTTAAGGGTGATCATTGGTGCACAGAAAAGGGGGACGGGGTCTACGATGCCCCGAAAGGTAGGGGGTGCATGGACGAAAATATAGCGCGTGTTATATAATTATGTATTATATACGTGTATTCCAACAATTCCACTTTGGTCTGGTAATACATTCGCCGCTAATCGAAATCACCTTTTTATGTCTTGAAAATCAACCAAATTGATCTTTATTAATCACTTCATCGATTTAGGGGTAAACATTGGTGCACAGAAAAGGGAGACGGGGTCTACGATGCCCCGAAAGGTAGGGGGTGCATGGACGAAAATATAGCGCGTGTTATATAATTATGTATTATATACGTGTATTCCAACAATTCCACTTTGGTCTGGTAATACATTCGCCGCTAATCGAAATCACCATTTTATGTCTTGAAAATCAACCAAATTGATCTTTATTAATCACTTCATCGATTTAGGGGTGAACATTGGTGCACAGAAAAGGGGGACGGGGTCTACGATGCCGCGAAAGGTAGGGGGTGCATGGACGAAAATATAGCGCGTGTTATATTATTATGTATTATATACGTGTATTCCAACAATTCCACTTTGGTCTGGTAATACATTCGCCGCTAATCGAAATCACCATTTTATGTCTTGAAAATCAACCAAATTGATCTTTATTAATCACTTCATCGATTTAGGGCTGAACATTGGTGCACAGAAAAGGGGGACGGGTTCTACAATGCCCCGAAAGGTAGGGGGTGCATGGACGAAAATATAGTGCGTGTTATATAATTATGTATTATATACGTGTATTCCAACAATTCCACCTTGGTCTGGTAATACATTCGCCGCTAATCGAAATCACATTTTTATGTCTTGAAAATCGACCAAATTGATCTTTGTAAATCACTTCATCGATTTAGGGGTTCACATTGGTGCACAGAAAAGGGGGACGGGGTCTACGATGCCCCGAAAGGTAGGGGGTGCATGGACGAAAATATAGCGCGTGTTATATAATTATGTATTATATACGTGTATTCCAACAATTCCACTTTGGTCTGGTAATACATTCGCCGCTAATCGAAATCACCATTTCATGTCTTGAAAATCAACCAAATTGATCTTTATTAATCACTTCATCGATCTAGGGGTGAACATTGGTGCAGAGAAAAGGGGGACGGGGTCTACGATGCCCCGAAAGGTAGGGGGTGCATGGACCAAAATATAGCGCGTGTTATATAATTATGTATTATATACGTGTATTCCAACAATTCCACTTTGGTATGGTAATACATTCGCCGCTAATCGAAATCACCATTTTATGTCTTGAAAATCAACCAAATTGATCTTTATTAAACACTTCATTGATTTAGGGGTAAACATTGGTGCACAGAAAAGGGGGACGGGGTCTACGATGCCCCGAAAGGTAGGGGGTGCATGGACGAAAATATAGCGCGTGTTATATAATTATGTATTATATACGTGTATTCCAACAATTCCACTTTGGTCTGGTAATACATTCGCCGCTAATCGAAATCACCTTTTTATGTCTTGAAAATCGACAAAATTGATCTTTATAAATCACTTCATCGATCTAGGGGTGAACATTGGTGCACAGAAAAGGGGGACGGGGTGTACGATGCCCCAAATGGTAGGGGGTAAATGGAAGAAAATATAGCGCGTGTTATATAATTATGTATTATATACGTGTATTCCAACAATTCCACTTTGGTCTGGTAATACATTCGCCGCTAATCGAAATCACCTTTTTATGTCTTGAAAATCAACCAAATTGATCTTTATTAATCACTTCATCGATTTAGGGGTGAACATTGGTGCACAGAAAAGGGGGACGGGGTCTACGATGCCCCGAAAGGTAGGGGGTGCATGGACGAAAATATAGCGCGTGTTATATAATTATGTATTATATACGTGTATTCCAACAATTCCACTTTGGTCTGGTAATACATTCGCCGCTAATCGAAATCACAATTTTATGTCTTGAAAATCGCCCAAATTGATCTTTATTAATCACTTCATCGATTTAGGGGTGAACAATGGTGCACAGAAAAGGGGGACGGGGTCTACGATGCCCCGAAAGGTAGGGGGTGCATGGACGAAAATATAGCGCGTGTTATATAATTATGTATTATATACGTGTATTCCAACAATTCCACTTTGGTCTGGTAATACATTCGCCGCTCATCGAAATCACCATTTTATGTCTTGAAAATCAACCAAATTGATCTTTATTACTCACCTCATCGATTTAGGGGTAAACATTGGTGCACAGAAAAAGGGGACGGGGTCTACGATGCCCCGAAAGGTAGGGGGTGCATGGACGAAAATATAGCGCGTGTTATATAATTATGTATTATATACGTGTATTCCAACAATTCCACTTTGGTCTGGTAATACATTCGCCGCTAATCGAAATCACCATTTTATGTCTTGAAAATCAACCAAATTGATCTTTATTAATCACTTCATCGATTTAGGGGTGAACATTGGTGCACAGAAAAGGGGGACGGGGTCTACGATGCCCCGAAAGGTAGGGGGTGCATGGACGAAAATATAGCGCGTGTTATATAATTATGTATTATATACGTGTATTCCAACAATTCCACTTTGGTCTGGTAATACATTCGCCGCTAATCGAAATCACCTTTTTATGTCTTGAAAATCGACCAAATTGATCTTTATTAATCACTTCATCGATTTAGGGGTGAACATTGGTGCACAGAAAAGGGGGACGGGGTCTACGATGCCCCGAAAGGTAGGGGGTGCATGGACGAAAATATAGCGCGTGTTATATAATTATGTATTATATACGTGTATTCCAACAATTCCACTTTGGTCTGGTAATACATTCGCCGCTAATCGAAATCACAATTTTATGTCTTGAAAATCGCCCAAATTGATCTTTATTAATCACTTCATCGATTTAGGGGTGAACAATGGTGCACAGAAAAGGGGGACGGGGTCTACGATGCCCCGAAAGGTAGGGGGTGCATGGACGAAAATATAGCGCGTGTTATATAATTATGTATTATATACGTGTATTCCAACAATTCCACTTTGGTCTGGTAATACATTCGCCGCTCATCGAAATCACCATTTTATGTCTTGAAAATCAACCAAATTGATCTTTATTACTCACCTCATCGATTTAGGGGTAAACATTGGTGCACAGAAAAAGGGGACGGGGTCTACGATGCCCCGAAAGGTAGGGGGTGCATGGACGAAAATATAGCGCGTGTTATATAATTATGTATTATATACGTGTATTCCAACAATTCCACTTTGGTCTGGTAATACATTCGCCGCTAATCGAAATCACCTTTTTATGTCTTGAAAATCAACCAAATTGATCCTTATTAATCACTTCATCGATTTAGGGGTGAACATTGGTACACAGAAAAGGGGGACGGGGTCTACGATGCCCCGAAAGGTAGGAGGTGCATGGACGAAAATATAGCGCGTGTTATATAATTATGTATTATATACGTGTATTCCAACAATTCCACTTTGGTCTGGTAATACATTCGCCGCTAATCGAAATCACCTTTTTATGTCTTGAAAATCAACCAAATTGATCTTTATTAATCACTTCATCGATTTAGGGGTGAACATTGGTGCACAGAAAAGGGGGACGGGGTCTACGATGCCCCGAAAGGTAGGGGGTGCATGGACGAAAATATAGCGCGTGTTATATAATTATGTATTATATACGTGTATTCTAAAATTCCACTTTGGTCTGGTAATACATTCGCCGCTAATCGAAATCACCTTTTTATGTCTTGAAAATCAAGCAAATTGATCTTTATTAATCACTTCATCGATTTATGGGTGAAAATTGGTGCACAGAAAAGGGGGACGGGGTCTACGATGCCCCGAAAGGTAGGCGCGTGTTGTATAATTATGTATTATATACGTGTATTCCAACAATTCCACTTTGGTCTGGTAATACATTCGCCGCTAATCGAAATCACCTTTTTATGTCTTGAAAATCGACCAAATTGATCTTTATAAATTACTTTATCGATCTAGGGGTGAACATTGGTGCACAGAAAAGGGGGACGGGGTCTACGATGCCCCAAAAGGTAGGGGGTGCATGGACGAAAATATAGCGCGTGTTATATAATTATGTATTATATACGTGTATTCCAACAATTCCACTTTGGTCTGGTAATACATTCGCCGCTAATCGAAATCACAATTTTATGTCTTGAAAATCAACCAAATTGATCTTTATTAATCACTTCATCGATTTAGGGGTGAACATTGGTGCACAGAAAAGGGGGACGGGGTTTACGATGCCCCGAAAGGTAGGGGGTGCATGGACGAAAATATAGCGCGTGTTATATAATTATGTATTATATACGTGTATTCCAACAATTCCACTTTGGTCTGGTAATACATATGCCGCTAATCGAAATCACCTTTTTATGTCTTGAAAATCAACCAAATTGATCCTTATTAATCACTTCATCGATTTAGGGGTGAACATTGGTGCACAGAAAAGGGGGACGGGGTCTACGATGCCCCGAAAGGTAGGAGGTGCATGGACGAAAATATAGCGCGTATTATATATGTATTATATACGTGTATTACAACAATTCCACTTTGGTCTGGTAATACATTCGCCGCTAATCGAAATCACCATTTTATGTCTTGAAAATCAACCAAATTGATCTTTATTAATCACTTCATCGATTTAGGGGTGAACATTGGTGCACAGAAAAGGGGGACAGGGTCTACGATGCCCCGAAAGGTAGGGGGTGCATGGACGAAAATATAGCGCTTGTTATATAATTATGTATTATATACGTGTATTCCAACAATTCCACTTTGGTCTGGTAATACATTCGCCGCTAATCGAAATCACCTTTTTATGTCTTGAAAATCGACCAAATTGATCTTTATAAATCACTTCATCGATTTAAGGGTGATCATTGGTGCACAGAAAAGGGGGACGGGGTCTACGATGCCCCGAAAGGTAGGGGGTGCATGGACGAAAATATAGCGCGTGTTATATAATTATGTATTATATACGTGTATTCCAACAATTCCACTTTGGTCTGGTAATACATTCGCCGCTAATCGAAATCACCTTTTTATGTCTTGAAAATCAACCAAATTGATCTTTATTAATCACTTCATCGATTTAGGGGTAAACATTGGTGCACAGAAAAGGGAGACGGGGTCTACGATGCCCCGAAAGGTAGGGGGTGCATGGACGAAAATATAGCGCGTGTTATATAATTATGTATTATATACGTGTATTCCAACAATTCCACTTTGGTCTGGTAATACATTCGCCGCTAATCGAAATCACCATTTTATGTCTTGAAAATCAACCAAATTGATCTTTATTAATCACTTCATCGATTTAGGGGTGAACATTGGTGCACAGAAAAGGGGGACGGGGTCTACGATGCCCCGAAAGGTAGGGGGTGCATGGACGAAAATATAGCGCGTGTTATATTATTATGTATTATATACGTGTATTCCAACAATTCCACTTTGGTCTGGTAATACATTCGCCGCTAATCGAAATCACCATTTTATGTCTTGAAAATCAACCAAATTGATCTTTATTAATCACTTCATCGATTTAGGGCTGAACATTGGTGCACAGAAAAGGGGGACGGGTTCTACAATGCCCCGAAAGGTAGGGGGTGCATGGACGAAAATATAGTGCGTGTTATATAATTATGTATTATATACGTGTATTCCAACAATTCCACTTTGGTCTGGTAATACATTCGCCGCTAATCGAAATCACATTTTTATGTCTTGAAAATCGACCAAATTGATCTTTGTAAATCACTTCATCGATTTAGGGGTTCACATTGGTGCACAGAAAAGGGGGACGGGGTCTACGATGCCCCGAAAGGTAGGGGGTGCATGGACGAAAATATAGCGCGTGTTATATAATTATGTATTATATACGTGTATTCCAACAATTCCACTTTGGTCTGGTAATACATTCGCCGCTAATCGAAATCACCATTTCATGTCTTGAAAATCAACCAAATTGATCTTTATTAATCACTTCATCGATCTAGGGGTGAACATTGGTGCAGAGAAAAGGGGGACGGGGTCTACGATGCCCCGAAAGGTAGGGGGTGCATGGACCAAAATATAGCGCGTGTTATATAATTATGTATTATATACGTGTATTCCAACAATTCCACTTTGGTATGGTAATACATTCGCCGCTAATCGAAATCACCATTTTATGTCTTGAAAATGAACCAAATTGATCTTTATTAAACACTTCATTGATTTAGGGGTAAACATTGGTGCACAGAAAAGGGGGACGGGGTCTACGATGCCCCGAAAGGTAGGGGGTGCATGGACGAAAATATAGCGCGTGTTATATAATTATGTATTATATACGTGTATTCCAACAATTCCACTTTGGTCTGGTAATACATTCGCCGCTAATCGAAATCACCTTTTTATGTCTTGAAAATCGACAAAATTGATCTTTATAAATCACTTCATCGATCTAGGGGTGAACATTGGTGCACAGAAAAGGGGGACGGGGTGTACGATGCCCCAAATGGTAGGGGGTAAATGGAAGAAAATATAGCGCGTGTTATATAATTATGTATTATATACGTGTATTCCAACAATTCCACTTTGGTCTGGTAATACATTCGCCGCTAATCGAAATCACCTTTTTATGTCTTGAAAATCAACCAAATTGATCTTTATTAATCACTTCATCGATTTAGGGGTGAACATTGGTGCACAGAAAAGGGGGACGGGGTCTACGATGCCCCGAAAGGTAGGGGGTGCATGGACGAAAATATAGCGCGTGTTATATAATTATGTATTATATACGTGTATTCCAACAATTCCACTTTGGTCTGGTAATACATTCGCCGCTAATCGAAATCACAATTTTATGTCTTGAAAATCGCCCAAATTGATCTTTATTAATCACTTCATCGATTTAGGGGTGAACAATGGTGCACAGAAAAGGGGGACGGGGTCTACGATGCCCCGAAAGGTAGGGGGTGCATGGACGAAAATATAGCGCGTGTTATATAATTATGTATTATATACGTGTATTCCAACAATTCCACTTTGGTCTGGTAATACATTCGCCGCTCATCGAAATCACCATTTTATGTCTTGAAAATCAACCAAATTGATCTTTATTACTCACCTCATCGATTTAGGGGTAAACATTGGTGCACAGAAAAAGGGGACGGGGTCTACGATGCCCCGAAAGGTAGGGGGTGCATGGACGAAAATATAGCGTGTGTTATATAATTATGTATTATATACGTGTATTCCAACAATTCCACTTTGGTCTGGTAATACATTCGCCGCTAATCGAAATCACCATTTTATGTCTTGAAAATCAACCAAATTGATCTTTATTAATCACTTCATCGATTTAGAGGTGAACATTGGTGCACAGAAAAGGGGGACGGGGTCTACGATGCCCCGAAAGGTAGGGGGTGCATGGACGAAAATATAGCGCGTGTTATATAATTATGTATTATATACGTGTATTCCAACAATTCCACTTTGGTCTGGTAATACATTCGCCGCTAATCGAAATCACCTTTTTATGTCTTGAAAATCGACCAAATTGATCTTTATTAATCACTTCATCGATTTAGGGGTGAACATTGGTGCACAGAAAAGGGGGACGGGGTCTACGATGCCCCGAAAGGTAGGGGGTGCATGGACGAAAATATAGCGCGTGTTATATAATTATGTATTATATACGTGTATTCCAACAATTCCACTTTGGTCTGGTAATACATTCGCCGCTAATCGAAATCACCTTTTTATGTCTTGAAAATCAACCAAATTGATCTTTATTAATCACTTCATCGATTTAGGGGTAAACATTGGTGCACAGAAAAGAGAGACGGGGTCTACGATGCCCCGGAAGGTAGGGGGTGCATGGACGAAAATATTGCGCGTGTTATATAATTATGTATTATATACGTGTACTATTCCAACAATTCCACTTTGGTCTGGTAATACATTCGCCGCTAATCGAAATCACCATTTTATGTCTTGAAAATCAACCAAATTGATCTTTATTAATCACTTCATCGATTTAGGGGTGAACATTGGTGCACAGAAAAGGGGGACGGGGTCTACGATGCCCCGAAAGGTAGGGGGTGCATGGACGAAAATATAGCGCGTGTTATATAATTATGTATTATATACGTGTATTCCAACAATTCCACTTTGGTCTGGTAATACATTCGCCGCTAATCGAAATCACCCTTTTATGTCTTGAAAGTCGACCAAATTGATCTTTGTAAATCACTTCATCGATTTAGGGGTGAACATTGGTGCACAGAAAAGGGGGACGGGGTCTACGATGCCCCGAAAGGTAGGGGGTGCATGGACGAAAATATAGCGCGTGTTATATAATTATGTATTATATACGTGTATTCCAACAATTCCACTTTGGTCTGGTAATACATTCGCCGCTAATCGAAATCACCATTTCATGTCTTGAAAATCAACCAAATTGATCTTTATTAATCACTTCATCGATTTAGGGGTGAACATTGGTGCACAGGAAAGGGGGACGGGGTCTACGATGCCCCGAAAGGTAGGGGTGCATGGACGAAAATATAGCGCGTGTTATATAATTATGTATTATATACGTGTATTCCAACAATTCCACTTTTGTCTGGTAATACATTCGCCGCTAATCGAAATCACCATTTTATGTCTTGAAAATCAACCAAATAGTTTTTTATTAAACACTTCATCGATTTAGGGGTAAACATTGGTGCACAGAAAAGGGGGACGGGGTCTACGATGCCCCGAAAGGTAGGGGGTGCATGGACGAAAATATAGCGCGTGTTATATAATTATGTATTATATACGTGTATTCTAAAATTCCACTTTGGTCTGGTAATACATTCGCCGCTAATCGAAATCACCTTTTTATGTCTTGAAAATCAAGCAAATTGATCTTTATTAATCACTTCATCGATTTATGGGTGAACATTGGTGCACAGAAAAGGGGGACGGGGTCTACGATGCCCCGAAAGGTAGGCGCGTGTTGTATAATTATGTATTATATACGTGTATTCCAACAATTCCACTTTGGTCTGGTAATACATTCGCCGCTAATCGAAATCACCTTTTTATGTTTTGAAAATCGACCAAATTGATCTTTATAAATCACTTTATCGATCTAGGGGTGAACATTGGTGCACAGAAAAGGGGGACAGGGTCTACGATGCCCCGAAAGGTAGGGGGTGCATGGACGAAAATATAGCGCGTGTTATATAATTATGTATTATATACGTGTATTACAACAATTCCACTTTGGTCTGGTAATACATTCGCCGCTAATCGAATTCACCTTTTTATGTCTTGAAAATCAACCAAATTGATCTTTATTAATCACTTCATCGATTTAGGGGTAAACATTGATGCACAGAAAAGGGGGACGGGGTCTACGATGCCCCGAAAGGTAGGGGGTGCATGGACGAAAATATAGCGCGTGTTATATAATTATGTATTATATACGTGTATTCCAACAATTCCACTTTGGTCTGGTAATACATTCGCCGCTAATCGAAATCACCTTTTTATGTCTTGAAAATCGACCAAATTGATCTTTATAAATCACTTCATCGATTTAGGGGTGAACATTGGTGCACAGAAAAGGGGGACGGGGTCTACGATGCCCCGAAAGGTAGGGGGTGCATGGACGAAAATATAGCGCGTGTTATATAATTATGTATTATATACGTGTATTCCAACAATTCCACTTTGGTCTGGTAATACATTCGCCGCTAATCGAAATCACCATTTTATGTCTTGAAAATCAACCAAATAGTTTTTTATTAAACACTTCATCGATTTAGGGGTAAACATTGGTGCACAGAAAAGGGGGACGGGGTCTACGATGCCCCGAAAGGTAGGGGGTGCATGGACGAAAATATAGCGCGTGTTATATAATTATGTATTATATACGTGTATTCCAACAATTCCACTTTGGTCTGGTAATACATTCGCCGCTAATCGAAATCACCTTTTTATGTCTTGAAAATCAACCAAATTGATCTTTATTAATCACTTCATCGATTTAGGGGTGAACATTGGTGCACAGAAAAGGGGGACGGGGTCTACGATGCCCCGAAAGGTAGGGGGTGCATGGACGAAAATATAGCGCGTGTTATATAATTATGTATTATATACGTGTATTCTAAAATTCCACTTTGGTCTGGTAATACATTCGCCGCTAATCGAAATCACCTTTTTATGTCTTGAAAATCAAGCAAATTGATCTTTATTAATCACTTCATCGATTTATGGGTGAACATTGGTGCACAGAAAAGGGGGACGGGGTCTACGATGCCCCGAAAGGTAGGCGCGTGTTGTATAATTATGTATTATATACGTGTATTCCAACAATTCCACTTTGGTCTGGTAATATATTCGCCGCTAATCGAAATCACCTTTTTATGTCTTGAAAATCGACCAAATTGATCTTTATAAATCACTTTATCGATCTAGGGGTGAACATTGGTGCACAGAAAAGGGGGACGGGGTCTACGATGCCCCGAAAGGTAGGGGGTGCATGGACGAAAATATAGCGCGTGTTATATAATTATGTATTATATACGTGTATTACAACAATTCCACTTTGGTCTGGTAATACATTCGCCGCTAATCGAATTCACCTTTTTATGTCTTGAAAATCAACCAAATTGATCTTTATTAATCACTTCATCGATTTAGGGGTGAACATTGGTGCACAGAAAAGGGGGACGGGGTCTACGATGCCCCGAAAGGTAGGGGGTGCATGGACGAAAATATAGCGCGTGTTATATAATTATGTATTATATACGTGTATTCCAACAATTCCACTTTGGTCTGGTAATACATTCGCCGCTAATCGAAATCACAATTTTATGTCTTGAAAATCAACCAAATTGATCTTTATTAATCACTTCATCGATTTAGGGGTGAACATTGGTGCACAGAAAAGGGGGACGGGGTTTACGATGCCCCGAAAGGTAGGGGGTGCATGGACGAAAATATAGCGCGTGTTATATAATTATGTATTATATACGTGTATTCCAACAATTCCACTTTGGTCTGGTAATACATATGCCGCTAATCGAAATCACCTTTTTATGTCTTGAAAATCAACCAAATTGATCCTTATTAATCACTTCATCGATTTAGGGGTGAACATTGGTGCACAGAAAAGGGGGACGGGGTCTACAATGCCCCGAAAGGTAGGGGGTGCATGGACGAAAATATAGCGCGTATTATATATGTATTATATACGTGTATTCCAACAATTCCACTTTGGTCTGGTAATACATTCGCCGCTAATCGAAATCACCATTTTATGTCTTGAAAATCAACCAAATTGATCTTTATTAATCACTTCATCGATTTAGGGGTGAACATTGGTGCACAGAAAAGGGGGACGGGGTCTACGATGCCCCGAAAGGTAGGGGGTGCATGGACGAAAATATAGCGCGTGTTATATAATTATGTATTATATACGTGTATTCCAACAATTCCACTTTGGTCTGGTAATACATATGCCGCTAATCGAAATCACCTTTTTATGTCTTGGAAATCAACCAAATTGATCCTTATTAATCACTTCATCGATTTAGGGGTGAACATTGGTGCACAGAAAAGGGGGACGGGGTCTACGATGCCCCGAAAGGTAGGGGGTGCATGGACGAAAATATAGCGCGTATTATATATGTATTATATACGTGTATTCCAACAATTCCACTTTGGTCTGGTAATACATTCGCCGCTAATCGAAATCACCATTTTATGTCTTGAAAATCAACCAAATTGATCTTTTTTAATCACTTCATCGATTTAGGGGTGAACATTGGTGCACAGAAAAGGGGGACGGGGTCTACGATGCCCCGAAAGGTAGGGGGTGCATGGACGAAAATATAGCGCTTGTTATATAATTATGTATTATATACGTGTATTCCAACAATTCCACTTTGGTCTGGTAATACATTCGCCGCTAATCGAAATCACCTTTTTATGTCTTGAAAATCGACCAAATTGATCTTTATAAACCACTTCATCGATTTAGGGGTGAACATTGGTGCACAGAAAAGGGGGACGGGGTCTACGATGCCCCGAAAGGTAGGGGGTGCATGGACGAAAATATAGCGCGTGTTATATAATTATGTATTATATACGTGTATTCCAACAATTCCACTTTGGTCTGGTAATACATTCGCCGCTAATCGATATCACCATTTTATGTCTTGAAAATCAACCAAATAGTTTTTTATTAAACACTTCATCGATTTAGGGGTAAACATTGGTGCACAGAAAAGGGGGACGGGGTCTACGATGCCCCGAAAGGTAGGGGGTGCATGGACGAAAATATAGCGCGTGTTATATAATTATGTATTATATACGTGTATTCCAACAATTCCACTTTGGTCTGGTAATACATTCGCCGCTAATCGAAATCACCTTTTTATGTCTTGAAAATCAACCAAATTGATCTTTATTAATCACTTCATCGATTTAGGGGTGAACATTGGTGCACAGAAAAGGGGGACGGGGTCTACGATGCCCCGAAAGGTAGGGGGTGCATGGACGAAAATATAGCGCGTGTTATATAATTATGTATTATATACGTGTATTCTAAAATTCCACTTTGGTCTGGTAATACATTCGCCGCTAATCGAAATCACCTTTTTATGTCTTGAAAATCAAGCAAATTGATCTTTATTAATCACTTCATTGATTTATGGGTGAACATTGGTGCACAGAAAAGGGGGACGGGGTCTACGATGCCCCGAAAGGTAGGCGCGTGTTGTATAATTATGTATTATATACGTGTATTCCAACAATTCCACTTTGGTCTGGTAATATATTCGCCGCTAATCGAAATCACCTTTTTATGTCTTGAAAATCGACCAAATTGATCTTTATAAATCACTTTATCGATCTAGGGGTGAACATTGGTGCACAGAAAAGGGGGACGGGGTCTACGATGCCCCGAAAGGTAGGGGGTGCATGGACGAAAATATAGCGCGTGTTATATAATTATGTATTATATACGTGTATTCCAACAATTCCACTTTGGTCTGGTAATACATTCGCCGCTAATCGAAATCACCTTTTTATGTCTTGAAAATCGACCAAATTGATCTTTATAAATCACTTCATCGATTTAGGGGTGAACATTGGTGCACAGAAAAGGGGGACGGGGTCTACGATGCCCCGAAAGGTAGGCGCGTGTTGTATAATTATGTATTATATACGTGTATTCCAACAATTCCACTTTGGTCTGGTAATATATTCGCCGCTAATCGAAATCACCTTTTTATGTCTTGAAAATCGACCAAATTGATCTTTATAAATCACTTTATCGATCTAGGGGTGAACATTGGTGCACAGAAAAGGGGGACGGGGTCTACGATGCCCCGAAAGGTAGGGGGTGCATGGACGAAAATATAGCGCGTGTTATATAATTATGTATTATATACGTGTATTACAACAATTCCACTTTGGTCTGGTAATACATTCGCCGCTAATCGAATTCACCTTTTTATGTCTTGAAAATCAACCAAATTGATCTTTATTAATCACTTCATCGATTTAGGGGTGAACATTGGTGCACAGAAAAGGGGGACGGGGTCTACGATGCCCCGAAAGGTAGGGGGTGCATGGACGAAAATATAGCGCGTGTTATATAATTATGTATTATATACGTGTATTCCAACAATTCCACTTTGGTCTGGTAATACATTCGCCGCTAATCGAAATCACAATTTTATGTCTTGAAAATCAACCAAATTGATCTTTATTAATCACTTCATCGATTTAGGGGTGAACATTGGTGCACAGAAAAGGGGGACGGGGTTTACGATGCCCCGAAAGGTAGGGGGTGCATGGACGAAAATATAGCGCGTGTTATATAATTATGTATTATATACGTGTATTCCAACAATTCCACTTTGGTCTGGTAATACATATGCCGCTAATCGAAATCACCTTTTTATGTCTTGAAAATCAACCAAATTGATCCTTATTAATCACTTCATCGATTTAGGGGTGAACATTGGTGCACAGAAAAGGGGGACGGGGTCTACAATGCCCCGAAAGGTAGGGGGTGCATGGACGAAAATATAGCGCGTATTATATATGTATTATATACGTGTATTCCAACAATTCCACTTTGGTCTGGTAATACATTCGCCGCTAATCGAAATCACCATTTTATGTCTTGAAAATCAACCAAATTGATCTTTATTAATCACTTCATCGATTTAGGGGTGAACATTGGTGCACAGAAAAGGGGGACGGGGTCTACGATGCCCCGAAAGGTAGGGGGTGCATGGACGAAAATATAGCGCGTGTTATATAATTATGTATTATATACGTGTATTCCAACAATTCCACTTTGGTCTGGTAATACATTCGCCGCTAATCGAAATCACAATTTTATGTCTTGAAAATCAACCAAATTGATCTTTATTAATCACTTCATCGATTTAGGGGTGAACATTGGTGCACAGAAAAGGGGGACGGGGTTTACGATGCCCCGAAAGGTAGGGGGTGCATGGACGAAAATATAGCGCGTGTTATATAATTATGTATTATATACGTGTATTCCAACAATTCCACTTTGGTCTGGTAATACATATGCCGCTAATCGAAATCACCTTTTTATGTCTTGGAAATCAACCAAATTGATCCTTATTAATCACTTCATCGATTTAGGGGTGAACATTGGTGCACAGAAAAGGGGGACGGGGTCTACGATGCCCCGAAAGGTAGGGGGTGCATGGACGAAAATATAGCGCGTATTATATATGTATTATATACGTGTATTCCAACAATTCCACTTTGGTCTGGTAATACATTCGCCGCTAATCGAAATCACCATTTTATGTCTTGAAAATCAACCAAATTGATCTTTTTTAATCACTTCATCGATTTAGGGGTGAACATTGGTGCACAGAAAAGGGGGACGGGGTCTACGATGCCCCGAAAGGTAGGGGGTGCATGGACGAAAATATAGCGCTTGTTATATAATTATGTATTATATACGTGTATTCCAACAATTCCACTTTGGTCTGGTAATACATTCGCCGCTAATCGAAATCACCTTTTTATGTCTTGAAAATCGACCAAATTGATCTTTATAAACCACTTCATCGATTTAGGGGTGAACATTGGTGCACAGAAAAGGGGGACGGGGTCTACGATGCCCCGAAAGGTAGGGGGTGCATGGACGAAAATATAGCGCGTGTTATATAATTATGTATTATATACGTGTATTCCAACAATTCCACTTTGGTCTGGTAATACATTCGCCGCTAATCGAAATCACCATTTTATGTCTTGAAAATCAACCAAATAGTTTTTTATTAAACACTTCATCGATTTAGGGGTAAACAGTGGTGCACAGAAAAGGAGGGACGGGGTCTACGATGCCCCGAAAGGTAGGGGGTGCATGGACGAAAATATAGCGCGTGTTATATAATTATGTATTATATACGTGTATTCCAACAATTCCACTTTGGTCTGGTAATACATTCGCCGCTAATCGAAATCACCTTTTTATGTCTTGAAAATCAACCAAATTGATCTTTATTAATCACTTCATCGATTTAGGGGTGAACATTGGTGCACAGAAAAGGGGGACGGGGTCTACGATGCCCCGAAAGGTAGGGGGTGCATGGACGAAAATATAGCGCGTGTTATATAATTATGTATTATATACGTGTATTCTAAAATTCCACTTTGGTCTGGTAATACATTCGCCGCTAATCGAAATCACCTTTTTATGTCTTGAAAATCAAGCAAATTGATCTTTATTAATCACTTCATCGATTTATGGGTGAACATTGGTGCACAGAAAAGGGGGACGGGGTCTACGATGCCCCGAAAGGTAGGCGCGTGTTGTATAATTATGTATTATATACGTGTATTCCAACAATTCCACTTTGGTCTGGTAATATATTCGCCGCTAATCGAAATCACCTTTTTATGTCTTGAAAATCGACCAAATTGATCTTTATAAATCACTTTATCGATCTAGGGGTGAACATTGGTGCACATAAAAGGGGGACGGGGTCTACGATGCCCCGAAAGGTAGGGGGTGCATGGACGAAAATATAGCGCGTGTTATATAATTATGTATTATATACGTGTATTCCAACATTTCCACTTTGGTCTGGTAATACATTCGCCGCTAATCGAAATCACCATTTCATGTCTTGAAAATCAACCAAATTGATCTTTATTAATCACTTCATCGATTTAGGGGTGAACATTGGTGCACAGAAAAGGGGGACGGGGTCTACGATGCCCCGAAAGGTAGGGGGTGCATGGACGAAAATATAGCGCGTGTTATATAATTATGTATTATATACGTGTATTCCAACAATTCCACTTTGGTCTGGTAATACATTCGCCGCTAATCGAAATCACCTTTTTATGTCTTGAAAATCGACCAAATTGATCTTTATGAATCACTTCATCGATCTAGGGGTGAACATTGGTGCAGAGAAAAGGGGGCCGGGGTCTACGATGCCCCGAAAGGTAGGGGGTGCATGGACCAAAATATAGCGCGTGTTATATAATTATGTATTATATACGTGTATTCCAACAATTCCACTTTGGTATGGTAATACATTCGCCGCTAATCGAAATCACAATTTTATGTCTTGAAAATCAACCAAATTGATCTTTATTAATCACTTCATCGATTTAGGGGTGAACATTGGTGCACAGAAAAGGGGGACGGGGTTTACGATGCCCCGAAAGGTAGGGGGTGCATGGACGAAAATATAGCGCGTGTTATATAATTATGTATTATATACGTGTATTCCAACAATTCCACTTTGGTCTGGTAATACATATGCCGCTAATCGAAATCACCTTTTTATGTCTTGAAAATCAACCAAATTGATCCTTATTAATCACTTCATCGATTTAGGGGTGAACATTGGTGCACAGAAAAGGGGGACGGGGTCTACAATGCCCCGAAAGGTAGGGGGTGCATGGACGAAAATATAGCGCGTATTATATATGTATTATATACGTGTATTCCAACAATTCCACTTTGGTCTGGTAATACATTCGCCGCTAATCGAAATCACCATTTTATGTCTTGAAAATCAACCAAATTGATCTTTATTAATCACTTCATCGATTTAGGGGTGAACATTGGTGCACAGAAAAGGGGGACGGGGTCTACGATGCCCCGAAAGGTAGGGGGTGCATGGACGAAAATATAGCGCTTGTTATATAATTATGTATTATATACGTGTATTCCAACAATTCCACTTTGGTCTGGTAATACATTCGCCGCTAATCGACATCACCTTTTTATGTCTTGAAAATCGACCAAATTGATCTTTATAAATCACTTCATCGATTTAGGGGTGAACATTGGTGCACAGAAAAGGGGGACGGGGTCTACGATGCCCCGAAAGGTAGGGGGTGCATGGACGAAAATATAGCGCGTGTTATATAATTATGTATTATATACGTGTATTCCAACAATTCCACTTTGGTCTGGTAATACATTCGCCGCTAATCGAAATCACCTTTTTATGTCTTGAAAATCAACCAAATTGATCTTTATTAATCACTTCATCGATTTAGGGGTAAACATTGGTGCACAGAAAAGGGAGACGGGGTCTACGATGCCCCGAAAGGTAGGGGGTGCATGGACGAAAATATAGCGCGTGTTATATAATTATGTATTTTATACGTGTATTCCAACAATTCCACTTTGGTCTGGTAATACATTCGCCGCTAATCGAAATCACCATTTTATGTCTTGAAAATCAACCAAATTGATCTTTATTAATCACTTCATCGATTTAGGGGTGAACATTGGTGCACAGAAAAGGGGGACGGGGTCTACGATGCCCCGAAAGGTAGGGGGTGCATGGACGAAAATATAGCGCGTGTTATATTATTATGTATTATATACGTGTATTCCAACAATTCCACTTTGGTCTGGTAATACATTCGCCGCTAATCGAAATCACCATTTTATGTCTTGAAAATCAACCAAATTGATCTTTATTAATCACTTCATCGATTTAGGGGTGAACATTGGTGCACAGAAAAGGGGGACGGGTTCTACAATGCCCCGAAAGGTAGGGGGTGCATGGACGAAAATATAGCGCGTGTTATATAATTATGTATTATATACGTGTATTCCAACTATTCCACTTTGGTCTGGTAATACATTCGCCGCTAATCGAAATCACCTTTTTATGTCTTGAAAATTGACCAAATTGATCTTTGTAAATCACTTCATCGATTTAGGGGTTCACATTGGTGCACAGAAAAGGGGGGCGGGGTCTACGATGCCCCGAAAGGTAGGGGGTGCATGGACGAAAATATAGCGCGTGTTATATAATTATGTATTATATACGTGTATTCCAACATTTCCACTTTGGTCTGGTAATACATTCGCCGCTAATCGAAATCACCATTTCATGTCTTGAAAATCAACCAAATTGATCTTTATTAATCACTTCATCGATTTAGGGGTGAACATTGGTGCACAGAAAAGGGGGACGGGGTCTACGATGCCCCGAAAGGTAGGGGGTGCATGGACGAAAATATAGCGCGTGTTATATAATTATGTATTATATACGTGTATTCCAACAATTCCACTTTGGTCTGGTAATACATTCGCCGCTAATCGAAATCACCATTTTATGTCTTGAAAATCAACCAAATTGATCTTTATTAAACACTTCATCGATTTAGGGGTAAACATTGGTGCACAGAAAAGGGGGACGGGGTCTACGATGCCCCGAAAGGTAGGGGGTGCATGGACGAAAATATAGCGCGTGTTATATAATTATGTATTATATACGTGTATTCCAACAATTCCACTTTGGTCTGGTAATACATTCGCCGCTAATCGAAATCACCTTTTTATGTCTTGAAAATCGGCAAAATTGATCTTTATAAATCACTTCATCGATCTAGGGGTGAACATTGGTGCACGGAAAAGGGGGACGGGGTGTACGATGCCCCGAATGGTAGGGGGTAAATGGACGAAAATATAGCGCGTGTTATATAATTATGTATTATATACGTGTATTCCAACAATTCCACTTTGGTCTGGTAATACATTCGCCGCTAATCGAAATCACCTTTTTATGTCTTGAAAATCAACCAAATTGATCTTTATTAATCACTTCATCGATTTAGGGGTGAACATTGGTGCACAGAAAAGGGGGACGGGGTCTACGATGCCCCGAAAGGTAGGGGGTGCATGGACGAAAATATAGCGCGTGTTATATAATTATGTATTATATACGTGTATTCCAACAATTCCACTTTGGTCTGGTAATACATTCGCCGCTAATCGAAATCACCTTTTTATGTCTTGAAAATCGACCAAATTGATCTTTATTAATCACTTCATCGATTTAGGGGTGAACATTGGTGCACAGAAAAGGGGGACGGGGTCTACGATGCCCCGAAAGGTAGGGGGTGCATGGACGAAAATATAGCGCGTGTTATATAATTATGTATTATATACGTGTATTCCAACAATTCCACTTTGGTCTGGTAATACATTCGCCGCTAATCGAAATCACCTTTTTATGTCTTGAAAATCAACCAAATTGATCTTTATTAATCACTTCATCGATTTAGGGGTAAACATTGGTGCACAGAAAAGGGAGACGGGGTCTACGATGCCCCGAAAGGTAGGGGGTGCATGGACGAAAATATAGCGCGTGTTATATAATTATGTATTATATACGTGTACTATTCCAACAATTCCACTTTGGTCTGGTAATACATTCGCCGCTTATCGAAATCACCATTTTATGTCTTGAAAATCATCCAAATTGATATTTATTAATCACTTCATCGATTTAGGGGTGAACATTGGTGCACAGAAAAGGGGGACGGGGTCTACGATGCCCCGAAAGGTAGGGGGTGCATGGACGAAAATATAGCGCGTGTTATATTATTATGTATTATATACGTGTATTCCAACAATTCCTCTTTGGTCTGGTAATACATTCGCCGCTAATCGAAATCACCATTTTATGTCTTGAAAATCAACCAAATTGATCTTTATTAATCACTTCATCGATTTAGGGGTGAACATTGGTGCACAGAAAAGGGGGACGGGGTCTACGATGCCCCGAAAGGTAGGGGGTGCATGGACGAAAATATAGCGCGTGTTATATAATTATGTATTATATATACGTGTATTCCAACAATTCCACTTTGGTCTGGTAATACATTCGCCGCTAATCGAAATCACCTTTTTATGTCTTGAAAGTCAACCAAATTGATCTTTGTAAATCACTTCATTGATTTAGGGGTTCACATTGGTGCACAGAAAAGGGGGACGGGGTCTACGATGCCCCGAAAGGTAGGGGGTGCATGGACGAAAATATAGCGCGTGTTATATAATTATGTATTATATACGTGTATTCCAACAATTCCACTTTTGTCTGGTAATACATTCGCCGCTAATCGAAATCACCATTTTATGTCTTGAAAATCAACCAAATAGTTTTTTATTAAACACTTCATCGATTTAGGGGTAAACATTGGTGCACAGAAAAGGGGGACGGGGTCTACGATGCCCCGAATGGTAGGGGGTAAATGGACGAAAATATAGCGCGTGTTATATAATTATGTATTATATACGTGTATTCCAACAATTCCACTTTTGTCTGGTAATACATTCGCCGCTAATCGAAATCACCATTTTATGTCTTGAAAATCAACCAAATAGTTTTTTATTAAACACTTCATCGATTTAGGGGTAAACATTGGTGCACAGAAAAGGGGGACGGGGTCTACGATGCCCCGAAAGGTAGGGGGTGCATGGACGAAAATATAGCGCGTGTTATATAATTATGTATTATATACGTGTATTCCAACAATTCCACTTTGGTCTGGTAATACATTCGCCGCTAATCGAAATCACCTTTTTATGTCTTGAAAATCGACAAAATTGATCTTTATAAATCACTTCATCGATCTAGGGGTGAACATTGGTGCACAAAAAAGGGGGACGGGGTCTACGATGCCCCGAATGGTAGGGGGTAAATGGACGAAAATATAGCGCGTGTTATATAATTATGTATTATATACGTGTATTCCAACAATTCCACTTTGGTCTGGTAATACATTCGCCGCTAATCGAAATCACCTTTTTATGTCTTGAAAATCAACCAAATTGATCTGTATTAATCACTTCATCGATTTAGGGGTGAACATTGGTGCACAGAAAAGGGGGACGGGGTCTACGATGCCCCGAAAGGTAGGGGGTGCATGGACGAAAATATAGCGCGTGTTATATAATTATGTATTATATACGTGTATTCCAACAATTCCACTTTGGTCTGGTAATACATTCGCCGCTAATCGAAATCACAATTTTATGTCTTGAAAATCAACCAAATTGATCTTTATTAATCACTTCATCGATTTAGGGGTGAACATTGGTGCACAGAAAAGGGGGACGGGGTCTACGATGCCCCGAAAGGTAGGGGGTGCATGGACGAAAATATAGCGCGTGTTATATAATTATGTATTATATACGTGTATTCCAACAATTCCACTTTGGTCTGGTAATACATTCGCCGCTAATCGAAAACACAATTTTATGTCTTGAAAATCAACCAAATTGATCTTTATTAATCACTTCATCGATTTAGGGGTGAACATTGGTGCACAGAAAAGGGGGACGGGGTCTACGATGACCCGAAAGGTAGGGGGTGCATGGACGAAAATATAGCGCGTGTTATATAATTATGTATTATATACAAGTATTCCAACAATTCCACTTTGGTCTGGTAATACATTCGCCGCTCATCGAAATCACCATTTTATGTCTTGAAAATCGACAAAATTGATCTTTATAAATCACTTCATCGATCTAGGGGTGAACATTGGTGCACAGAAAAGGGGGACGGGGTGTACGATGCCCCGAATGGTAGGGGGTAAATGGACGAAAATATAGCGCGTGTTATATAATTATGTATTATATACGTGTATTCCAACAATTCCACTTTGGTCTGGAAATACATTCGCCGCTAATCGAAATCACCTTTTTATGTCTTGAAAATCAACCAAATTGATCTTTATTAATCACTTCATCGATTTAGGGGTGAACATTGGTGCACAGAAAAGGGGGACGGGGTCTACGATGCCCCGAAAGGTAGAGGGTGCATGGACGAAAATATAGCGCGTGTTATATAATTATGTATTATATACGTGTATTCCAACAATTCCACTTTGGTCTGGTAATACATTCGCCGCTAATCGAAATCACAATTTTATGTCTTGAAAATCAACCAAATTGATCTTTATTAATCACTTCATCGATTTAGGGGTGAACATTGGTGCACAGAAAAGGGGGACGGGGTCTACGATGCCCCGAAAGGTAGGGGGTGCATGGACGAAAATATAGCGCGTGTTATATAATTATGTATTATATACGTGTATTCCAACAATTCCACTTTGGTCTGGTAATACATTCGCCGCTCATCGAAATCACCATTTTATGTCTTTAAAATCAACCAAATTGATCTTTATTACTCAGCTCATCGATTTAGGGGTAAACATTGGTGCACAGAAAAGGGGGACGGGGTCTACGATGCCCCGAAAGGTAGGGGGTGCATGGACGAAAATATAGCGCGTGTTATATAATTATGTATTATATACGTGTATTCCAACAATTCTACTTTGGTCTGGTAATACATTCGCCGCTAATCGAAATCACCATTTTATGTCTTGAAAATCAACCAAATTGATCTTTATTAATCACTTCATCGATTTAGGGGTGAACATTGGTGCACAGAAAAGGGGGACGGGGTTTACGATGCCCCGAAAGGTAGGGGGTGCATGGACGAAAATATAGCGCGTGTTATATAATTATGTATTATATATACGTGTATTCCAACAATTCCACTTTGGTCTGGTAATACATATGCCGCTAATCGAAATCACCTTTTTATGTCTTGAAAATCAACCAAATTGATCCTTATTAATCACTTCATCGATTTAGGGGTGAACATTGGTGCACAGAAAAGGGGGACGGGGTCTACGATGCCCCGAAAGGTAGGGGGTGCATGGACGAAAATATAGCGCGTGTTATATAATTATGTATTATATACGTGTATTCCAACAATTCCACTTTGGTCTGGTAATACATTCGCCGCTCATCGAAATCACCATTTTATGTCTTGAAAATCGACAAAATTGATCTTTATAAATCACTTCATCGATCTAGGGGTGAACATTGGTGCACAGAAAAGGGGGACGGGGTGTACGATGCCCCGAATGGTAGGGGGTAAATGGACGAAAATATAGCGCGTGTTATATAATTATGTATTATATACGTGTATTCCAACAATTCCACTTTGGTCTGGTAATACATTCGCCGCTAATCGAAATCACCTTTTTATGTCTTGAAAATCAACCAAATTGATCTTTATTAATCACTTCATCGATTTAGGGGTGAACATTGGTGCACAGAAAAGGGGGACGGGGTCTACGATGCCCCGAAAGCTAGAGGGTGCATGGACGAAAATATAGCGCGTGTTATATAATTATGTATTATATACGTGTATTCCAACAATTCCACTTTGGTCTGGTAATACATTCGCCGCTAATCGAAATCACAATTTTATGTCTTGAAAATCAACCAAATTGATCTTTATTAATCACTTCATCGATTTAGGGGTGAACATTGGTGCAAGGAAAAGGGGGACAGGGTCTACGATGCCCCGAAAGGTAGGGGGTGCATGGACGAAAATATAGCGCGTGTTATATAATTATGTATTATATACGTGTATTCCAACAATTCCACTTTGGTCTGGTAATACATTCGCCGCTAATCGAAATCACCATTTTATGTCTTGAAAATCAACCAAATTGATCCTTATTAATCACTTCATCGATTTAGGGGTGAACATTGGTGCACAGAAAAGGGGGACGGGGTTTACGATGCCCCGAAAGGTAGGGGGTGCATGGACGAAAATATAGCGCGTGTTATATAATTATGTATTATATACGTGTATTCCAACAATTCAACTTTGGTCTGGTAATACATATGCCGCTAATCGAAATCACCTTTTTATGTCTTGAAAATCAACCAAATTGATCCTTATTAATCACTTCATCGATTTAGGGGTGAACATTGGTGCACGGAAAAGGGGGACAGGGTCTACGATGCCCCGAAAGGTAGGGGGTGCATGGACGAAAATATAGCGCGTGTTATATAATTATGTATTATATACGTGTATTCCAACAATTCCACTTTGGTCTGGTAATACATTCGCCGCTAATCGAAATCACCATTTTATGTCTTGAAAATCAACCAAATTGATCCTTATTAATCACTTCATCGATTTAGGGGTGAACATTGGTGCACAGAAAAGGGGGACGGGGTCTACGATGCCCCGAAAGGTAGGGGGTGCATGGACGAAAATATAGCGCGTATTATATATGTATTATATACGTGTATTCCAACAATTCCACTTTGGTCTGGTAATACATTCGCCGCTAATCGAAATCACCTTTTTATGTCTTGAAAGTCAACCAAATTGATCTTTGTAAATCACTTCATTGATTTAGGGGTTCACATTGGTGCACAGAAAAGGGGGACGGGGTCTACGATGCCCCGAAAGGTAGGGGGTGCATGGACGAAAATATAGCGCGTGTTATATAATTATGTATTATATACGTGTATTCCAACAATTCCACTTTTGTCTGGTAATACATTCGCCGCTAATCGAAATCACCATTTTATGTCTTGAAAATCAACCAAATAGTTTTTTATTAAACACTTCATCGATTTAGGGGTAAACATTGGTGCACAGAAAAGGGGGACGGGGTCTACGATGCCCCGAATGGTAGGGGGTAAATGGACGAAAATATAGCGCGTGTTATATAATTATGTATTATATACGTGTATTCCAACAATTCCACTTTTGTCTGGTAATACATTCGCCGCTAATCGAAATCACCATTTTATGTCTTGAAAATCAACCAAATAGTTTTTTATTAAACACTTCATCGATTTAGGGGTAAACATTGGTGCACAGAAAAGGGGGACGGGGTCTACGATGCCCCGAAAGGTAGGGGGTGCATGGACGAAAATATAGCGCGTGTTATATAATTATGTATTATATACGTGTATTCCAACAATTCCACTTTGGTCTGGTAATACATTCGCCGCTAATCGAAATCACCTTTTTATGTCTTGAAAATCGACAAAATTGATCTTTATAAATCACTTCATCGATCTAGGGGTGAACATTGGTGCACAAAAAAGGGGGACGGGGTCTACGATGCCCCGAATGGTAGGGGGTAAATGGACGAAAATATAGCGCGTGTTATATAATTATGTATTATATACGTGTATTCCAACAATTCCACTTTGGTCTGGTAATACATTCGCCGCTAATCGAAATCACCTTTTTATGTCTTGAAAATCAACCAAATTGATCTTTATTAATCACTTCATCGATTTAGGGGTGAACATTGGTGCACAGAAAAGGGGGACGGGGTCTACGATGCCCCGAAAGGTAGGGGGTGCATGGACGAAAATATAGCGCGTGTTATATAATTATGTATTATATACGTGTATTCCAACAATTCCACTTTGGTCTGGTAATACATTCGCCGCTAATCGAAATCACAATTTTATGTCTTGAAAATCAACCAAATTGATCTTTATTAATCACTTCATCGATTTAGGGGTGAACATTGGTGCACAGAAAAGGGGGACGGGGTCTACGATGCCCCGAAAGGTAGGGGGTGCATGGACGAAAATATAGCGCGTGTTATATAATTATGTATTATATACGTGTATTCCAACAATTCCACTTTGGTCTGGTAATACATTCGCCGCTAATCGAAATCACAATTTTATGTCTTGAAAATCAACCAAATTGATCTTTATTAATCACTTCATCGATTTAGGGGTGAACATTGGTGCACAGAAAAGGGGGACGGGGTCTACGATGCCCCGAAAGGTAGGGGGTGCATGGACGAAAATATAGCGCGTGTTATATAATTATGTATTATATACGTGTATTCCAACAATTCCACTTTGGTCTGGTAATACATTCGCCGCTAATCGAAATCACAATTTTATGTCTTGAAAATCAACCAAATTGATCTTTATTAATCACTTCATCGATTTAGGGGTGAACATTGGTGCACAGAAAAGGGGGACGGGGTCTACGATGACCCGAAAGGTAGGGGGTGCATGGACGAAAATATAGCGCGTGTTATATAATTATGTATTATATACGTGTATTCCAACAATTCCACTTTGGTCTGGTAATACATTCGCCGCTCATCGAAATCACCATTTTATGTCTTGAAAATCGACAAAATTGATCTTTATAAATCACTTCATCGATCTAGGGGTGAACATTGGTGCACAGAAAAGGGGGACGGGGTGTACGATGCCCCGAATGGTAGGGGGTAAATGGACGAAAATATAGCGCGTGTTATATAATTATGTATTATATACGTGTATTCCAACAATTCCACTTTTGTCTGGTAATACATTCGCCGCTAATCGAAATCACCATTTTATGTCTTGAAAATCAACCAAATAGTTTTTTATTAAACACTTCATCGATTTAGGGGTAAACATTGGTGCACAGAAAAGGGGGACGGGGTCTACGATGCCCCGAATGGTAGGGGGTAAATGGACGAAAATATAGCGCGTGTTATATAATTATGTATTATATACGTGTATTCCAACAGTTCCACTTTTGTCTGGTAATACATTCGCCGCTAATCGAAATCACCATTTTATGTCTTGAAAATCAACCAAATAGTTTTTTATTAAACACTTCATCGATTTAGGGGTAAACATTGGTGCACAGAAAAGGGGGACGGGGTCTACGATGCCCCGAAAGGTAGGGGGTGCATGGACGAAAATATAGCGCGTGTTATATAATTATGTATTATATACGTGTATTCCAACAATTCCACTTTGGTCTGGTAATACATTCGCCGCTAATCGAAATCACCTTTTTATGTCTTGAAAATCGACAAAATTGATCTTTATAAATCACTTCATCGATCTAGGGGTGAACATTGGTGCACAAAAAAGGGGGACGGGGTCTACGATGCCCCGAATGGTAGGGGGTGCATGGACGAAAATATAGCGCGTGTTATATAATTATGTATTATATACGTGTATTCCAACAATTCCACTTTGGTCTGGTAATACATTCGCCGCTAATCGAAATCACCTTTTTATGTCTTGAAAATCGACAAAATTGATCTTTATAAATCACTTCATCGATCTAGGGGTGAACATTGGTGCACAAAAAAGGGGGACGGGGTCTACGATGCCCCGAATGGTAGGGGGTAAATGGACGAAAATATAGCGCGTGTTATATAATTATGTATTATATACGTGTATTCCAACAATTCCACTTTGGTCTGGTAATACATTCGCCGCTAATCGAAATCACCTTTTTATGTCTTGAAAATCAACCAAATTGATCTTTATTAATCACTTCATCGATTTAGGGGTGAACATTGGTGCACAGAAAAGGGGGACGGGGTCTACGATGCCCCGAAAGGTAGGGGGTGCATGGACGAAAATATAGCGCGTGTTATATAATTATGTATTATATACGTGTATTCCAACAATTCCACTTTGGTCTGGTAATACATTCGCCGCTAATCGAAATCACAATTTTATGTCTTGAAAATCAACCAAATTGATCTTTATTAATCACTTCATCGATTTAGGGGTGAACATTGGTGCACAGAAAAGGGGGACGGGGTCTACGATGCCCCGAAAGGTAGGGGGTGCATGGACGAAAATATAGCGCGTGTTATATAATTATGTATTATATACGTGTATTCCAACAATTCCACTTTGGTCTGGTAATACATTCGCCGCTAATCGAAATCACAATTTTATGTCTTGAAAATCAACCAAATTGATCTTTATTAATCACTTCATCGATTTAGGGGTGAACATTGGTGCACAGAAAAGGGGGACGGGGTCTACGATGACCCGAAAGGTAGGGGGTGCATGGACGAAAATATAGCGCGTGTTATATAATTATGTATTATATACGTGTATTCCAACAATTCCACTTTGGTCTGGTAATACATTCGCCGCTCATCGAAATCACCATTTTATGTCTTGAAAATCGACAAAATTGATCTTTATAAATCACTTCATCGATCTAGGGGTGAACATTGGTGCACAGAAAAGGGGGACGGGGTGTACGATGCCCCGAATGGTAGGGGGTAAATGGACGAAAATATAGCGCGTGTTATATAATTATGTATTATATACGTGTATTCCAACAATTCCACTTTGGTCTGGAAATACATTCGCCGCTAATCGAAATCACCTTTTTATGTCTTGAAAATCAACCAAATTGATCTTTATTAATCACTTCATCGATTTAGGGGTGAACATTGGTGCACAGAAAAGGGGGACGGGGTCTACGATGCCCCGAAAGGTAGAGGGTGCATGGACGAAAATATAGTGCGTGTTATATAATTATGTATTATATACGTGTATTCCAACAATTCCACTTTGGTCTGGTAATACATTCGCCGCTAATCGAAATCACAATTTTATGTCTTGAAAATCAACCAAATTGATCTTTATTAATCACTTCATCGATTTAGGGGTGAACATTGGTGCACAGAAAAGGGGGACGGGGTCTACGATGCCCCGAAAGGTAGGGGGTGCATGGACGAAAATATAGCGCGTGTTATATAATTATGTATTATATACGTGTATTCCAACAATTCCACTTTGGTCTGGTAATACATTCGCCGCTCATCGAAATCACCATTTTATGTCTTTAAAATCAACCAAATTGATCTTTATTACTCACCTCATCGATTTAGGGGTAAACATTGGTGCACAGAAAAGGGGGACGGGGTCTACGATGCCCCGAAAGGTAGGGGGTGCATGGACGAAAATATAGCGCGTGTTATATAATTATGTATTATATACGTGTATTCCAACAATTCTACTTTGGTCTGGTAATACATTCGCCGCTAATCGAAATCACCATTTTATGTCTTGAAAATCAACCAAATTGATCTTTATTAATCACTTCATCGATTTAGGGGTGAACATTGGTGCACAGAAAAGGGGGACGGGGTTTACGATGCCCCGAAAGGTAGGGGGTGCATGGACGAAAATATAGCGCGTGTTATATAATTATGTATTATATACGTGTATTCCAACAATTCCACTTTGGTCTGGTAATACATATGCCGCTAATCGAAATCACCTTTTTATGTCTTGAAAATCAACCAAATTGATCCTTATTAATCACTTCATCGATTTAGGGGTGAACATTGGTGCACAGAAAAGGGGGACGGGGTCTACGATGCCCCGAAAGGTAGGGGGTGCATGGACGAAAATATAGCGCGTGTTATATAATTATGTATTATATACGTGTATTCCAACAATTCCACTTTCGTCTGGTAATACATTCGCCGCTCATCGAAATCACCATTTTATGTCTTGAAAATCGACAAAATTGATCTTTATAAATCACTTCATCGATCTAGGGGTGAACATTGGTGCACAGAAAAGGGGGACGGGGTGTACGATGCCCCGAATGGTAGGGGGTAAATGGACGAAAATATAGCGCGTGTTATATAATTATGTATTATATACGTGTATTCCAACAATTCCACTTTGGTCTGGTAATACATTCGCCGCTAATCGAAATCACCTTTTTATGTCTTGAAAATCAACCAAATTGATCTTTATTAATCACTTCATCGATTTAGGGGTGAACATCGGTGCACAGAAAAGGGGGACGGGGTCTACGATGCCCCGAAAGCTAGAGGGTGCATGGACGAAAATATAGCGCGTGTTATATAATTATGTATTATATACGTGTATTCCAACAATTCCACTTTGGTCTGGTAATACATTCGCCGCTAATCGAAATCACAATTTTATGTCTTGAAAATCAACCAAATTGATCTTTATTAATCACTTCATCGATTTAGGGGTGAACATTGGGGCACGGAAAAGGGGGACAGGGTCTACGATGCCCCGAAAGGTAGGGGGTGCATGGACGAAAATATAGCGCGTGTTATATAATTATGTATTATATACGTGTATTCCAACAATTCCACTTTGGTCTGGTAATACATTCGCCGCTAATCGAAATCACCATTTTATGTCTTGAAAATCAACCAAATTGATCCTTATTAATCACTTCATCGATTTAGGGGTGAACATTGTTGCACAGAAAAGGGGGACGGGGTCTACGATGCCCCGAAAGGTAGGGGGTGCATGGACGAAAATATAGCGCGTATTATATATGTATTATATACGTGTATTCCAACAATTCCACTTTGGTCTGGTAATACATTCGCCGCTAATCGAAATCACCATTTTATGTCTTGAAAATCAACCAAATTGATCTTTATTAATCACTTCATCGATTTAGGGGTGAACATTGGTGCACAGAAAAGGGGGACGGGGTCTACGATGCCCCGAAAGGTAGGGGGTGCATGGACGAAAATATAGCGCGTGTTATATAATTATGTATTATATACGTGTATTCCAACAATTCCATTTTGGTCTAGTAAACATTCGCCGCTCATCGAAATCACCATTTTATGTCTTGAAAATCGACAAAATTGATCTTTATTAATCACTTCATCGATTTAGGGGTGAACATTGGTGCACAGAAAAGGGGGACGGGGTCTACGATGCCCCGAAAGGTAGGGGGTGCATGGACGAAAATATAGCGCGTGTTATATAATTATGTATTATATACGTGTATTCCAACAATTCCACTTTGGTCTGGTAATACATTCGCCGCTCATCGAAATCACCATTTTATGTCTTGAAAATCAACCAAATTGATCTTTATTACTCACCTCATCGATTTAGGGGTAAACATTGGTGCACAGAAAAGGGGGACGGGGTCTACGATGCCCCGAAAGGTAGGGGGTGCATGGACGAAAATATAGCGCGTGTTATATAATTATGTATTATATATACGTGTATTCCAACAATTCCACTTTGGTCTGGTAATACATTCGCCGCTAATCGAAATCACCTTTTTATGTCTTGAAAGTCAACCAAATTGATCTTTGTAAATCACTTCATTGATTTAGGGGTTCACATTGGTGCACAGAAAAGGGGGACGGGGTCTACGATGCCCCGAAAGGTAGGGGGTGCATGGACGAAAATATAGCGCGTGTTATATAATTATGTATTATATACGTGTATTCCAACAATTCCACTTTTGTCTGGTAATACATTCGCCGCTAATCGAAATCACCATTTTATGTCTTGAAAATCAACCAAATAGTTTTTTATTAAACACTTCATCGATTTAGGGGTAAACATTGGTGCACAGAAAAGGGGGACGGGGTCTACGATGCCCCGAAAGGTAGGGGGTGCATGGACGAAAATATAGCGCGTGTTATATAATTATGTATTATATACGTGTATTCCAACAATTCCACTTTGGTCTGGTAATACATTCGCCGCTAATCGAAATCACCTTTTTATGTCTTGAAAATCGACAAAATTGATCTTTATAAATCACTTCATCGATCTAGGGGTGAACATTGGTGCACAAAAAAGGGGGACGGGGTCTACGATGCCCCGAATGGTAGGGGGTAAATGGACGAAAATATAGCGCGTGTTATATAATTATGTATTATATACGTGTATTCCAACAATTCCACTTTGGTCTGGTAATACATTCGCCGCTAATCGAAATCACCTTTTTATGTCTTGAAAATCAACCAAATTGATCTTTATTAATCACTTCATCGATTTAGGGGTGAACATTGGTGCACAGAAAAGGGGGACGGGGTCTACGATGCCCCGAAAGGTAGGGGGTGCATGGACGAAAATATAGCGCGTGTTATATAATTATGTATTATATACGTGTATTCCAACAATTCCACTTTGGTCTGGTAATACATTCGCCGCTAATCGAAATCACAATTTTATGTCTTGAAAATCAACCAAATTGATCTTTATTAATCACTTCATCGATTTAGGGGTGAACATTGGTGCACAGAAAAGGGGGACGGGGTCTACGATGCCCCGAAAGGTAGGGGGTGCATGGACGAAAATATAGCGCGTGTTATATAATTATGTATTATATACGTGTATTCAAACAATTCCACTTTGGTCTGGTAATACATTCGCCGCTAATCGAAATCACAATTTTATGTCTTGAAAATCAACCAAATTGATCTTTATTAATCACTTCATCGATTTAGGGGTGAACATTGGTGCACAGAAAAGGGGGACGGGGTCTACGATGACCCGAAAGGTAGGGGGTGCATGGACGAAAATATAGCGCGTGTTATATAATTATGTATTATATACGTGTATTCCAACAATTCCACTTTGGTCTGGTAATACATTCGCCGCTCATCGAAATCACCATTTTATGTCTTGAAAATCGACAAAATTGATCTTTATAAATCACTTCATCGATCTAGGGGTGAACATTGGTGCACAGAAAAGGGGGACGGGGTGTACGATGCCCCGAATGGTAGGGGGTAAATGGACGAAAATATAGCGCGTGTTATATAATTATGTATTATATACGTGTATTCCAACAATTCCACTTTGGTCTGGAAATACATTCGCCGCTAATCGAAATCACCTTTTTATGTCTTGAAAATCAACCAAATTGATCTTTATTAATCACTTCATCGATTTAGGGGTGAACATTGGTGCACAGAAAAGGGGGACGGGGTCTACGATGCCCCGAAAGGTAGAGGGTGCATGGACGAAAATATAGCGCGTGTTATATAATTATGTATTATATACGTGTATTCCAACAATTCAACTTTGGTCTGGTAATACATTCGCCGCTAATCGAAATCACAATTTTATGTCTTGAAAATCAACCAAATTGATCTTTATTAATCACTTCATCGATTTAGGGGTGAACATTGGTGCACAGAAAAGGGGGACGGGGTCTACGATGCCCCGAAAGGTAGGGGGTGCATGGACGAAAATATAGCGCGTGTTATATAATTATGTATTATATACGTGTATTCCAACAATTCCACTTTGGTCTGGTAATACATTCGCCGCTCATCGAAATCACCATTTTATGTCTTTAAAATCAACCAAATTGATCTTTATTACTCACCTCATCGATTTAGGGGTAAACATTGGTGCACAGAAAAGGGGGACGGGGTCTACGATGCCCCGAAAGGTAGGGGGTGCATGGACGAAAATATAGCGCGTGTTATATAATTATGTATTATATACGTGTATTCCAACAATTCTACTTTGGTCTGGTAATACATTCGCCGCTAATCGAAATCACCATTTTATGTCTTGAAAATCAACCAAATTGATCTTTATTAATCACTTCATCGATTTAGGGGTGAACATTGGTGCACAGAAAAGGGGGACGGGGTTTACGATGCCCCGAAAGGTAGGGGGTGCATGGACGAAAATATAGCGCGTGTTATATAATTATGTATTATATACGTGTATTCCAACAATTCCACTTTGGTCTGGTAATACATATGCCGCTAATCGAAATCACCTTTTTATGTCTTGAAAATCAACCAAATTGATCCTTATTAATCACTTCATCGATTTAGGGGTGAACATTGGTGCACAGAAAAGGGGGACGGGGTCTACGATGCCCCGAAAGGTAGGGGGTGCATGGACGAAAATATAGCGCGTGTTATATAATTATGTATTATATACGTGTATTCCAACAATTCCACTTTGGTCTGGTAATACATTCGCCGCTCATCGAAATCACCATTTTATGTCTTGAAAATCGACAAAATTGATCTTTATAAATCACTTCATCGATCTAGGGGTGAACATTGGTGCACAGAAAAGGGGGACGGGGTGTACGATGCCCCGAATGGTAGGGGGTAAATGGACGAAAATATAGCGCGTGTTATATAATTATGTATTATATACGTGTATTCCAACAATTCCACTTTGGTCTGGTAATACATTCGCCGCTAATCGAAATCACCTTTTTATGTCTTGAAAATCAACCAAATTGATCTTTATTAATCACTTCATCGATTTAGGGGTGAACATTGGTGCACAGAAAAGGGGGACGGGGTCTACGATGCCCCGAAAGCTAGAGGGTGCATGGACGAAAATATAGCGCGTGTTATATAATTATGTATTATATACGTGTATTCCAACAATTCCACTTTGGTCTGGTAATACATTCGCCGCTAATCGAAATCACAATTTTATGTCTTGAAAATCAACCAAATTGATCTTTATTAATCACTTCATCGATTTAGGGGTGAACATTGGTGCACGGAAAAGGGGGACAGGGTCTACGATGCCCCGAAAGGTAGGGGGTGCATGGACGAAAATATAGCGCGTGTTATATAATTATGTATTATATACGTGTATTCCAACAATTCCACTTTGGTCTGGTAATACATTCGCCGCTAATCGAAATCACCATTTTATGTCTTGAAAATCAACCAAATTGATCCTTATTAATCACTTCATCGATTTAGGGGTGAACATTGGTGCACAGAAAAGGGGGACGGGGTCTACGATGCCCCGAAAGGTAGGGGGTGCATGGACGAAAATATAGCGCGTATTATATATGTATTATATACGTGTATTCCAACAATTCCACTTTGGTCTGGTAATACATTCGCCGCTAATCGAAATCACCATTTTATGTCTTGAAAATCAACCAAATTGATCTTTATTAATCACTTCATCGATTTAGGGGTGAACATTGGTGCACAGAAAAGGGGGACGGGGTCTACGATGCCCCGAAAGGTAGGGGGTGCATGGACGAAAATATAGCGCGTGTTATATAATTATGTATTATATACGTGTATTCCAACAATTCCATTTTGGTCTGGTAAACATTCGCCGCTCATCGAAATCACCATTTTATGTCTTGAAAATCGACAAAATTGATCTTTATAAACCACTTCATCGATCTAGGGGTGAACATTGGTGCACAGAAAAGGGGGACGGGGTGTACGATGCCCCGAATGGTAGGGGGTAAATGGACGAAAATATAGCGCGTGTTATATAATTATGTATTATATACGTGTATTCCAACAATTCCACTTTGGTCTGGTAATACATTCGCCGCTAATCGAAATCACCTTTTTATGTCTTGAAAATTAACCGAATTGATCTTTATTAATCACTTCATCGATTTAGGGGTGAACATTGGTGCACAGAAAAGGGGGACGGGATCTACGATGCCCCGAAAGGTAGAGGGTGCATGGACGAAAATATAGCGCGTGTTATATAATTATGTATTATATACGTGTATTCCAACAATTCCACTTTGGTCTGGTAATACATTCGCCGCTAATCGAAATCACAATTTTATGTCTTGAAAATCAACCAAATTGATCTTTATTAATCACTTCATCGATTTAGGGGTGAACATTGGTGCACAGAAAAGGGGGACGGGGTCTACGATGCCCCGAAAGGTAGGGGGTGCATGGACGAAAATATAGCGCGTGTTATATAATTATGTATTATATACGTGTATTCCAACAATTCCACTTTGGTCTGGTAATATATTCGCCGCTCATCGAAATCACCATTTTATGTCTTGAAAATCGACAAAATTGATTTTTATAAATCACTTCATCGATCTAGGGGTGAACATTGGTGCACAGAAAAGGGGGACGGGGTGTACGATGCCCCGAATGGTAGGGGGTAAATGGACGAAAATATAGCGCGTGTTATATAATTATGTATTATATACGTGTATTCCAACAATTCCACTTTGGTCTGGTAATACATTCGCCGCTAATCGAAATCACCTTTTTATGTCTTGAAAATCAACCAAATTGATCTTTATTAATCACTTCATCGATTTAGGGGTGAACATTGGTGCACAGAAAAGGGGGACGGGGTCTACGATGCCCCGAAAGGTAGAGGGTGCATGGACGAAAATATAGCGCGTGTTATATAATTATGTATTATATACGTGTATTCCAACAATTCCACTTTGGTCTGGTAATACATTCGCCGCTAATCGAAATCACAATTTTATGTCTTGAAAATCAACCAAATTGATCTTTATTAATCACTTCATCGATTTAGGGGTGAACATTGGTGCACAGAAAAGGGGGACGGGGTCTACGATGCCCCGAAAGGTAGGGGGTGCATGGACGAAAATATAGCGCGTGTTATATAATTATGTATTATATACGTGTATTCCAACAATTCCACTTTGGTCTGGTAATACATTCGCCGCTCATCGAAATCACCATTTTATGTCTTGAAAATCAACCAAATTGATCTTTATTACTCACCTCATCGATTTAGGGGTAAACATTGGTGCACAGAAAAGGGGGACGGGGTCTACGATGCCCCGAAAGGTAGGGGGTGCATGGACGAAAATATAGCGCGTGTTATATAATTATGTATTATATACGTGTATTCCAACAATTCCACTTTGGTCTGGTAATACATTCGCCGCTAATCGAAATCACCATTTTATGTCTTGAAAATCAACCAAATTTATCTTTATTAATCACTTCATCGATTTAGGGTGAACATTGGTGCACAGAAAAGGGGGACGGGGTTTACGATGCCCCGAAAGGTAGGGGGTGCATGGACGAAAATATAGCGCGTGTTATATAATTATGTATTATATACGTGTATTCCAACAATTCCACTTTGGTCTGGTAATACATATGCCGCTAATCGAAATCACCTTTTTATGTCTTGAAAATCAACCAAATTGATCCTTATTAATCACTTCATCGATTTAGGGGTGAACATTGGTGCACAGAAAAGGGGGACGGGGTCTACGATGCCCCGAAAGGTAGGGGGTGCATGGACGAAAATATAGCGCGTATTATATATGTATTATATACGTGTATTCCAACAATTCCACTTTGGTCTGGTAATACATTCGCCGCTAATCGAAATCACCATTTTATGTCTTGAAAATCGACCAAATTGATCTTTATAAATCACTTCATCGATTTAGGGGTGAACATTGGTGCACAGAAAAGGGGGACGGGGTCTACGATGCCCCGAAAGGTAGGGGGTGCATGGACGAAAATATAGCGCGTGTTATATAATTATGTATTATATACGTGTATTCCAACAATTCCACTTTGGTCTGGTAATACATTCGCCGCTAATCGAAATCACCTTTTTATGTCTTGAAAATCAACCAAATTGATCTTTATTAATCACTTCATCGATTTAGGGGTGAACATTGGTGCACAGAAAAGGGGGACGGGGTCTACGATGCCCCGAAAGGTAGGGGGTGCATGGACGAAAATATAGCGCGTGTTATATAATTATGTATTATATACGTGTATTCCAACAATTCCACTTTGGTCTGGTAATACATTCGCCGCTAATCGAAATCACCATTTTATGTCTTGAAAATCAACCAAATTGATCTTTATTACTCACTTCATCGATTTAGGGGTAAACATTGGTGCACAGAAAAGGGGGACGGGGTCTACGATGCCCCAAAAGGTAGGGGGTGCATGGACGAAAATATAGCGCGTGTTATATAATTATGTATTATATACGTGTATTCCAACAATTCCACTTTGGTCTGGTAATACATTCGCCGCTAATCGAAATCACCTTTTTATGTCTTGAAAATCGACCAAATTGATCTTTATAAATCACTTCATCGATCTAGGGGTGAACATTGGTGCACAGAAAAGGGGGACGGGGTCTACGATGCCCCGAAAGTTAGGGGGTGCATGGACGAAAATATAGCGCGTGTTATATAATTATGTATTATATACGTGTATTCCAACAATTCCACTTTGGTCTGGTAATACATTTGCCGCTAATCGAAATCACCTTTTTATGTCTTGAAAATCGACCAAATTGATCTTTGTAAATCACTTCATCGATTTAGGGGTTCACATTGGTGCACAGAAAAGGGGGACGGGGTCTACGATGCCCCGAAAGGTAGGGGGTGCATGGACGAAAATATAGCGCGTGTTATATAATTATGTATTATATACGTGTATTCCAACAATTCCACTTTGGTCTGGTAATACATTCGCCGCTAATCGAAATCACCATTTCATGTCTTGAAAATCAACCAAATTGATCTCTATTAATCACTTCATCGATTAAGGGGTGAACATTGGTGCACAGAAAAGGGGGACGGGGTCTACGATGCCCCGAAAGGTAGGGGGTGCATGGACGAAAATATAGCGCGTATTATATATGTATTATATACGTGTATTCCAACAATTCCACTTTGGTCTGGTAATACATTCGCCGCTAATCGAAATCACCATTTTATGTCTTGAAAATCAACCAAATTGATCTTTATTAATCACTTCATCGATTTAGGGGTGAACATTGGTGCACATAAAAGGGGGACGGGGTCTACGATGCCCCGAAAGGTAGGGGGTGCATGGACGAAAATATAGCGCGTGTTATATAATTATGTATTATATACGTGTATTCCAACAATTCCATTTTGGTCTGGTAAACATTCGCCGCTCATCGAAATCACCATTTTATGTCTTGAAAATCGACAAAATTGATCTTTATTAATCACTTCATCGATTTAGGGGTGAACATTGGTGCACAGAAAAGGGGGACGGGGTCTACGATGCCCCGAAAGGTAGGGGGTGCATGGACGAAAATATAGCGCGTGTTATATAATTATGTATTATATACGTGTATTCCAACAATTCCACTTTGGTCTGGTAATACATTCGCCGCTCATCGAAATCACCATTTTATGTCTTGAAAATCAACCAAATTGATCTTTATTACTCACCTCATCGATTTAGGGGTAAACATTGGTGCACAGAAAAGGGGGACGGGGTCTACGATGCCCCGAAAGGTAGGGGGTGCATGGACGAAAATATAGCGCGTGTTATATAATTATGTATTATATATACGTGTATTCCAACAATTCCACTTTGGTCTGGTAATACATTCGCCGCTAATCGAAATCACCTTTTTATGTCTTGAAAGTCAACCAAATTGATCTTTGTAAATCACTTCATTGATTTAGGGGTTCACATTGGTGCACAGAAAAGGGGGACGGGGTCTACGATGCCCCGAAAGGTAGGGGGTGCATGGACGAAAATATAGCGCGTGTTATATAATTATGTATTATATACGTGTATTCCAACAATTCCACTTTTGTCTGGTAATACATTCGCCGCTAATCGAAATCACCATTTTATGTCTTGAAAATCAACCAAATAGTTTTTTATTAAACACTTCATCGATTTAGGGGTAAACATTGGTGCACAGAAAAGGGGGACGGGGTCTACGATGCCCCGAATGGTAGGGGGTAAATGGACGAAAATATAGCGCGTGTTATATAATTATGTATTATATACGTGTATTCCAACAATTCCACTTTTGTCTGGTAATACATTCGCCGCTAATCGAAATCACCATTTTATGTCTTGAAAATCAACCAAATAGTTTTTTATTAAACACTTCATCGATTTAGGGGTAAACATTGGTGCACAGAAAAGGGGGACGGGGTCTACGATGCCCCGAAAGGTAGGGGGTGCATGGACGAAAATATAGCGCGTGTTATATAATTATGTATTATATACGTGTATTCCAACAATTCCACTTTGGTCTGGTAATACATTCGCCGCTAATCGAAATCACCTTTTTATGTCTTGAAAATCGACAAAATTGATCTTTATAAATCACTTCATCGATCTAGGGGTGAACATTGGTGCACAAAAAAGGGGGACGGGGTCTACGATGCCCCGAATGGTAGGGGGTAAATGGACGAAAATATAGCGCGTGTTATATAATTATGTATTATATACGTGTATTCCAACAATTCCACTTTGGTCTGGTAATACATTCGCCGCTAATCGAAATCACCTTTTTATGTCTTGAAAATCAACCAAATTGATCTTTATTAATCACTTCATCGATTTAGGGGTGAACATTGGTGCACAGAAAAGGGGGACGGGGTCTACGATGCCCCGAAAGGTAGGGGGTGCATGGACGAAAATATAGCGCGTGTTATATAATTATGTATTATATACGTGTATTCCAACAATTCCACTTTGGTCTGGTAATACATTCGCCGCTAATCGAAATCACAATTTTATGTCTTGAAAATCAACCAAATTGATCTTTATTAATCACTTCATCGATTTAGGGGTGAACATTGGTGCACAGAAAAGGGGGACGGGGTCTACGATGCCCCGAAAGGTAGGGGGTGCATGGACGAAAATATAGCGCGTGTTATATAATTATGTATTATATACGTGTATTCCAACAATTCCACTTTGGTCTGGTAATACATTCGCCGCTAATCGAAATCACAATTTTATGTCTTGAAAATCAACCAAATTGATCTTTATTAATCACTTCATCGATTTAGGGGTGAACATTGGTGCACAGAAAAGGGGGACGGGGTCTACGATGACCCGAAAGATAGGGGGTGCATGGACGAAAATATAGCGCGTGTTATATAATTATGTATTATATACGTGTATTCCAACAATTCCACTTTGGTCTGGTAATACATTCGCCGCTCATCGAAATCACCATTTTATGTCTTGAAAATCGACAAAATTGATCTTTATAAATCACTTCTTCGATCTAGGGGTGAACATTGGTGCACAGAAAAGGGGGACGGGGTGTACGATGCCCCGAATGGTAGGGGGTAAATGGACGAAAATATAGCGCGTGTTATATAATTATGTATTATATACGTGTATTCCAACAATTCCACTTTGGTCTGGAAATACATTCGCCGCTAATCGAAATCACCTTTTTATGTCTTGAAAATCAACCAAATTGATCTTTATTAATCACTTCATCGATTTAGGGGTGAACATTGGTGCACAGAAAAGGGGGACGGGGTCTACGATGCCCCGAAAGGTAGAGGGTGCATGGACGAAAATATAGCGCGTGTTATATAATTATGTATTATATACGTGTATTCCAACAATTCCACTTTGGTCTGGTAATACATTCGCCGCTAATCGAAATCACAATTTTATGTCTTGAAAATCAACCAAATTGATCTTTATTAATCACTTCATCGATTTAGGGGTGAACATTGGTGCACAGAAAAGGGGGACGGGGTCTACGATGCCCCGAAAGGTAGGGGGTGCATGGACGAAAATATAGCGCGTGTTATATAATTATGTATTATATACGTGTATTCCAACAATTCCACTTTGGTCTGGTAATACATTCGCCGCTCATCGAAATCACCATTTTATGTCTTTAAAATCAACCAAATTGATCTTTATTACTCACCTCATCGATTTAGGGGTAAACATTGGTGCACAGAAAAGGGGGACGGGGTCTACGATGCCCCGAAAGGTAGGGGGTGCATGGACGAAAATATAGCGCGTGTTATATAATTATGTATTATATACGTGTATTCCAACAATTCTACTTTGGTCTGGTAATACATTCGCCGCTAATCGAAATCACCATTTTATGTCTTGAAAATCAACCAAATTGATCTTTATTAATCACTTCATCGATTTAGGGGTGAACATTGGTGCACAGAAAAGGGGGACGGGGTTTACGATGCCCCGAAAGGTAGGGGGTGCATGGACGAAAATATAGCGCGTGTTATATAATTATGTATTATATACGTGTATTCCAACAATTCCACTTTGGTCTGGTAATACATATGCCGCTAATCGAAATCACCTTTTTATGTCTTGAAAATCAACCAAATTGATCCTTATTAATCACTTCATCGATTTAGGGGTGAACATTGGTGCACAGAAAAGGGGGACGGGGTCTACGATGCCCCGAAAGGTAGGGGGTGCATGGACGAAAATATAGCGCGTGTTATATAATTATGTATTATATACGTGTATTCCAACAATTCCACTTTGGTCTGGTAATACATTCGCCGCTCATCGAAATCACCATTTTATGTCTTGAAAATCGACAAAATTGATCTTTATAAATCACTTCATCGATCTAGGGGTGAACATTGGTGCACAGAAAAGGGGGACGGGGTGTACGATGCCCCGAATGGTAGGGGGTAAATGGACGAAAATATAGCGCGTGTTATATAATTATGTATTATATACGTGTATTCCAACAATTCCACTTTGGTCTGGTAATACATTCGCCGCTAATCGAAATCACCTTTTTATGTCTTGAAAATCAACCAAATTGATCTTTATTAATCACTTCATCGATTTAGGGGTGAACATTGGTGCACAGAAAAGGGGGACGGGGTCTACGATGCCCCGAAAGCTAGAGGGTGCATGGACGAAAATATAGCGCGTGTTATATAATTATGTATTATATACGTGTATTCCAACAATTCCACTTTGGTCTGGTAATACATTCGCCGCTAATCGAAATCACAATTTTATGTCTTGAAAATCAACCAAATTGATCTTTATTAATCACTTCATCGATTTAGGGGTGAACATTGGTGCACGGAAAAGGGGGACAGGGTCTACGATGCCCCGAAAGGTAGGGGGTGCATGGACGAAAATATAGCGCGTGTTATATAATTATGTATTATATACGTGTATTCCAACAATTCCACTTTGGTCTGGTAATACATTCGCCGCTAATCGAAATCACAATTTTATGTCTTGAAAATCAACCAAATTGATCTTTATTAATCACTTCATCGATTTAGGGGTGAACATTGGTGCACAGAAAAGGGGGACGGGGTCTACGATGCCCCGAAAGGTAGGGGGTGCATGGACGAAAATATAGCGCGTGTTATATAATTATGTATTATATACGTGTATTCCAACAATTCCACTTTGGTCTGGTAATACATTCGCCGCTCATCGAAATCACCATTTTATGTCTTGAAAATCAACCAAATTGATCTTTATTACTCACCTCATCGATTTAGGGGTAAACATTGGTGCACAGAAAAGGGGGACGGGGTCTACGATGCCCCGAAAGGTAGGGGGTGCATGGACGAAAATATAGCGCGTGTTATATAATTATGTATTATATACGTGTATTCCAACAATTCCACTTTGGTCTGGTAATACATTCGCCGCTCATCGAAATCACAATTTTATGTCTTGAAAATCAACCAAATTGATCTTTATTACTCACCTCATCGATTTAGGGGTAAACATTGGTGCACAGAAAAGGGGGACGGGGTCTACGATGCCCCGAAAGGTAGGGGGTGCATGGACGAAAATATAGCGCGTGTTATATAATTATGTATTATATACGTGTATTCCAACAATTCCACTTTGGTCTGGTAATACATTCGCCGCTAATCGAAATCACCATTTTATGTCTTGAAAATCAACCAAATTTATCTTTATTAATCACTTCATCGATTAAAGGTTAACATTGGTGCACAGAAAAGGGGGACGGGGTTTACGATGCCCCGAAAGGTAGGGGGTGCATGGACGAAAATATAGCGCGTGTTATATAATTATGTATTATATACGTGTATTCCAACAATTCCACTTTGGTCTGGTAATACATATGCCGCTAATCGAAATCACCTTTTTATGTCTTGAAAATCAACCAAATTGATCCTTATTAATCACTTCATCGATTTAGGGGTGAACATTGGTGCACAAAAAAGGGGGACGGGGTCTACGATGCCCCGAATGGTAGGGGGTAAATGGACGAAAATATAGCGCGTGTTATATAATTATGTATTATATACGTGTATTCCAACAATTCCACTTTGGTCTGGTAATACATTCGCCGCTAATCGAAATCACCTTTTTATGTCTTGAAAATCAACCAAATTGATCTTTATTAATCACTTCATCGATTTAGGGGTGAACATTGGTGCACAGAAAAGGGGGACGGGGTCTACGATGCCCCGAAAGGTAGGGGGTGCATGGACGAAAATATAGCGCGTGTTATATAATTATGTATTATATACGTGTATTCCAACAATTCCACTTTGGTCTGGTAATACATTCGCCGCTAATCGAAATCACAATTTTATGTCTTGAAAATCAACCAAATTGATCTTTATTAATCACTTCATCGATTTAGGGGTGAACATTGGTGCACAGAAAAAGGGGACGGGGTCTACGATGCCCCGAAAGGTAGGGGGTGCATGGACGAAAATATAGCGCGTGTTATATAATTATGTATTATATACGTGTATTCCAACAATTCCACTTTGGTCTGGTAATACATTCGCCGCTAATCGAAATCACAATTTTATGTCTTGAAAATCAACCAAATTGATCTTTATTAATCACTTCATCGATTTAGGGGTGAACATTGGTGCACAGAAAAGGGGGACGGGGTCTACGATGACCCGAAAGGTAGGGGGTGCATGGACGAAAATATAGCGCGTGTTATATAATTATGTATTATATACGTGTATTCCAACAATTCCACTTTGGTCTGGTAATACATTCGCCGCTCATCGAAATCACCATTTTATGTCTTGAAAATCGACAAAATTGATCTTTATAAATCACTTCATCGATCTAGGGGTGAACATTGGTGCACAGAAAAGGGGGACGGGGTGTACGATGCCCCGAATGGTAGGGGGTAAATGGACGAAAATATAGCGCGTGTTATATAATTATGTATTATATACGTGTATTCCAACAATTCCACTTTGGTCTGGAAATACATTCGCCGCTAATCGAAATCACCTTTTTATGTCTTGAAAATCAACCAAATTGATCTTTATTAATCACTTCATCGATTTAGGGGTGAACATTGGTGCACAGAAAAGGGGGACGGGGTCTACGATGCCCCGAAAGGTAGAGGGTGCATGGACGAAAATATAGCGCGTGTTATATAATTATGTATTATATACGTGTATTCCAACAATTCCACTTTGGTCTGGTAATACATTCGCCGCTCATCGAAATCACCATTTTATGTCTTTAAAATCAACCAAATTGATCTTTATTACTCACCTCATCGATTTAGGGGTAAACATTGGTGCACAGAAAAGGGGGACGGGGTCTACGATGCCCCGAAAGGTAGGGGGTGCATGGACGAAAATATAGCGCGTGTTATATAATTATGTATTATATACGTGTATTCCAACAATTCTACTTTGGTCTGGTAATACATTCGCCGCTAATCGAAATCACCATTTTATGTCTTGAAAATCAACTAAATTGATCTTTATTAATCACTTCATCGATTTAGGGGTGAACATTGGTGCACAGAAAAGGGGGACGGGGTTTACGATGCCCCGAAAGGTAGGGGGTGCATGGACGAAAATATAGCGCGTGTTATATAATTATGTATTATATACGTGTATTCCAACAATTCCACTTTGGTCTGGTAATACATATGCCGCTAATCGAAATCACCTTTTTATGTCTTGAAAATCAACCAAATTGATCCTTATTAATCACTTCATCGATTTAGGGGTGAACATTGGTGCACAGAAAAGGGGGACGGGGTCTACGATGCCCCGAAAGGTAGGGGGTGCATGGACGAAAATATAGCGCGTGTTATATAATTATGTATTATATACGTGTATTCCAACAATTCCACTTTGGTCTGGTAATACATTCGCCGCTCATCGAAATCACCATTTTATGTCTTGAAAATCGACAAAATTGATCTTTATAAATCACTTCATCGATCTAGGGGTGAACATTGGTGCACAGAAAAGGGGGACGGGGTGTACGATGCCCCGAATGGTAGGGGGTAAATGGACGAAAATATAGCGCGTGTTATATAATTATGTATTATATACGTGTATTCCAACAATTCCACTTTGGTCTGGTAATACATTCGCCGCTAATCGAAATCACCTTTTTATGTCTTGAAAATCAACCAAATTGATCTTTATTAATCACTTCATCGATTTAGGGGTGAACATTGGTGCACAGAAAAGGGGGACGGGGTCTACGATGCCCCGAAAGCTAGAGGGTGCATGGACGAAAATATAGCGCGTGTTATATAATTATGTATTATATACGTGTATTCCAACAATTCCACTTTGGTCTGGTAATACATTCGCCGCTAATCGAAATCACAATTTTATGTCTTGAAAATCAACCAAATTGATCTTTATTAATCACTTCATCGATTTAGGGGTGAACATTGGTGCACGGAAAAGGGGGACAGGGTCTACGATGCCCCGAAAGGTAGGGGGTGCATGGACGAAAATATAGCGCGTGTTATATAATTATGTATTATATACGTGTATTCCAACAATTCCACTTTGGTCTGGTAATACATTCGCCGCTAATCGAAATCACAATTTTATGTCTTGAAAATCAACCAAATTGATCTTTATTAATCACTTCATCGATTTAGGGGTGAACATTGGTGCACAGAAAAGGGGGACGGGGTCTACGATGCCCCGAAAGGTAGGGGGTGCATGGACGAAAATATAGCGCGTGTTATATAATTATGTATTATATACGTGTATTCCAACAATTCCACTTTGGTCTGGTAATACATTCGCCGCTCATCGAAATCACCATTTTATGTCTTGAAAATCAACCAAATTGATCTTTATTACTCACCTCATCGATTTAGGGGTAAACATTGGTGCACAGAAAAGGGGGACGGGGTCTACGATGCCCCGAAAGGTAGGGGGTGCATGGACGAAAATATAGCGCGTGTTATATAATTATGTATTATATACGTGTATTCCAACAATTCCACTTTGGTCTGGTAATACATTCGCCGCTCATCGAAATCACAATTTTATGTCTTGAAAATCAACCAAATTGATCTTTATTACTCACCTCATCGATTTAGGGGTAAACATTGGTGCACAGAAAAGGGGGACGGGGTCTACGATGCCCCGAAAGGTAGGGGGTGCATGGACGAAAATATAGCGCGTGTTATATAATTATGTATTATATACGTGTATTCCAACAATTCCACTTTGGTCTGGTAATACATTCGCCGCTAATCGAAATCACCATTTTATGTCTTGAAAATCAACCAAATTTATCTTTATTAATCACTTCATCGATTAAAGGTTAACATTGGTGCACAGAAAAGGGGGACGGGGTTTACGATGCCCCGAAAGGTAGGGGGTGCATGGACGAAAATATAGCGCGTGTTATATAATTATGTATTATATACGTGTATTCCAACAATTCCACTTTGGTCTGGTAATACATATGCCGCTAATCGAAATCACCTTTTTATGTCTTGAAAATCAACCAAATTGATCCTTATTAATCACTTCATCGATTTAGGGGTGAACATTGGTGCACAGAAAAGGGGGACGGGGTCTACGATGCCCCGAAAGGTAGGGGGTGCATGGACGAAAATATAGCGCGTATTATATATGTATTATATACGTGTATTCCAACAATTCCACTTTGGTCTGGTAATACATTCGCCGCTAATCGAAATCACCATTTTATGTCTTGAAAATCGACCAAATTGATCTTTATAAATCACTTCATCGATTTAGGGGTGAACATTGGTGCACAGAAAAGGGGGACGGGGTCTACGATGCCCCGAAAGGTAGGGGGTGCATGGACGAAAATATAGCGCGTGTTATATAATTATGTATTATATACGTGTATTCCAACAATTCCACTTTGGTCTGGTAATACATTCGCCGCTAATCGAAATCACCTTTTTATGTCTTGAAAATCAACCAAATTGATCTTTATTAATCACTTCATCGATTTAGGGGTGAACATTGGTGCACAGAAAAGGGGGACGGGGTCTACGATGCCCCGAAAGGTAGGGGGTGCATGGACGAAAATATAGCGCGTGTTATATAATTATGTATTATATACGTGTATTCCAACAATTCCACTTTGGTCTGGTAATACATTCGCCGCTAATCGAAATCACCATTTTATGTCTTGAAAATCAACCAAATTGATCTTTATTACTCACTTCATCGATTTAGGGGTAAACATTGGTGCACAGAAAAGGGGGACGGGGTCTACGATGCCCCAAAAGGTAGGGGGTGCATGGACGAAAATATAGCGCGTGTTATATAATTATGTATTATATACGTGTATTCCAACAATTCCACTTTGGTCTGGTAATACATTCGCCGCTAATCGAAATCACCTTTTTATGTCTTGAAAATCGACCAAATTGATCTTTATAAATCACTTCATCGATCTAGGGGTGAACATTGGTGCACAGAAAAGGGGGACGGGGTCTACGATGCCCCGAAAGTTAGGGGGTGCATGGACGAAAATATAGCGCGTGTTATATAATTATGTATTATATACGTGTATTCCAACAATTCCACTTTGGTCTGGTAATACATTTGCCGCTAATCGAAATCACCTTTTTATGTCTTGAAAATCGACCAAATTGATCTTTGTAAATCACTTCATCGATTTAGGGGTTCACATTGGTGCACAGAAAAGGGGGACGGGGTCTACGATGCCCCGAAAGGTAGGGGGTGCATGGACGAAAATATAGCGCGTGTTATATAATTATGTATTATATACGTGTATTCCAACAATTCCACTTTGGTCTGGTAATACATTCGCCGCTAATCGAAATCACCATTTCATGTCTTGAAAATCAACCAAATTGATCTCTATTAATCACTTCATCGATTAAGGGGTGAACATTGGTGCACAGAAAAGGGGGACGGGGTCTACGATGCCCCGAAAGGTAGGGGTGCATGGACGAAAATATAGCGCGTGTTATATAATTATGTATTATATACGTGTATTCCAACAATTCCACTTTGGTCTGGTAATACATTCGCCGCTAATCGAAATCACCATTTTATGTCTTGAAAATCAACCAAATTGATCTTTATTAAACACTTCATCGATTTAGGGGTAAACATTGGTGCACAGAAAAGGGGGACGGGGTCTACGATGCCCCGAAAGGTAGGGGGTGCATGGACGAAATATAGCGCGTGTTATATAATTATGTATTATATACGTGTATTCCAACAATTCCACTTTGGTCTGGTAATACATTCGCCGCTAATCGAAATCACCTTTTTATGTCTTGAAAATCGACAAAATTGATCTTTATAAATCACTTCATCGATCTAGGGGTGAACATTGGTGCACAGAAAAGGGGGACGGGGTCTACGATGCCCCGAATGGTAGGGGGTAAATGGACGAAAATATAGCGCGTGTTATATAATTATGTATTATATACGTGTATTCCAACAATTCCACTTTGGTCTGGTAATACATTCGCCGCTAATCGAAATCACCATTTTATGTCTTGAAAATCAACCAAATTGATCTTTATTACTCACTTCATCGATTTAGGGGTAAACATTGGTGCACAGAAAAGGGGGACGGGGTCTACGATGCCCCGAAAGGTAGGGGGTGCATGGACGAAAATATAGCGAGTGTTATATAATTATGTATTATATACGTGTATTCCAACAATTCCACTTTGGTCTGGTAATACATTCGCCGCTAATCGAAATCACCTTTTTATGTCTTGAAAATCAACCAAATTGATCTTTATTAATCACTTCATCGAACTAGGGGTGAACATTGGTGCACAGAAAAGGGGGACGTGGTCTACGATGCCCCGAAAGGTAGGGGGTGCATGGACGAAAATATAGCGCGTGTTATATAATTATGTATTATATACGTGTATTCCAACAATTCCACTTTGGTCTGGTAATACATTCGCCGCTAATCGAAATCACCTTTTTATGTCTTGAAAATCGACCAAATTGATCTTTATAAATCACTTCATCGATCTAGGGGTGAACATTGGTGCACAGAAAAGGGGGACGGGGTCTACGATAACCCGAAAGGTAGAGGGTGCATGGACGAAAATATAGCGCGTGTTATATAATTATGTATTATATACGTGTATTCCAACAATTCCACTTTGGTCTGGTAATACATTCGCCGCTAATCGAAATCACCATTTTATGTCTTGAAAATCAACCAAATTGATCTTTATTAAACACTTCATCGATTTAGGGGTAAACATTGGTGCACAGAAAAGGGGGACGGGGTCTACGATGCCCCGAAAGGTAGGGGGTGCATGGACGAAAATATAGCGCGTGTTATATAATTATGTATTATATACGTGTATTCCAACAATTCCACTTTGGTCTGGTAATACATTCGCCGCTAATCGAAATCACCTTTTTATGTCTTGAAAATCGACCAAATTGATCTTTGAAAATCACTTCATCGATCTATTGGTGAACATTGGTGCACAGAAAAGGGGGACGGGGTCTACGATGCCCCGAAAGGTAGGGGGTGCATGGACGAAAATATAGCGCGTGTTATATATTATATACGTGTATTCCAACAATTCCACTTTGGTCTGGTAATACATTCGCCGCTAATCGAAATCACCTTTTTATGTCTTGAAAATCAACCAAATTGATCTTTATTAAACACTTCATCGATTTAGGGGTAAACATTGGTGCACAGAAAAGGGGGACGGGGTCTACGATGCCCCGAAAGGTAGGGGGTGCATGGACGAAAATATAGCGCGTGTTATATAATTATGTATTATATACCTGTATTCCAACAATTCCACTTTGGTCTGGTAATACATTCGCCGCTAATCGAAATCACCTTTTTATGTCTTGAAAATCGACCAAATTGATCTTTATAAATCACTTCATCGATCTAGGGGTGAACATTGGTGCACAGCAAAGGGGGACGGGGTCTACGATGCCCCGAAAGGTAGGGGGTGCATGGACGAAAATATAGCGCGTGTTATATAATTATGTATTATATACGTGTATTCCAACAATTCCACTTTGGTCTGGTAATACATTCGCCGCTAATCGAAATCACCTTTTTATGTCTTGAAAATCAACCAAATTGATCTTTATTAATCACTTCATCGATTTAGGGGTGAACATTGGTGCACAGAAAATGGGGACGGGGTCTACGATGCCCCGAAAGGTAGGGGGTGCATGGACGAAAATATAGCGCGTGTTATATAATTATGTATTATATACGTGTATTCCAACAATTCCACTTTGGTCTGGTAATACATTCGCCGCTAATCGAAATCACCTTTTTATGTCTTGAAAATCGACCAAATTGATCTTTGTAAATCACTTCATCGATTTAGGGGTTCACATTGGTGCACAGAAAAGGGGGACGGGTCTACGATGCCCCGAAAGGTAGGGGGTGCATGGACGAAAATATAGCGCGTGTTATATAATTATGTATTATATACGTGTATTCCAACAATTCCACTTTGGTCTGGTAATACATTCGCCGCTAATCGAAATCACCTTTTTATGTCTTGAAAATCGACCAACTTGATCTTTGTAAATCACTCCATCGATCTAGGGGTAAACATTGGTGCACAGAAAAGGGGGACGGGGTCTACGATGCCCCGAAAGGTAGGGGCTGCATGGACGAAAATATAGCGCGTGTTATATAATTATGTATTATATACGTGTATTCCAACAATTCCACTTTGGTCTGGTAATACATTCGCCGCTAATCGAAATCACCTTTTTATGTCTTGAAAATCAACCAAATTGATCTTTATTAATCACTTCATCGAACTAGGGGTGAACATTGGTGCACAGAAAAGGGGGACGTGGTCTACGATGCCCCGAAAGGTAGGGGGTGCATGGACGAAAATATAGCGCGTGTTATATAATTATGTATTATATACGTGTATTCCAACAATTCCACTTTGGTCTGGTAATACATTCGCCGCTAATCGAAATCACCTTTTTATGTCTTGAAAATCGACCAAATTGATCTTTATAAATCACTTCATCGATCTAGGGGTGAACATTGGTGCACAGAAAAGGGGGACGGGGTCTACGATAACCCGAAAGGTAGGGGGTGCATGGACGAAAATATAGCGCGTGTTATATAATTATGTATTATATACGTGTATTCCAACAATTCCACTTTGGTCTGGTAATACATTCGCCGCTAATCGAAATCACCATTTTATGTCTTGAAAATCAACCAAATTGATCTTTATTAAACACTTCATCGATTTAGGGGTAAACATTGGTGCATAGAAAAGGGGGACGGGGTCTACGATGCCCCGAAAGGTAGGGGGTGCATGGACGAAAATATAGCGCGTGTTATATAATTATGTATTATATACGTGTATTCCAACAATTCCACTTTGGTCTGGTAATACATTCGCCGCTAATCGAAATCACCTTTTTATGTCTTGAAAATCAACCAAATTGATCTTTATTAATCACTTCATCGACTTAGGGGTGAATATTGGTGCACAGAAAAGGGGGACGGGGTTTACGATGCCCCGAAAGGTAGGGGGTGCATGGACGAAAATATAGCGCGTGTTATATAATTATGTATTATATACGTGTATTCCAACAATTCCACTTTGGTCTGGTAATACATTCGCCGCTAATCGAAATCACCTTTTTATGTCTTGAAAATCGACCAAATTGATCTTTGTAAATCACTTCATCGATTTAGGGGTTCACATTGGTGCACAGAAAAGGGGGACGGGGTCTACGATGCCCCGAAAGGTAGGGGGTGCATGGACGAAAATATAGCGCGTGTTATATAATTATGTATTATATACGTGTATTCCAACAATTCCACTTTGGTCTGGTAATACATTCGCCGCTAATCGAAATCACCATTTCATGTCTTGAAAATCAACCAAATTGATCTTTATTAATCACTTCATCGATTTAGGGGTGAACATTGGTGCACAGAAAAGGGGGACGGGGTCTACGATGCCCCGAAAGGTAGGGGGTGCATGGACGAAAATATAGCACGTGTTATATAATTATGTATTATATACGTGTATTCCAACAATTCCACTTTGGTCTGGTAATACATTCGCCGCTAATCGAAATCACCTTTTTATGTCTTGAAAATCGACCAAATTGATCTTTATAAATCACTTCATCGATCTAGGGGTGAACATTGGTGCACAGAAAAGGGGGACGGGGTCTACGATAACCCGAAAGGTAGAGGGTGCATGGACGAAAATATAGCGCGTGTTATATAATTATGTATTATATACGTGTATTCCAACAATTCCACTTTGGTCTGGTAATACATTCGCCGCTAATCGAAATCACCATTTTATGTCTTGAAAATCAACCAAATTGATCTTTATTAAACACTTCATCGATTTAGGGGTAAACATTGGTGCACAGAAAAGGGGGACGGGGTCTACGATGCCCCGAAAGGTAGGGGGTGCATGGACGAAAATATAGCGCGTGTTATATAATTATGTATTATATACGTGTATTCCAACAATTCCACTTTGGTCTGGTAATACATTCGCCGCTAATCGAAATCACCTTTTTATGTCTTGAAAATCGACCAAATTGATCTTTGAAAATCACTTCATCGATCTATTGGTGAACATTGGTGCACAGAAAAGGGGGACGGGGTCTACGATGCCCCGAAAGGTAGGGGGTGCATGTACGAAAATATAGCGCGTGTTATATATTATATACGTGTATTCCAACAATTCCACTTTGGTCTGGTAATACATTCGCCGCTAATCGAAATCACCTTTTTATGTCTTGAAAATCAACCAAATTGATCTTTATTAAACACTTCATCGATTTAGGGGTAAACATTGGTGCACAGAAAAGGTGGACGGGGTCTACGATGCCCCGAAAGGTAGGGGGTGCATGGACGAAAATATAGCGCGTGTTATATAATTATGTATTATATACCTGTATTCCAACAATTCCACTTTGGTCTGGTAATACATTCGCCGCTAATCGAAATCACCTTTTTATGTCTTGAAAATCGACCAAATTGATCTTTATAAATCACTTCATCGATCTAGGGGTGAACATTGGTGCACAGCAAAGGGGGACGGGGTCTACGATGCCCCGAAAGGTAGGGGGTGCATGGACGAAAATATAGCGCGTGTTATATAATTATGTATTATATACGTGTATTCCAACAATTCCACTTTGGTCTGGTAATACATTCGCCGCTAATCGAAATCACCTTTTTATGTCTTGAAAATCAACCAAATTGATCTTTATTAATCACTTCATCGATTTAGGGGTGAACATTGGTGCACAGAAAAGGGGGACGGGGTCTACGATGCCCCGAAAGGTAGGGGGTGCATGGACGAAAATATAGCGCGTGTTATATAATTATGTATTATATACGTGTATTCCAACAATTCCACTTTGGTCTGGTAATACATTCGCCGCTAATCGAAATCACCTTTTTATGTCTTGAAAATCGACCAAATTGATCTTTGTAAATCACTTCATCGATTTAGGGGTTCACATTGGTGCACAGAAAAGGGGGACGGGTCTACGATGCCCCGAAAGGTAGGGGGTGCATGGACGAAAATATAGCGCGTGTTATATAATTATGTATTATATACGTGTATTCCAACAATTCCACTTTGGTCTGGTAATACATTCGCCGCTAATCGAAATCACCATTTCATGTCTTGAAAATCAACCAAATTGATCTTTATTAATCACTTCATCGATTTAGGGGTGAACATTGGTGCACAGAAAAGGGGGACGGGGTCTACGATGCCCCGAAAGGTAGGGGGTGCATGGACGAAAATATAGCACGTGTTATATAATTATGTATTATATACGTGTATTCCAACAATTCCACTTTGGTCTGGTAATACATTCGCCGCTAATCGAAATCACCTTTTTATGTCTTGAAAATCGACCAAATTGATCTTTATAAATCACTTCATCGATCTAGGGGTGAACATTGGTGCACAGAAAAGGGGGACGGGGTCTACGATAACCCGAAAGGTAGAGGGTGCATGGACGAAAATATAGCGCGTGTTATATAATTATGTATTATATACGTGTATTCCAACAATTCCACTTTGGTCTGGTAATACATTCGCCGCTAATCGAAATCACCATTTTATGTCTTGAAAATCAACCAAATTGATCTTTATTAAACACTTCATCGATTTAGGGGTAAACATTGGTGCACAGAAAAGGGGGACGGGGTCTACGATGCCCCGAAAGGTAGGGGGTGCATGGACGAAAATATAGCGCGTGTTATATAATTATGTATTATATACGTGTATTCCAACAATTCCACTTTGGTCTGGTAATACATTCGCCGCTAATCGAAATCACCTTTTTATGTCTTGAAAATCGACCAAATTGATCTTTGAAAATCACTTCATCGATCTATTGGTGAACATTGGTGCACAGAAAAGGGGGACGGGGTCTACGATGCCCCGAAAGGTAGGGGGTGCATGTACGAAAATATAGCGCGTGTTATATATTATATACGTGTATTCCAACAATTCCACTTTGGTCTGGTAATACATTCGCCGCTAATCGAAATCACCTTTTTATGTCTTGAAAATCAACCAAATTGATCTTTATTAAACACTTCATCGATTTAGGGGTAAACATTGGTGCACAGAAAAGGTGGACGGGGTCTACGATGCCCCGAAAGGTAGGGGGTGCATGGACGAAAATATAGCGCGTGTTATATAATTATGTATTATATACCTGTATTCCAACAATTCCACTTTGGTCTGGTAATACATTCGCCGCTAATCGAAATCACCTTTTTATGTCTTGAAAATCGACCAAATTGATCTTTATAAATCACTTCATCGATCTAGGGGTGAACATTGGTGCACAGCAAAGGGGGACGGGGTCTACGATGCCCCGAAAGGTAGGGGGTGCATGGACGAAAATATAGCGCGTGTTATATAATTATGTATTATATACGTGTATTCCAACAATTCCACTTTGGTCTGGTAATACATTCGCCGCTAATCGAAATCACCTTTTTATGTCTTGAAAATCAACCAAATTGATCTTTATTAATCACTTCATCGATTTAGGGGTGAACATTGGTGCACAGAAAAGGGGGACGGGGTCTACGATGCCCCGAAAGGTAGGGGGTGCATGGACGAAAATATAGCGCGTGTTATATAATTATGTATTATATACGTGTATTCCAACAATTCCACTTTGGTCTGGTAATACATTCGCCGCTAATCGAAATCACCTTTTTATGTCTTGAAAATCGACCAAATTGATCTTTGTAAATCACTTCATCGATTTAGGGGTTCACATTGGTGCACAGAAAAGGGGGACGGGTCTACGATGCCCCGAAAGGTAGGGGGTGCATGGACGAAAATATAGCGCGTGTTATATAATTATGTATTATATACGTGTATTCCAACAATTCCACTTTGGTCTGGTAATACATTCGCCGCTAATCGAAATCACCTTTTTATGTCTTGAAAATCGACCAAATTGATCTTTGTAAATCACTTCATCGATTTAGGGGTTCACATTGGTGCACAGAAAAGGGGGACGGGTCTACGATGCCCCGAAAGGTAGGGGGTGCATGGACGAAAATATAGCGCGTGTTATATAATTATGTATTATATACGTGTATTCCAACAATTCCACTTTGGTCTGGTAATACATTCGCCGCTAATCGAAATCACCATTTCATGTCTTGAAAATCAACCAAATTGATCTTTATTAATCACTTCATCGATTTAGGGGTGAACATTGGTGCACAGAAAAGGGGGACGGGGTCTACGATGCCCCGAAAGGTAGGGGGTGCATGGACGAAAATATAGCACGTGTTATATAATTATGTATTATATACGTGTATTCCAACAATTCCACTTTGGTCTGGTAATACATTCGCCGCTAATCGAAATCACCTTTTTATGTCTTGAAAATCGACCAAATTGATCTTTATAAATCACTTCATCGATCTAGGGGTGAACATTGGTGCACAGAAAAGGGGGACGGGGTCTACGATAACCCGAAAGGTAGAGGGTGCATGGACGAAAATATAGCGCGTGTTATATAATTATGTATTATATACGTGTATTCCAACAATTCCACTTTGGTCTGGTAATACATTCGCCGCTAATCGAAATCACCATTTTATGTCTTGAAAATCAACCAAATTGATCTTTATTAAACACTTCATCGATTTAGGGGTAAACATTGGTGCACAGAAAAGGGGGACGGGGTCTACGATGCCCCGAAAGGTAGGGGGTGCATGGACGAAAATATAGCGCGTGTTATATAATTATGTATTATATACGTGTATTCCAACAATTCCACTTTGGTCTGGTAATACATTCGCCGCTAATCGAAATCACCTTTTTATGTCTTGAAAATCGACCAAATTGATCTTTGAAAATCACTTCATCGATCTATTGGTGAACATTGGTGCACAGAAAAGGGGGACGGGGTCTACGATGCCCCGAAAGGTAGGGGGTGCATGTACGAAAATATAGCGCGTGTTATATATTATATACGTGTATTCCAACAATTCCACTTTGGTCTGGTAATACATTCGCCGCTAATCGAAATCACCTTTTTATGTCTTGAAAATCAACCAAATTGATCTTTATTAAACACTTCATCGATTTAGGGGTAAACATTGGTGCACAGAAAAGGTGGACGGGGTCTACGATGCCCCGAAAGGTAGGGGGTGCATGGACGAAAATATAGCGCGTGTTATATAATTATGTATTATATACCTGTATTCCAACAATTCCACTTTGGTCTGGTAATACATTCGCCGCTAATCGAAATCACCTTTTTATGTCTTGAAAATCGACCAAATTGATCTTTATAAATCACTTCATCGATCTAGGGGTGAACATTGGTGCACAGCAAAGGGGGACGGGGTCTACGATGCCCCGAAAGGTAGGGGGTGCATGGACGAAAATATAGCGCGTGTTATATAATTATGTATTATATACGTGTATTCCAACAATTCCACTTTGGTCTGGTAATACATTCGCCGCTAATCGAAATCACCTTTTTATGTCTTGAAAATCAACCAAATTGATCTTTATTAATCACTTCATCGATTTAGGGGTGAACATTGGTGCACAGAAAAGGGGGACGGGGTCTACGATGCCCCGAAAGGTAGGGGGTGCATGGACGAAAATATAGCGCGTGTTATATAATTATGTATTATATACGTGTATTCCAACAATTCCACTTTGGTCTGGTAATACATTCGCCGCTAATCGAAATCACCTTTTTATGTCTTGAAAATCGACCAAATTGATCTTTGTAAATCACTTCATCGATTTAGGGGTTCACATTGGTGCACAGAAAAGGGGGACGGGTCTACGATGCCCCGAAAGGTAGGGGGTGCATGGACGAAAATATAGCGCGTGTTATATAATTATGTATTATATACGTGTATTCCAACAATTCCACTTTGGTCTGGTAATACATTCGCCGCTAATCGAAATCACCTTTTTATGTCTTGAAAATCGACCAAATTGATCTTTGTAAATCACTCCATCGATCTAGGGGTAAACATTGGTGCACAGAAAAGGGGGACGGGGTCTACGATGCCCCGAAAGGTAGGGGCTGCATGGACGAAAATATAGCGCGTGTTATATAATTATGTATTATATACGTGTATTCCAACAATTCCACTTTGGTCTGGTAATACATTCGCCGCTAATCGAAATCACCTTTTTATGTCTTGAAAATCAACCAAATTGATCTTTATTAATCACTTCATCGAACTAGGGGTGAACATTGGTGCACAGAAAAGGGGGACGTGGTCTACGATGCCCCGAAAGGTAGGGGGTGCATGGACGAAAATATAGCGCGTGTTATATAATTATGTATTATATACGTGTATTCCAACAATTCCACTTTGGTCTGGTAATACATTCGCCGCTAATCGAAATCACCTTTTTATGTCTTGAAAATCGACCAAATTGATCTTTATAAATCACTTCATCGATCTAGGGGTGAACATTGGTGCACAGAAAAGGGGGACGGGGTCTACGATAACCCGAAAGGTAGGGGGTGCATGGACGAAAATATAGCGCGTGTTATATAATTATGTATTATATACGTGTATTCCAACAATTCCACTTTGGTCTGGTAATACATTCGCCGCTAATCGAAATCACCATTTTATGTCTTGAAAATCAACCAAATTGATCTTTATTAAACACTTCATCGATTTAGGGGTAAACATTGGTGCATAGAAAAGGGGGACGGGGTCTACGATGCCCCGAAAGGTAGGGGGTGCATGGACGAAAATATAGCGCGTGTTATATAATTATGTATTATATACGTGTATTCCAACAATTCCACTTTGGTCTGGTAATACATTCGCCGCTAATCGAAATCACCTTTTTATGTCTTGAAAATCAACCAAATTGATCTTTATTAATCACTTCATCGACTTAGGGGTGAATATTGGTGCACAGAAAAGGGGGACGGGGTCTACGATGCCCCGAAAGGTAGGGGGTGCATGGACGAAAATATAGCGCGTGTTATATAATTATGTATTATATACGTGTATTCCAACAATTCCACTTTGGTCTGGTAATACATTCGCCGCTAATCGAAATCACCTTTTTATGTCTTGAAAATCGACCAAATTGATCTTTGTAAATCACTTCATCGATCTAGGGGTTCACATTGGTGCACAGAAAAGGGGGACGGGGTCTACGATGCCCCGAAAGGTAGGGGGTGCATGGACGAAAATATAGCGCGTGTTATATAATTATGTATTATATACGTGTATTCCAACAATTCCACTTTGGTCTGGTAAAACATTCGCCGCTAATCGAAATCACCATTTCATGTCTTGAAAATCAACCAAATTGATCTTTATTAATCACTTCATCGATTTAGGGGTGAACATTGGTGCACAGAAAAGGGGGACGGGGTCTACGATGCCCCGAAATGTAGGGGGTGCATGGACGAAAATATAGCACGTGTTATATAATTATGTATTATATACGTGTATTCCAACAATTCCACTTTGGTCTGGTAATACATTCGCCGCTAATCGAAATCACCATTTCATGTCTTGAAAATCAACCAAATTGATCTTTATTAATCACTTCATCGATTTAGGGGTGAACATTGGTGCACAGAAAAGGGGGACGGGGTCTACGATGCCCCGAAAGGTAGGGGGTGCATGGACGAAAATATAGCACGTGTTATATAATTATGTATTATATACGTGTATTCCAACAATTCCACTTTGGTCTGGTAATACATTCGCCGCTAATCGAAATCACCTTTTTATGTCTTGAAAATCGACCAAATTGATCTTTATAAATCACTTCATCGATCTAGGGGTGAACATTGGTGCACAGAAAAGGGGGACGGGGTCTACGATAACCCGAAAGGTAGAGGGTGCATGGACGAAAATATAGCGCGTGTTATATAATTATGTATTATATACGTGTATTCCAACAATTCCACTTTGGTCTGGTAATACATTCGCCGCTAATCGAAATCACCATTTTATGTCTTGAAAATCAACCAAATTGATCTTTATTAAACACTTCATCGATTTAGGGGTAAACATTGGTGCACAGAAAAGGGGGACGGGGTCTACGATGCCCCGAAAGGTAGGGGGTGCATGGACGAAAATATAGCGCGTGTTATATAATTATGTATTATATACGTGTATTCCAACAATTCCACTTTGGTCTGGTAATACATTCGCCGCTAATCGAAATCACCTTTTTATGTCTTGAAAATCGACCAAATTGATCTTTGAAAATCACTTCATCGATCTATTGGTGAACATTGGTGCACAGAAAAGGGGGACGGGGTCTACGATGCCCCGAAAGGTAGGGGGTGCATGTACGAAAATATAGCGCGTGTTATATATTATATACGTGTATTCCAACAATTCCACTTTGGTCTGGTAATACATTCGCCGCTAATCGAAATCACCTTTTTATGTCTTGAAAATCAACCAAATTGATCTTTATTAAACACTTCATCGATTTAGGGGTAAACATTGGTGCACAGAAAAGGTGGACGGGGTCTACGATGCCCCGAAAGGTAGGGGGTGCATGGACGAAAATATAGCGCGTGTTATATAATTATGTATTATATACCTGTATTCCAACAATTCCACTTTGGTCTGGTAATACATTCGCCGCTAATCGAAATCACCTTTTTATGTCTTGAAAATCGACCAAATTGATCTTTATAAATCACTTCATCGATCTAGGGGTGAACATTGGTGCACAGCAAAGGGGGACGGGGTCTACGATGCCCCGAAAGGTAGGGGGTGCATGGACGAAAATATAGCGCGTGTTATATAATTATGTATTATATACGTGTATTCCAACAATTCCACTTTGGTCTGGTAATACATTCGCCGCTAATCGAAATCACCTTTTTATGTCTTGAAAATCAACCAAATTGATCTTTATTAATCACTTCATCGATTTAGGGGTGAACATTGGTGCACAGAAAAGGGGGACGGGGTCTACGATGCCCCGAAAGGTAGGGGGTGCATGGACGAAAATATAGCGCGTGTTATATAATTATGTATTATATACGTGTATTCCAACAATTCCACTTTGGTCTGGTAATACATTCGCCGCTAATCGAAATCACCTTTTTATGTCTTGAAAATCGACCAAATTGATCTTTGTAAATCACTTCATCGATTTAGGGGTTCACATTGGTGCACAGAAAAGGGGGACGGGTCTACGATGCCCCGAAAGGTAGGGGGTGCATGGACGAAAATATAGCGCGTGTTATATAATTATGTATTATATACGTGTATTCCAACAATTCCACTTTGGTCTGGTAATACATTCGCCGCTAATCGAAATCACCTTTTTATGTCTTGAAAATCGACCAAATTGATCTTTGTAAATCACTCCATCGATCTAGGGGTAAACATTGGTGCACAGAAAAGGGGGACGGGGTCTACGATGCCCCGAAAGGTAGGGGCTGCATGGACGAAAATATAGCGCGTGTTATATAATTATGTATTATATACGTGTATTCCAACAATTCCACTTTGGTCTGGTAATACATTCGCCGCTAATCGAAATCACCTTTTTATGTCTTGAAAATCAACCAAATTGATCTTTATTAATCACTTCATCGAACTAGGGGTGAACATTGGTGCACAGAAAAGGGGGACGTGGTCTACGATGCCCCGAAAGGTAGGGGGTGCATGGACGAAAATATAGCGCGTGTTATATAATTATGTATTATATACGTGTATTCCAACAATTCCACTTTGGTCTGGTAATACATTCGCCGCTAATCGAAATCACCTTTTTATGTCTTGAAAATCGACCAAATTGATCTTTATAAATCACTTCATCGATCTAGGGGTGAACATTGGTGCACAGAAAAGGGGGACGGGGTCTACGATAACCCGAAAGGTAGGGGGTGCATGGACGAAAATATAGCGCGTGTTATATAATTATGTATTATATACGTGTATTCCAACAATTCCACTTTGGTCTGGTAATACATTCGCCGCTAATCGAAATCACCATTTTATGTCTTGAAAATCAACCAAATTGATCTTTATTAAACACTTCATCGATTTAGGGGTAAACATTGGTGCATAGAAAAGGGGGACGGGGTCTACGATGCCCCGAAAGGTAGGGGGTGCATGGACGAAAATATAGCGCGTGTTATATAATTATGTATTATATACGTGTATTCCAACAATTCCACTTTGGTCTGGTAATACATTCGCCGCTAATCGAAATCACCTTTTTATGTCTTGAAAATCAACCAAATTGATCTTTATTAATCACTTCATCGACTTAGGGGTGAATATTGGTGCACAGAAAAGGGGGACGGGGTCTACGATGCCCCGAAAGGTAGGGGGTGCATGGACGAAAATATAGCGCGTGTTATATAATTATGTATTATATACGTGTATTCCAACAATTCCACTTTGGTCTGGTAATACATTCGCCGCTAATCGAAATCACCTTTTTATGTCTTGAAAATCGACCAAATTGATCTTTGTAAATCACTTCATCGATCTAGGGGTTCACATTGGTGCACAGAAAAGGGGGACGGGGTCTACGATGCCCCGAAAGGTAGGGGGTGCATGGACGAAAATATAGCGCGTGTTATATAATTATGTATTATATACGTGTATTCCAACAATTCCACTTTGGTCTGGTAAAACATTCGCCGCTAATCGAAATCACCATTTCATGTCTTGAAAATCAACCAAATTGATCTTTATTAATCACTTCATCGATTTAGGGGTGAACATTGGTGCACAGAAAAGGGGGACGGGGTCTACGATGCCCCGAAATGTAGGGGGTGCATGGACGAAAATATAGCACGTGTTATATAATTATGTATTATATACGTGTATTCCAACAATTCCACTTTGGTCTGGTAATACATTCGCCGCTAATCGAAATCACCTTTTTATGTCTTGAAAATCGACCAAATTGATCTTTATAAATCACTTCATCAATCTAGGAGTGAACATTGGTGCAGAGAAAAGGGGGACGGGGTCTACGATGCCCCGAAAGGTAGGGGGTGCATGGACGAAAATATAGCGCGTGTTATATAATTATGTATTATATACGTGTATTCCAACAATTCCACTTTGGTCTGGTAATACATTCGCCGCTAATCGAAATCACCATTTTATGTCTTGAAAATCAACCAAATTGATCTTTATTAAACACTTCATCGATTTAGGGGTAAACATTGGTGCACAGAAAAGGGGGACGGGGTCTACGATGCCCCGAAAGGTAGGGGGTGCATGGACGAAAATATAGCGCGTGTTATATAATTATGTATTACATGTATATACGTGTATTCCAACAATTCCACTTTGGTCTGGTAATACATTCGCCGCTAATCGAAATCACCTTTTTATGTCTTGAAAATCGACAAAATTGATCTTTATAAATCACTTCATCGATCGAGGGGTGAACATTGGTGCACAGAAAAGGGGGACGGGGTTTACGATGCCCCGAATGGTAGGGGGTAAATGGACGAAAATATAGCGCGTGTTATATAATTATGTATTATATACGTGTATTCCAACAATTCCACTTTGGTCTGGTTATACATTCGCCGCTAATCGAAATCACCTTTTTATGTCTTGAAAATCAACCAAATTGATCTTTATTAATCACTTCATCGATTTAGGGGTGAACATTGGTGCACAGAAAAGGGGGACGGGGTCTACGATGCCCCGAAAGGTAGGGGGTGCATGGACGAAAATATAGCGCGTGTTATATAATTATGTATTATATACGTGTATTCCAACAATTCCACTTTGGTCTGGTAATACATTCGCCGCTAATCGAAATCACCTTTTTATGTCTTGAAAATCGACCAAATTGATCTTTGAAAATCACTTCATCGATCTATTGGTGAACATTGGTGCACAGAAAAGGGGGACGGGGTCTACGATGCCCCGAAAGGTAGGGGGTGCATGGACGAAAATATAGCGCGTGTTATATAATTATGTATTATATACGTGTATTCCAACAATTCCACTTTGGTCTGGTAATACATTCGCCGCTAATCGAAATCACCTTTTTATGTCTTCAAAATCAACCAAATTGATCTTTATTAAACACTTCATCGATTTAGGGGTAAACATTGGTGCACAGAAAAGGGGGACGGGGTCTACGATGTCCCGAAAGGTAGGGGGTGCATGGACGAAAATATAGCGCGTGTTATATAATTATGTATTATATACCTGTATTCCAACAATTCCACTTTGGTCTGGTAATACATTCGCCGCTAATCGAAATCACCTTTTTATGTCTTGAAAATCGACCAAATTGATCTTTATAAATCACTTCATCGATCTAGGGGTGAACATTGGTGCACAGAAAAGGGGGACGGGGTGTACGATGCCCCGAAAGGTAGGGGGTGCATGGACGAAAATATAGCGCGTGTTATATAATTATGTATTATATACGTGTATTCCAACAATTCCACTTTGGTCTGGTAATACATTCGCCGCTAATCGAAATCACCTTTTTATGTCTTGAAAATCAACCAAATTGATCTTTATTAATCACTTCATCGATTTAGGGGTGAACATTGGTGCACAGAAAAGGGGGACGGGGTCTACGATGCCCCGAAAGGTAGGGGGTGCATGGACGAAAATATAGCGCGTGTTATATAATTATGTATTATATACGTGTATTCCAACAATTCCACTTTGGTCTGGTAATACATTCGCCGCTAATCGAAATCACCTTTTTATGTCTTGAAAATCGACCACATTGATCTTTGTAAATCACTTCATCGATTTAGGGGTGAACATTGGTGCACAGAAAAGGGGGACGGGGTCTACGATGCCCCGAAAGGTAGGGGGTGCATGGACGAAAATATAGCACGTGTTATATAATTATGTATTATATACGTGTATTCCAACAATTCCACTTTGGTCTGGTAATACATTCGCCGCTAATCGAAATCACCTTTTTATGTCTTGAAAATCGACCAAATTGATCTTTATAAATCACTTCATCAATCTAGGGGTGAACATTGGTGCAGAGAAAAGGGGGACGGGGTCTACGATGCCCCGAAAGGTAGGGGGTGCATGGACGAAAATATAGCGCGTGTTATATAATTATGTATTATATACGTGTATTCCAACAATTCCACTTTGGTCTGGTAATACATTCGCCGCTAATCGAAATCACCATTTTATGTCTTGAAAATCAACCAAATTGATCTTTATTAAACACTTCATCGATTTAGGGGTAAACATTGGTGCACAGAAAAGGGGGACGGGGTCTACGATGCCCCGAAAGGTAGGGGGTGCATGGACGAAAATATAGCGCGTGTTATATAATTATGTATTATATACGTGTATTCCAACAATTCCACTTTGGTCTGGTAATACATTCGCCGCTAATCGAAATCACCTTTTTATGTCTTGAAAATCAACCAAATTGATCTTTATTAATCACTTCATCGATTTAGGGGTAAACATTGGTGCACAGAAAAGGGGGACGGGGTCTACGATGCCCCGAAAGGTAGGGGGTGTATGGACGAAAATATAGCGCGTGTTATATAATTATGTATTATATACCTGTATTCCAACAATTCCACTTTGGTCTGGTAATACATTCGCCGCTAATCGAAATCACCATTTTATGTCTTGAAAATCGACCAAATTGATCTTTATAAATCATTTCATCGATCTAGGGGTGAACATTGGTGCACAGAAAAGGGGGACGGGGTCTACGATGCCCCGAAAGGTAGGGGGTGCATGGACGAAAATATAGCGCGTGTTATATAATTATGTATTATATACGTGTATTCCAACAATTCCACTTTGGTCTGGTAATACATTCGCCGCTAATCGAAATCACCTTTTTATGTCTTGAAAATCAACCAAATTGATCTTTATTAATCACTTCATCGATTTAGCGGTGAACATTGGTGCACAGAAAAGGGGGACGGGGTCTACGATGCCCCGAAAGGTAGGGGGTGCATGGACGAAAATATAGCGCGTGTTATATAATTATGTATTATATACGTGTATTCCAACAATTCCACTTTGGTCTGGTAATACATTCGCCGCTAATCGAAATCACCTTTTTATGTCTTGAAAATCGACCAAATTGATCTTTGTAAATCACTTCATCGATTTAGGGGTTCACATTGGTGCACAGAAAAGGGGGACGGGGTCTACGATGCCCCGAAAGGTAGGGGGTGCATGGACGAAAATATAGCGCGTGTTATATAATTATGTATTATATACGTGTATTCCAACAATTCCACTTTGGTCTGGTAATACATTCGCCGCTAATCGAAATCACCTTTTTATGTCTTGAAAATCGACCAAATTGATCTTTATAAATCCCTCCATCGATCTAGGGGTGAACATTGGTGCACAGAAAAGGGGGACGGGGTCTACGATGCCCCGAAAGGTAGGGGGTGCATGGACGAAAATATAGCGCGTGTTATATAATTATGTATTATATACGTGTATTCCAACGATTCCACTTTGGTCTGGTAATACATTCGCCGCTAATCGAAATCACCTTTTTATGTCTTGAAAATCAACCAAATTGATCTTTATTAATCATTTCATCGAACTAGGGGTGAACATTGGTGCACAGAAAAGGGGGACGTGGTCTACGATGCCCCGAAAGGTAGGGGGTGCATGGACGAAAATATAGCGCGTGTTATATAATTATGTATTATATACGTGTATTCCAACAATTCCACTTTGGTCTGGTAATACATTCGCCGCTAATCGAAATCACCATTTTATGTCTTGAAAATCGACCAAATTCATCTTTATAAATCACTTCATCGATCTAGGGGTGAACATTGGTGCACAGAAAAGGGGGACGGGGTCTACGATGCCCCGAAAGGTAGGGGGTGCATCTACGAAAATAGAGCGCGTGTTATATAATTATGTATTATATACGTGTATTCCAACAATTCCACTTTGGTCTGGTAATACATTCGCCGCTAATCGAAATCACCATTTTATGTCTTGAAAATCAACCAAATTGATCTTTATTAATCACTTCATCGATTTAGGGGTGAACATTGGTGCACAGAAAAGGGGGACGGGGTCTACGATGCCCCGAAAGGTAGGGGGTGCATGGACGAAAATATAGCGCGTGTTATATAATTATGTATTATATACGTGTATTCCAACAATTCCGCTTTGGTCTGGTAATACATTCGCCGCTAATCGAAATCACCTTTTTATGTCTTGAAAATCGACCAAATTGATTTTTATAAATCACTTCATCGATCTAGGGGTGAACATTGGTGCACAGAAAAGGGGGACGGGGTCTACGATGCCCCGAAAGGTAGGGGGTGCATGGACGAAAATATAGCGCGTGTTATATAATTATGTATTATATACGTGTATTCCAACAATTCCACTTTGGTCTGGTAATACATTCGCCGCTAATCGAAATCACCTTTTTATGTCTTGAAAATCAACCAAATTGATCTTTATTAATCACTTCATCGATTTAGGGGTGAACATTGGTGCACAGAAAAGGGGGACGGGGTCTACGATGCCCCGAAAGGTAGGGGGTGCATGGACGAAAATATAGCGCGTGTTATATAATTATGTATTATATACGTGTATTCCAACAATTCCACTTTGGTCTGGTAATACATTCGCCGCTAATCGAAATCACCATTTTATGTCTTGAAAATCAACCAAATTGATCTTTATTAATCACTTCATCGATTTAGGGGTGAACATTGGTGCACAAAAAAGGGGGACGGGGTCTACGATGCCCCGAAAGGTAGGGGGTGCATGGACGAAAATATAGCGCGTGTTATATAATTATGTATTATATACGTGTATTCCAACGATTCCACTTTGGTCTGGTAATACATTCGCCGCTAATCAAAATCACATTTTATGTCTTGAAAATCAACCAAATTGATCTTTATTATTCACTTCATCGATTTAGGGGTGAACATTGGTGCACAGAAAAGGGGGACGGGGTCTACGATGCCCCGAAAGGTAGGGGGTGCATGGACGAAAATATAGCGCGTGTTATATAATTATGTAGTATATACGTGTATTCCAACAATTCCACTTTGGTCTGGTAATACATTCGCCGCTAATCGAAATCACCATTTTATGTCTTGAAAATCAACCAAATTGATCTTTATTAATCACTTCATCGATTTAGGGGTGAACATTGGTGCACAGAAAAGGGGGACGGGGTCTACGATGCCCCGAAAGGTAGGGGGTGCATGGACGAAAATATAGCGCGTGTTATATAATTATGTATTATATACGTGTATTCCAACAGTTCCACTTTGGTCTGGTAATACATTCGCCGCTAATCGAAATCACCTTTTTATGTCTTGAAAATCGACCAAATTGATCTTTATAAATCACTTCATCGATTTAGGGGTGAACATTGGTGCACAGAAAAGGGGGACGGGATCTACGATGCCCCAAAAGGTAGGGGGTGCATGGACGAAAATATAGCGCGTGTTATATAATTATGTATTATATACGTGTATTCCAACAATTCCACTTTGGTCTGGTAATACATTCGCCGCTAATCGAAATCACCTTTTTATGTCTTGAAAATCAACCAAATTGATCTTTATTAATCACTTCATCGATTTAGGGGTGAACATTGGTGCACAGAAAAGGGGGACGGGGTCTACGATGCCCCGAAAGGTAGGGGGTGCATGGACGAAAATATAGCGCGTGTTATATAATTATGTATTATATACGTGTATTCCAACAATTCCACTTTGGTCTGGTAATACATTCGCCGCTAATCGAAATCACCATTTTATGTCTTGAAAATCAACCAAATTGATCTTTATTAATCACTTCATCGATTTAGGAGTGAACATTGGTGCACAGAAAAGGGGGACGGGGTCTACGATGCCCCGAAAGGTAGGGGGTGCATGGACGAAAATATAGCGCGTGTTATATAATTATGTATTATATACGTGTATTCAAACAATTCCACTTTGGTCTGGTAATACATTCGCCGCTAATCGAAATCACGATGCCCTGAAAGGTAGGGGGTGCATGGACGAAAATATAGCGCGTGTTATATAATTATGTATTATATACGTGTATTCCAACAATTCCACTTTGGTCTGGTAATACATTCGCCGCTAATCGAAATCACCATTTTATGTCTTGAAAATCAACCAAATTGATCTTTATTAATCACTTCATCGATTTAGGGGTGAACATTGGTGCACAGAAAAGGGGGACGGGGTCTACGATGCCCCAAAAGGTAGGGGGTGCATGGACGAAAATATAGCGCGTGTTATATAATTATGTATTATATACGTGTATTCCAACAATTCCACTTTGGTCTGGTAATACATTCGCCGCTAATCGAAATCACCTTTTTATGTCTTGAAAATCAACCAAATTGATCTTTATTAATCACTTCATCGATATAGGGGTGAACATTGGTGCACAGAAAAGGAGGACGGGGTCTACGATGCCCCGAAATGTAGGGGGTGCATGGACGAAAATATAGCGCGTGTTATATAATTATGTATTATATACGTGTATTCCAACAATTCCACTTTGGTCTGGTAATACATTCGCCGCTAATCGAAATCACCATTTTATGTCTTGAAAATCAACCAAATTGATCTTTATTAATCACTTCATCGATTAAGGGGTGAACATTGGTGCACAGAAAAGGGGGACGGGGTCTACGATGCCCCGAAAGGTAGGGGGTGCATGGACGAAAATATAGCGCGTGTTATATAATTATGTATTATATACGTGTATTCCAACAATTCCACTTTGGTCTGGTAATACATTCGCCGCTAATCAAAATCACCATTTTATATCTTGAAAATCAACCAAATTGATCTTTATTAATCACTTCATCGATTTAAGGGTGAACATTGGTGCACAGAAAAGGGGGACGGGGTCTACGATGCCCGAAAGGTAGGGGGTGCATGGACGAAAATATAGCGCGTGTTATATAATTATGTATTATATACGTGTATTCCAACAATTCCACTTTGGTCTGGTAATACATTCGCCGCTAATCAAAATCACCATTTTATGTCTTGAAAATCAACCAAATTGATCTTTATTTATCACTTCATCGATTTAGGGGTGAACATTGGTGCACAGAAAAGGGGGACGGGGTCTACGATGCCCCGAAAGGTAGGGGGTGCATGGACGAAAATATAGCGCGTGTTATATAATTAGGTATTATATACGTGTATTCCAACAATTCCACTTTGGTCTTGTAATACATTCGCCGCTAATCAAAATCACCATTTTATGTCTTGAAAATCAACCAAATTGATCTTTATTAATAACTTCATCGATTTAGGGGTGAACATTGGTGCACTGAAAAGGGGGACGGGGTCTACGATGCCCCGAAAGGTAGGGGGTGCATGGACGAAAATATAGCGCGTGTTATATAATTATGTATTATATACGTGTATTCCAACAATTCCACTTTGGTCTGGTAATACATTCGCCGCTAATCGAAATCACCTTTTTATGTCTTGAAAATCGACCAAATTGATCTTTATAAATCACTTCATCGATCTAGGGGTGAACATTGGTGCACAGAAAAGGGGGACGGGGTCTACGATGCCCCGAAACGTAGGGGGTGCATGGACGAAAATATAGCGCGTGTTATATAATTATGTATTATATACGTGTATTCCAACAATTCCACTTTGGTCTGGTAATACATTCGCCGCTAATCGAAATCACCTTTGTATGTCTTGAAAATCAACCAAATTGATCTTTATTAATCACTTCATCGATTTAGGGGTGAACATTGGTGCACAGAAAAGGGGGACGGGGTCTACGATGCCCCGAAAGGTAGGGGGTGCATGGACGAAAATATAGCGCGTGTTATATAATTATGTAGTATATACGTGTATTCCAACAATTCCACTTTGGTCTGGTAATACATTCGCCGCTAATCGAAATCACCATTTTATGTCTTGAAAATCAACCAAATTGATCTTTATTAATCACTTCATCGATTTAGGGGTGAACATTGGTGCACAGAAAAGGGGGACGGGGTCTACGATGCCCCGAAAGGTAGGGGGTGCATGGACGAAAATATAGCGCGTGTTATATAATTATGTATTATATACGTGTATTCCAACAGTTCCACTTTGGTCTGGTAATACATTCGCCGCTAATCGAAATCACCTTTTTATGTCTTGAAAATCGACCAAATTGATCTTTATAAATCACTTCATCGATTTAGGGGTGAACATTGGTGCACAGAAAAGGGGGACGGGATCTACGATGCCCCAAAAGGTAGGGGGTGCATGGACGAAAATATAGCGCGTGTTATATAATTATGTATTATATACGTGTATTCCAACAATTCCACTTTGGTCTGGTAATACATTCGCCGCTAATCGAAATCACCTTTTTATGTCTTGAAAATCAACCAAATTGATCTTTATTAATCACTTCATCGATTTAGGGGTGAACATTGGTGCACAGAAAAGGGGGACGGGGTCTACGATGCCCCGAAAGGTAGGGGGTGCATGGACGAAAATATAGCGCGTGTTATATAATTATGTATTATATACGTGTATTCCAACAATTCCACTTTGGTCTGGTAATACATTCGCCGCTAATCGAAATCACCATTTTATGTCTTGAAAATCAACCAAATTGATCTTTATTAATCACTTCATCGATTTAGGAGTGAACATTGGTGCACAGAAAAGGGGGACGGGGTCTACGATGCCCCGAAAGGTAGGGGGTGCATGGACGAAAATATAGCGCGTGTTATATAATTATGTATTATATACGTGTATTCAAACAATTCCACTTTGGTCTGGTAATACATTCGCCGCTAATCGAAATCACGATGCCCTGAAAGGTAGGGGGTGCATGGACGAAAATATAGCGCGTGTTATATAATTATGTATTATATACGTGTATTCCAACAATTCCACTTTGGTCTGGTAATACATTCGCCGCTAATCGAAATCACCATTTTATGTCTTGAAAATCAACCAAATTGATCTTTATTAATCACTTCATCGATTTAGGGGTGAACATTGGTGCACAGAAAAGGGGGACGGGGTCTACGATGCCCCAAAAGGTAGGGGGTGCATGGACGAAAATATAGCGCGTGTTATATAATTATGTATTATATACGTGTATTCCAACAATTCCACTTTGGTCTGGTAATACATTCGCCGCTAATCGAAATCACCTTTTTATGTCTTGAAAATCAACCAAATTGATCTTTATTAATCACTTCATCGATATAGGGGTGAACATTGGTGCACAGAAAAGGAGGACGGGGTCTACGATGCCCCGAAATGTAGGGGGTGCATGGACGAAAATATAGCGCGTGTTATATAATTATGTATTATATACGTGTATTCCAACAATTCCACTTTGGTCTGGTAATACATTCGCCGCTAATCGAAATCACCATTTTATGTCTTGAAAATCAACCAAATTGATCTTTATTAATCACTTCATCGATTAAGGGGTGAACATTGGTGCACAGAAAAGGGGGACGGGGTCTACGATGCCCCGAAAGGTAGGGGGTGCATGGACGAAAATATAGCGCGTGTTATATAATTATGTATTATATACGTGTATTCCAACAATTCCACTTTGGTCTGGTAATACATTCGCCGCTAATCAAAATCACCATTTTATATCTTGAAAATCAACCAAATTGATCTTTATTAATCACTTCATCGATTTAAGGGTGAACATTGGTGCACAGAAAAGGGGGACGGGGTCTACGATGCCCGAAAGGTAGGGGGTGCATGGACGAAAATATAGCGCGTGTTATATAATTATGTATTATATACGTGTATTCCAACAATTCCACTTTGGTCTGGTAATACATTCGCCGCTAATCAAAATCACCATTTTATGTCTTGAAAATCAACCAAATTGATCTTTATTTATCACTTCATCGATTTAGGGGTGAACATTGGTGCACAGAAAAGGGGGACGGGGTCTACGATGCCCCGAAAGGTAGGGGGTGCATGGACGAAAATATAGCGCGTGTTATATAATTAGGTATTATATACGTGTATTCCAACAATTCCACTTTGGTCTTGTAATACATTCGCCGCTAATCAAAATCACCATTTTATGTCTTGAAAATCAACCAAATTGATCTTTATTAATAACTTCATCGATTTAGGGGTGAACATTGGTGCACTGAAAAGGGGGACGGGGTCTACGATGCCCCGAAAGGTAGGGGGTGCATGGACGAAAATATAGCGCGTGTTATATAATTATGTATTATATACGTGTATTCCAACAATTCCACTTTGGTCTGGTAATACATTCGCCGCTAATCGAAATCACCTTTTTATGTCTTGAAAATCGACCAAATTGATCTTTATAAATCACTTCATCGATCTAGGGGTGAACATTGGTGCACAGAAAAGGGGGACGGGGTCTACGATGCCCCGAAACGTAGGGGGTGCATGGACGAAAATATAGCGCGTGTTATATAATTATGTATTATATACGTGTATTCCAACAATTCCACTTTGGTCTGGTAATACATTCGCCGCTAATCGAAATCACCTTTGTATGTCTTGAAAATCAACCAAATTGATCTTTATTAATCACTTCATCGATTTAGGGGTGAACATTGGTGCACAGAAAAGGGGGACGGGGTCTACGATGCCCCGAAAGGTAGGGGGTGCATGGACGAAAATATAGCGCGTGTTATATAATTATGTATTATATACGTGTATTCCAACAATTCCACTTTGGTCTGGTAATACATTCGCCGCTAATCGAAATCACCATTTTATGTCTTGAAAATCAACCAAATTGATCTTTATTAATCACTTCATCGATTTAGGGGTGAACATTGGTGCACAGAAAAGGGGGACGGGGTCTACGATGCCCCGAAAGGTAGGGGGTGCATGGACGAAAATATAGCGCGTGTTATATAATTATGTATTATATACGTGTATTCCAACAGTTCCACTTTGGTCTGGTAATACATTCGCCGCTAATCGAAATCACCTTTTTATGTCTTGAAAATCGACCAAATTGATCTTTATAAATCACTTCATCGATTTAGGGGTGAACATTGGTGCACAGAAAAGGGGGACGGGATCTACGATGCCCCAAAAGGTAGGGGGTGCATGGACGAAAATATAGCGCGTGTTATATAATTATGTATTATATACGTGTATTCCAACAATTCCACTTTGGTCTGGTAATACATTCGCCGCTAATCGAAATCACCTTTTTATGTCTTGAAAATCAACCAAATTGATCTTTATTAATCACTTCATCGATTTAGGGGTGAACATTGGTGCACAGAAAAGGGGGACGGGGTCTACGATGCCCCGAAAGGTAGGGGGTGCATGGACGAAAATATAGCGCGTGTTATATAATTATGTATTATATACGTGTATTCCAACAATTCCACTTTGGTCTGGTAATACATTCGCCGCTAATCGAAATCACCATTTTATGTCTTGAAAATCAACCAAATTGATCTTTATTAATCACTTCATCGATTTAGGAGTGAACATTGGTGCACAGAAAAGGGGGACGGGGTCTACGATGCCCCGAAAGGTAGGGGGTGCATGGACGAAAATATAGCGCGTGTTATATAATTATGTATTATATACGTGTATTCAAACAATTCCACTTTGGTCTGGTAATACATTCGCCGCTAATCGAAATCACGATGCCCTGAAAGGTAGGGGGTGCATGGACGAAAATATAGCGCGTGTTATATAATTATGTATTATATACGTGTATTCCAACAATTCCACTTTGGTCTGGTAATACATTCGCCGCTAATCGAAATCACCATTTTATGTCTTGAAAATCAACCAAACTGATCTTTATTAATCACTTCATCGATTTAGGGGTGAACATTGGTGCACAGAAAAGGGGGACGGGGTCTACGATGCCCCAAAAGGTAGGGGGTGCATGGACGAAAATATAGCGCGTGTTATATAATTATGTATTATATACGTGTATTCCAACAATTCCACTTTGGTCTGGTAATACATTCGCCGCTAATCGAAATCACCTTTTTATGTCTTGAAAATCAACCAAATTGATCTTTATTAATCACTTCATCGATATAGGGGTGAACATTGGTGCACAGAAAAGGAGGACGGGGTCTACGATGCCCCGAAATGTAGGGGGTGCATGGACGAAAATATAGCGCGTGTTATATAATTATGTATTATATACGTGTATTCCAACAATTCCACTTTGGTCTGGTAATACATTCGCCGCTAATCGAAATCACCATTTTATGTCTTGAAAATCAACCAAATTGATCTTTATTAATCACTTCATCGATTAAGGGGTGAACATTGGTGCACAGAAAAGGGGGACGGGGTCTACGATGCCCCGAAAGGTAGGGGGTGCATGGACGAAAATATAGCGCGTGTTATATAATTATGTATTATATACGTGTATTCCAACAATTCCACTTTGGTCTGGTAATACATTCGCCGCTAATCAAAATCACCATTTTATATCTTGAAAATCAACCAAATTGATCTTTATTAATCACTTCATCGATTTAGGGGTGAACATTGGTGCACAGAAAAGGGGGACGGGGTCTACGATGCCCGAAAGGTAGGGGGTGCATGGACGAAAATATAGCGCGTGTTATATAATTATGTATTATATACGTGTATTCCAACAATTCCACTTTGGTCTGGTAATACATTCGCCGCTAATCAAAATCACCATTTTATGTCTTGAAAATCAACCAAATTGATCTTTATTTATCACTTCATCGATTTAGGGGTGAACATTGGTGCACAGAAAAGGGGGACGGGGTCTACGATGCCCCGAAAGGTAGGGGGTGCATGGACGAAAATATAGCGCGTGTTATATAATTAGGTATTATATACGTGTATTCCAACAATTCCACTTTGGTCTTGTAATACATTCGCCGCTAATCAAAATCACCATTTTATGTCTTGAAAATCAACCAAATTGATCTTTATTAATAACTTCATCGATTTAGGGGTGAACATTGGTGCACTGAAAAGGGGGACGGGGTCTACGATGCCCCGAAAGGTAGGGGGTGCATGGACGAAAATATAGCGCGTGTTATATAATTATGTATTATATACGTGTATTCCAACAATTCCACTTTGGTCTGGTAATACATTCGCCGCTAATCGAAATCACCTTTTTATGTCTTGAAAATCGACCAAATTGATCTTTATAAATCACTTCATCGATCTAGGGGTGAACATTGGTGCACAGAAAAGGGGGACGGGGTCTACGATGCCCCGAAACGTAGGGGGTGCATGGACGAAAATATAGCGCGTGTTATATAATTATGTATTATATACGTGTATTCCAACAATTCCACTTTGGTCTGGTAATACATTCGCCGCTAATCGAAATCACCTTTGTATGTCTTGAAAATCAACCAAATTGATCTTTATTAATCACTTCATCGATTTAGGGGTGAACATTGGTGCACAGAAAAGGGGGACGGGGTCTACGATGCCCCGAAAGGTAGGGGGTGCATGGACGAAAATATAGCGCGTGTTATATAATTATGTATTATATACGTGTATTCCAACAATTCCACTTTGGTCTGGTAATACATTCGCCGCTAATCGAAATCACCATTTTATGTCTTGAAAATCAACCAAATTGATCTTTATTAATCACTTCATCGATTTAGGGGTGAACATTGGTGCACAGAAAAGGGGGACGGGGTCTACGATGCCCCGAAAGGTAGGGGGTGCATGGACGAAAATATAGCGCGTGTTATATAATTATGTATTATATACGTGTATTCAAACAATTCCACTTTGGTCTGGTAATACATTCGCCGCTAATCGAAATCACCTTTTTATGTCTTGAAAATCGACCAAATTGATCTTTATAAATCACTTCATCGATTTAGGGGTGAACATTGGTGCACAGAAAAAGGGGAAGGGGTCTACGATGCCCCAAAAGGTAGGGGGTGCATGGACGAAAATATAGCGCGTGTTATATAATTATGTATTATATACGTGTATTCCAACAATTCCACTTTGGTCTGGTAATACATTCGCCGCTAATCGAAATCACCTTTTTATGTCTTGAAAATCGACCAAATTGATCTTTATAAATCACTTCATCGATCTAGGGGTGAACATTGGTGCACAGAAAAGGGGGACGGGGTCTACGATGCCCCAAAAGGTAGGGGGTGCATGGACGAAAATATAGCGCGTGTTATATAATTATGTATTATATACGTGTATTCCAACAATTCCACTTTGGTCTGGTAATACATTCGCCGCTAATCGAAATCACCTTTTTATGTCTTGAAAATCGACCAAATTGATCTTGATAAAACACTTCATCGATCTAGGGGTGAACATTGGTGCACAGAAAAGGGGGACGGGGTCTACGATGCCCCGAAAGGTAGAGGGTGCATGGACGAAAATATTGCGCGTGTTATATAATTATGTATTATATACGTGTATTCCAACAATTACACTTTGGTCTGGTAATACATTCGCCGCTAATCGAAATCACCTTGTTATGTCTTGAAAATCAACTAAATTGATCTTTATTAATCACTTCATCGATTTAGGGGTGAACATTGGTGCACAGAAAAGGGGGACGGGGTCTACGATGCCCCGAAAGGTAGGGGGTGCATGGACGAAAATATAGCGCGTGTTATATAATTATGTATTATATACGTGTATTCCAACAATTCCACTTTGGTCTGGTAATACATTCGCCGCTAATCGAAATCACCATTTTATGTCTTGAAAATCAACCAAATTGATCTATATTAATCACTTCATCGATTTAGGAGTGAACATTGGTGCACAGAAAAGGGGGACGGGGTCTACGATGCCCCGAAAGGTAGGGGGTGCATGGACGAAAATATAGCGCGTGTTATATAATTATGTATTATATACGTGTAATCAAACAATTCCACTTTGGTCTGGTAATACATTCGCCGCTAATCGAAATCACCATTTTATGTCTTGAAAATCAACCAAATTGATCTTTATTAATCACTTCATCGATTTAGGGGTGAACATTGGTGCACAGAAAAGGGGGACGGGGTCTACGATGCCCCGAAAGGTAGGGGGTGCATGGACGAAAATATAGCGCGTGTTATATAATTATGTATTATATACGTGTATTCCAACAATTCCACTTTGGTCTGGTAATACATTCGCCGCTAATCGAAATCACCAGTTTATGTCTTGAAAATCAACCAAATTGATCTTGATTAATCACTTCATCGATTTAGGGGTGAACATTGGTGCACAGAAAAGGGGGACGGGGTCTACGATGCCCCGAAAGGTAGGGGGTGCATGGACGAAAATATAGCGCGTGTTATATAATTATGTATTATATACGTGTATTCCAACAATTCTACTTTGGTCTGGTAATACATTCGCCGCTAATCGAAATCACCTTTTTATGTCTTGAAAATCGACCAAATTGATCTTTATAAATCACTTCATCGATTTAGGGGTGAACATTGGTGCACAGAAAAGGGGGACGGGGTCTACGATGCCCCGAAAGGTAGGGGGTGCATGGACGAAAATATAGCGCGTGTTATATAATTATGTATTATATACGTGTATTCCAACAATTCCACTTTGGTCTGGTAATACATTCGCCGCTAATCGAAATCACCATTTTATGTCTTGAAAATCAACCAAATTGATCTTTATTAATCACTTCATCGATTTAGGGGTGAACATTGGTGCACAGAAAAGGGGGACGGGGTCTACGATGCCCCGAAAGGTAGGGGGTGCATGGACGAAAATATAGCGCGTGTTATATAATTATGTATTATATACGTGTATTCCAACAATTCCACTTTGGTCTGGTAATACATTCGCCGCTAATCGAAATCACCAGTTTATGTCTTGAAAATCAACCAAATTGATCTTGATTAATCACTTCATCGATTTAGGGGTGAACATTGGTGCACAGAAAAGGGGGACGGGGTCTACGATGCCCCGAAAGGTAGGGGGTGCATGGACGAAAATATAGCGCGTGTTATATAATTATGTATTATATACGTGTATTCCAACAATTCTACTTTGGTCTGGTAATACATTCGCCGCTAATCGAAATCACCTTTTTATGTCTTGAAAATCGACCAAATTGATCTTTATAAATCACTTCATCGATTTAGGGGTGAACATTGGTGCACAGAAAAGGGGGACGGGGTCTACGATGCCCCGAAAGGTAGGGGGTGCATGGACGAAAATATAGCGCGTGTTATATAATTATGTATTATATACGTGTATTCCAACAATTCCACTTTGGTCTGGTAATACATTCGCCGCTAATCGAAATCACCATTTTATGTCTTGAAAATCAACCAAATTGATCTTTATTAATCACTTCATCGATTTAGGGGTGAACATTGGTGCACAGAAAAGGGGGACGGGGTCTACGATGCCCCGAAAGGTAGGGGGTGCATGGACGAAAATATAGCGCGTGTTATATAATTATGTATTATATACGTGTATTCCAACAATTCCACTTTGGTCTGGTAATACATTCGCCGCTAATCGAAATCACCAGTTTATGTCTTGAAAATCAACCAAATTGATCTTGATTAATCACTTCATCGATTTAGGGGTGAACATTGGTGCACAGAAAAGGGGGACGGGGTCTACGATGCCCCGAAAGGTAGGGGGTGCATGGACGAAAATATAGCGCGTGTTATATAATTATGTATTATATACGTGTATTCCAACAATTCTACTTTGGTCTGGTAATACATTCGCCGCTAATCGAAATCACCTTTTTATGTCTTGAAAATCGACCAAATTGATCTTTATAAATCACTTCATCGATTTAGGGGTGAACATTGGTGCACAGAAAAGGGGGACGGGGTCTACGATGCCCCGAAAGGTAGGGGGTGCATGGACGAAAATATAGCGCGTGTTATATAATTATGTATTATATACGTGTATTCCAACAATTCCACTTTGGTCTGGTAATACATTCGCCGCTAATCGAAATCACCATTTTATGTCTTGAAAATCAACCAAATTGATCTTTATTAATCACTTCATCGATTTAGGGGTGAACATTGGTGCACAGAAAAGGGGGACGGGGTCTACGATGCCCCGAAAGGTAGGGGGTGCATGGACGAAAATATAGCGCGTGTTATATAATTATGTATTATATACGTGTATTCCAACAATTCCACTTTGGTCTGGTAATACATTCGCCGCTAATCGAAATCACCTTTTTATGTCTTGAAAATCGACCAAATTGATCTTTATAAATCACTTCATCGATTTAGGGGTGAACATTGGTGCACAGAAAAGAGGGACGGGGTCTACGATGCCCCAAAAGGTAGGGGGTGCATGGACGAAAATATAGCGCGTGTTATATAATTATGTATTATATACGTGTATTCCAACAATTACACTTTGGTCTGGTAATACATTCGCCGCTAATCGAAATCACCTTTTTATGTCTTGAAAATCGACCAAATTGATCTTTATTAATCACTTCATCGATTTAGGGGTGAACATTGGTGCACAGAAAAGGGGGACGGGGTCTACGATGCCCCGAAAGGTAGGGGGTGCATGGACGAAAATATAGCGCGTGTTATATAATTATGTATTATATACGTGTATTCCAACAATTCCACTTTGGTCTGGTAATACATTCGCCGCTAATCGAAATCACCAGTTTATGTCTTGAAAATCAACCAAATTGATCTTGATTAATCACTTCATCGATTTAGGGGTGAACATTGGTGCACAGAAAAGGGGGACGGGGTCTACGATGCCCCGAAAGGTAGGGGGTGCATGGACGAAAATATAGCGCGTGTTATATAATTATGTATTATATACGTGTATTCCAACAATTCTACTTTGGTCTGGTAATACATTCGCCGCTAATCGAAATCACCTTTTTATGTCTTGAAAATCGACCAAATTGATCTTTATAAATCACTTCATCGATTTAGGGGTGAACATTGGTGCACAGAAAAGGGGGACGGGGTCTACGATGCCCCGAAAGGTAGGGGGTGCATGGACGAAAATATAGCGCGTGTTATATAATTATGTATTATATACGTGTATTCCAACAATTCCACTTTGGTCTGGTAATACATTCGCCGCTAATCGAAATCACCATTTTATGTCTTGAAAATCAACCAAATTGATCTTTATTAATCACTTCATCGATTTAGGGGTGAACATTGGTGCACAGAAAAGGGGGACGGGGTCTACGATGCCCCGAAAGGTAGGGGGTGCATGGACGAAAATATAGCGCGTGTTATATAATTATGTATTATATACGTGTATTCCAACAATTCCACTTTGGTCTGGTAATACATTCGCCGCTAATCGAAATCACCAGTTTATGTCTTGAAAATCAACCAAATTGATCTTGATTAATCACTTCATCGATTTAGGGGTGAACATTGGTGCACAGAAAAGGGGGACGGGGTCTACGATGCCCCGAAAGGTAGGGGGTGCATGGACGAAAATATAGCGCGTGTTATATAATTATGTATTATATACGTGTATTCCAACAATTCTACTTTGGTCTGGTAATACATTCGCCGCTAATCGAAATCACCTTTTTATGTCTTGAAAATCGACCAAATTGATCTTTATAAATCACTTCATCGATTTAGGGGTGAACATTGGTGCACAGAAAAGGGGGACGGGGTCTACGATGCCCCGAAAGGTAGGGGGTGCATGGACGAAAATATAGCGCGTGTTATATAATTATGTATTATATACGTGTATTCCAACAATTCCACTTTGGTCTGGTAATACATTCGCCGCTAATCGAAATCACCATTTTATGTCTTGAAAATCAACCAAATTGATCTTTATTAATCACTTCATCGATTTAGGGGTGAACATTGGTGCACAGAAAAGGGGGACGGGGTCTACGATGCCCCGAAAGGTAGGGGGTGCATGGACGAAAATATAGCGCGTGTTATATAATTATGTATTATATACGTGTATTCCAACAATTCCACTTTGGTCTGGTAATACATTCGCCGCTAATCGAAATCACCAGTTTATGTCTTGAAAATCAACCAAATTGATCTTGATTAATCACTTCATCGATTTAGGGGTGAACATTGGTGCACAGAAAAGGGGGACGGGGTCTACGATGCCCCGAAAGGTAGGGGGTGCATGGACGAAAATATAGCGCGTGTTATATAATTATGTATTATATACGTGTATTCCAACAATTCTACTTTGGTCTGGTAATACATTCGCCGCTAATCGAAATCACCTTTTTATGTCTTGAAAATCGACCAAATTGATCTTTATAAATCACTTCATCGATTTAGGGGTGAACATTGGTGCACAGAAAAGGGGGACGGGGTCTACGATGCCCCGAAAGGTAGGGGGTGCATGGACGAAAATATAGCGCGTGTTATATAATTATGTATTATATACGTGTATTCCAACAATTCCACTTTGGTCTGGTAATACATTCGCCGCTAATCGAAATCACCATTTTATGTCTTGAAAATCAACCAAATTGATCTTTATTAATCACTTCATCGATTTAGGGGTGAACATTGGTGCACAGAAAAGGGGGACGGGGTCTACGATGCCCCGAAAGGTAGGGGGTGCATGGACGAAAATATAGCGCGTGTTATATAATTATGTATTATATACGTGTATTCCAACAATTCCACTTTGGTCTGGTAATACATTCGCCGCTAATCGAAATCACCTTTTTATGTCTTGAAAATCGACCAAATTGATCTTTATAAATCACTTCATCGATTTAGGGGTGAACATTGGTGCACAGAAAAGAGGGACGGGGTCTACGATGCCCCAAAAGGTAGGGGGTGCATGGACGAAAATATAGCGCGTGTTATATAATTATGTATTATATACGTGTATTCCAACAATTACACTTTGGTCTGGTAATACATTCGCCGCTAATCGAAATCACCTTTTTATGTCTTGAAAATCGACCAAATTGATCTTTATTAATCACTTCATCGATTTAGGGGTGAACATTGGTGCACAGAAAAGGGGGACGGGGTCTACGATGCCCCGAAAGGTAGGGGGTGCATGGACGAAAATATAGCGCGTGTTATATAATTATGTATTATATACGTGTATTCCAACAATTCCACTTTGGTCTGGTAATACATTCGCCGCTAATCGAAATCACCTTTTTATGTCTTGAAAATCGACCAAATTGATCTTTATAAATCACTTCATCGATTTAGGAGTGAACATTGGTGCACAGAAAAGGGGGACGGGGTCTACGATGCCCCAAAAGGTAGGGGGTGCATGGACGAAAATATAGCGCGTGTTATATAATTATGTATTATATACGTGTATTCCAACAATTACACTTTGGTCTGGTAATACATTCGCCGCTAATCGAAATCACCTTTTTATGTCTTGGAAATCAACCAAATTGATCTTTATTAATCACTTCATCGATTTAGGGGTGAACATTGGTGCACAGAAAAGGGGGACGGGGTCTACGATGCCCCGAAAGGTAGGGGGTGCATGGACGAAAATATAGCGCGTGTTATATAATTATGTATTATATACGTGTATTCCAACAATTCCACTTTGGTCTGGTAATACATTCGCCGCTAATCGAAATCACCATTTTATGTCTTGAAAATCAACCAAATTGATCTTTATTAATCACTTCATCGATTTAGGAGTGAACATTGGTGCACAGAAAAGGGGGACGGGGTCTACGATGCCCCGAAAGGTAGGGGGTGCATGGACGAAAATATAGCGCGTGTTATATAATTATGTATTATATACGTGTATTCAAACAATTCCACTTTGGTCTGGTAATACATTCGCCGCTAATCGAAATCACCATTTTATGTCTTGAGAATCAACCAAATTGATCTTTATTAATCACTTCATCGATTTAGGGGTGAACATTGGTGCACAGAAAAGGGGGACGGGGTCTACGATGCCCCGAAAGGTAGGGGGTGCTTGGACGAAAATATAGCGCGTGTTATATAATTATGTATTATATACGTGTATTCCAACAATTCCACTTTGGTCTGGTAATACATTCGCCGCTAATCGAAATCACCTTTTTATGTCTTGAAAATCAACCAAATTGATCTTTATTAATCACTTCATCGATTTAGGGGTGAACATTGGTGCAAAGAAAAGGGGGACGGGGTCTACGATGCCCCGAAAGGTAGGGGGTGCATGGACGAAAATATAGCGCGTGTTATATAATTATGTATTATATACGTGTATTCCAACAATTCCACTTTGGTCTGGTAATACATTCGCCGCTAATCGAAATCACCATTTTATGTCTTGAAAATCAACCAAATTGATCTTTATTAATCACTTCATCGATTAAGGAGTGAACATTGGTGCACAGAAAAGGGGGACGGGGTCTACGATGCCCCGAAAGGTAGGGGGTGCATGGACGAAAATATAGCGCGTGTTATATAATTATGTATTATATACGTGTATTCCAACAATTCCACTTTGGTCTGGTAATACATTCGCCGCTAATCGAAATCACCTTTTGATGTCTTGAAAATCGACCAAATTGATCTTTATAAATCACTTCATCGATTTAGGGGTGAACATTGGTGCACAGAAAAGGGGGAAGGGGTCTACGATGCCCCGAAAGGTAGGGGGTGCATGGACGAAAATATAGCGCGTGTTATCTAATTATGTATTATATACGTGTATTCCAACAATTCCACTTTGGTCTGGTAATACATTCGCCGCTAATCGAAATCACCATTTTATGTCTTGAAAATCAACCAAATTGATCTTTATTAATCACTTCATCGATTTAGGGGTGAACATTGGTGCACAGAAAAGGGGGACGGGGACTACGATGCCCCGAAAGGTAGGGGGTGCATGGACGAAAATATAGCGCGTGTTATATAATTATGTATTATATACGTGTATTCCAACAATTCCACTTTGGTCTGGTAATACATTCGCCGCTAATCGAAATCACCATTTTATGTCTTGAAAATCAACCAAATTGATCTTTATTAATCGCTTCATCGATTTAGGGGTGAACATTGGTGCACAGAAAAGGGGGACGGGGTCTACGATGCCCCAAAAGGTAGGGGGTGCATGGACGAAAATATAGCGCGTGTTATATAATTATGTATTATATACGTGTATTCCAATAATTCCACTTTGGTCTGGTAATACATTCGCCGCTAATCGAAATCACCTTTTTATGTCTTGAAAATCGACCAAATTGATCTTTATAAATCACTTCATCGATCTAGGGGGGAACATTGGTGCACAGAAAAGGGGGACGGGGTCTACGATGCCCCGAAAGGTAGGGGGTGCATGGACGAAAATATAGCGCGTGTTATATAATTATGTATTATATACGTGTATTCCAACAATTACACTTTGGTCTGGTAATACATTCGCCGCTAATCGAAATCACCTTTTTATGTCTTGGAAATCAACCAAATTGATCTTTATTAATCACTTCATCGATTTAGGGGTGAACATTGGTGCACAGAAAAGGGGGACGGGGTCTACGATGCCCCGAAAGGTAGGGGGTGCATGGACGAAAATATAGCGCGTGTTATATAATTATGTATTATATACGTGTATTCCAACAATTCCACTTTGGTCTGGTAATACATTCGCCGCTAATCGAAATCACCATTTTATGTCTTGAACATCAACCAAATTGATCTTTATTAATCACTTCATCGATTTAGGAGTGAACATTGGTGCACAGAAAAGGGGGACGGGGTCTACGATGCCCCGAAAGGTAGGGGGTGCATGGACGAAAATATAGCGCGTGTTATATAATTATGTATTATATACGTGTATTCAAACAATTCCACTTTGGTCTGGTAATACATTCGCCGCTAATCGAAATCACCATTTTATGTCTTGAGAATCAACCAAATTGATCTTTATTAATCACTTCATCGATTTAGGGGTGAACATTGGTGCACAGAAAAGGGGGACGGGGTCTACGATGCCCCGAAAGGTAGGGGGTGCTTGGACGAAAATATAGCGCGTGTTATATAATTATGTATTATATACGTGTATTCCAACAATTACACTTTGGTCTGGTAATACATTCGCCGCTAATCGAAATCACCTTTTTATGTCTTGAAAATCAACCAAATTGATCTTTATTAATCACTTCATCGATTTAGGGGTGAACATTGGTGCACAGAAAAGGGGGACGGGGTCTACGATGCCCGGAAAGGTAGGGGGTGCATGGACGAAAATATAGCGCGTGTTATATAATTATGTATTATATACGTGTATTCCAACAATTCCACTTTGGTCTGGTAATACATTCGCCGCTAATCGAAATCACCATTTTATGTCTTGAAAATCAACCAAATTGATCTTTATTAATCACTTCATCGATTTAGGAGTGAACATTGGTGCACAGAAAAGGGGGACGGGGTCTACGATGCCCCGAAAGGTAGGGGGTGCATGGACGAAAATATAGCGCGTGTTATATAATTATGTATTATATACGTGTATTCAAACAATTCCACTTTGGTCTGGTAATACATTCGCCGCTAATCGAAATCACCTTTTTATGTCTTGAAAATCGACCAAATTGATCTTTATAAATCACTTCATCGATTTAGGGGTGAACATTGGTGCACAGAAAAGGGGGACGGGGTCTACGATGCCCCGAAAGGTAGGGGGTGCATGGACGAAAATATAGCGCGTGTTATATAATTATGTATTATATACGTGTATTCCAACAATTCCACTTTGGTCTGGTAATACATTCGCCGCTAATCGAAATCACCATTTTATGTCTTGAAAATCAACCAAATTGATCTTTATTAATCACTTCATCGATTTAGGGGTGAACATTGGTGCACAGAAAAGGGGGACGGGGACTACGATGCCCCGAAAGGTGGGGGGTGCATGGACGAAAATATAGCGCGTGTTATATAATTATGTATTATATACGTGTATTCCAACAATTCCACTTTGGTCTGGTAATACATTCGCCGCTAATCGAAATCACCATTTTATGTCTTGAAAATCAACCAAATTGATCTTTATTAATCGCTTCATCGATTTAGGGGTGAACATTGGTGCACAGAAAAGGGGGACGGGGTCTACGATGCCCCAAAAGGTAGGGGGTGCATGGACGAAAATATAGCGCGTGTTATATAATTATGTATTATATACGTGTATTCCAACAATTCCACTTTGGTCTGGTAATACATTCGCCGCTAATCGAAATCACCTTTTTATGTCTTGAAAATCGACCAAATTGATCTTTATAAATCACTTCATCGATCTAGGGGGGAACATTGGTGCACAGAAAAGGGGGACGGGGTCTACGATGCCCCGAAAGGTAGGGGGTGCATGGACGAAAATATAGCGCGTGTTATATAATTATGTATTATATACGTGTATTCCAACAATTACACTTTGGTCTGGTAATACATTCGCCGCTAATCGAAATCACCATTTTATGTCTTGAAAATCAACCAAATTGATCTTTATTAATCACTTCATCGATTTAGGGGTGAACATTGGTGCACAGAAAAGGGGGACGGGGACTACGATGCCCCGAAAGGTAGGGGGTGCATGGACGAAAATATAGCGCGTGTTATATAACTATGTATTATATACGTGTATTCCAACAATTCCACTTTGGTCTGGTAATACATTCGCCGCTAATCGAAATCACCATTTTATGTCTTGAAAATCAACCAAATTGATCTTTATTAATCGCTTCATCGATTTAGGGGTGAACATTGGTGCACAGAAAAGGGGGACGGGGTCTACGATGCCCCAAAAGGTAGGGGGTGCATGGACGAAAATATAGCGCGTGTTATATAATTATGTATTATATACGTGTATTCCAACAATTCCACTTTGGTCTGGTAATACATTCGCCGCTAATCGAAATCACCTTTTTATGTCTTGAAAATCGACCAAATTGATCTTTATAAATCACTTCATCGATCTAGGGGGGAACATTGGTGCACAGAAAAGGGGGACGGGGTCTACGATGCCCCGAAAGGTAGGGGGTGCATGGACGAAAATATAGCGCGTGTTATATAATTATGTATTATATACGTGTATTCCAACAATTACACTTTGGTCTGGTAATACATTCGCCGCTAATCGAAATCACCTTTTTATGTCTTGGAAATCAACCAAATTGATCTTTATTAATCACTTCATCGATTTAGGGGTGAACATTGGTGCACAGAAAAGGGGGACGGGGTCTACGATGCCCCGAAAGGTAGGGGGTGCATGGACGAAAATATAGCGCGTGTTATATAATTATGTATTATATACGTGTATTCCAACAATTCCACTTTGGTCTGGTAATACATTCGCCGCTAATCGAAATCACCATTTTATGTCTTGAAAATCAACCAAATTGATCTTTATTAATCACTTCATCGATTTAGGAGTGAACATTGGTGCACAGAAAAGGGGGACGGGGTCTACGATGCCCCGAAAGGTAGGGGGTGCATGGACGAAAATATAGCGCGTGTTATATAATTATGTATTATATACGTGTATTCAAACAATTCCACTTTGGTCTGGTAATACATTCGCCGCTAATCGAAATCACCATTTTATGTCTTGAGAATCAACCAAATTGATCTTTATTAATCACTTCATCGATTTAGGGGTGAACATTGGTGCACAGAAAAGGGGGACGGGGTCTACGATGCCCCGAAAGGTAGGGGGTGCTTGGACGAAAATATAGCGCGTGTTATATAATTATGTATTATATACGTGTATTCCAACAATTACACTTTGGTCTGGTAATACATTCGCCGCTAATCGAAATCACCTTTTTATGTCTTGAAAATCAACCAAATTGATCTTTATTAATCACTTCATCGATTTAGGGGTGAACATTGGTGCACAGAAAAGGGGGACGGGGTCTACGATGCCCGGAAAGGTAGGGGGTGCATGGACGAAAATATAGCGCGTGTTATATAATTATGTATTATATACGTGTATTCCAACAATTCCACTTTGGTCTGGTAATACATTCGCCGCTAATCGAAATCACCATTTTATGTCTTGAAAATCAACCAAATTGATCTTTATTAATCACTTCATCGATTTAGGAGTGAACATTGGTGCACAGAAAAGGGGGACGGGGTCTACGATGCCCCGAAAGGTAGGGGGTGCATGGACGAAAATATAGCGCGTGTTATATAATTATGTATTATATACGTGTATTCAAACAATTCCACTTTGGTCTGGTAATACATTCGCCGCTAATCGAAATCACCTTTTTATGTCTTGAAAATCGACCAAATTGATCTTTATAAATCACTTCATCGATTTAGGGGTGAACATTGGTGCACAGAAAAGGGGGACGGGGTCTACGATGCCCCGAAAGGTAGGGGGTGCATGGACGAAAATATAGCGCGTGTTATATAATTATGTATTATATACGTGTATTCCAACAATTCCACTTTGGTCTGGTAATACATTCGCCGCTAATCGAAATCACCATTTTATGTCTTGAAAATCAACCAAATTGATCTTTATTAATCACTTCATCGATTTAGGGGTGAACATTGGTGCACAGAAAAGGGGGACGGGGACTACGATGCCCCGAAAGGTAGGGGGTGCATGGACGAAAATATAGCGCGTGTTATATAATTATGTATTATATACGTGTATTCCAACAATTCCACTTTGGTCTGGTAATACATTCGCCGCTAATCGAAATCACCATTTTATGTCTTGAAAATCAACCAAATTGATCTTTATTAATCGCTTCATCGATCTAGGGGTGAACATTGGTGCACAGAAAAGGGGGACGGGGTCTACGATGCCCCAAAAGGTAGGGGGTGCATGGACGAAAATATAGCGCGTGTTATATAATTATGTATTATATACGTGTATTCCAACAATTCCACTTTGGTCTGGTAATACATTCGCCGCTAATCGAAATCACCTTTTTATGTCTTGAAAATCGACCAAATTGATCTTTATAAATCACTTCATCGATTTAGGGGGGAACATTGGTGCACAGAAAAGGGGGACGGGGTCTACGATGCCCCGAAAGGTAGGGGGTGCATGGACGAAAATATAGCGCGTGTTATATAATTATGTATTATATACGTGTATTCCAACAATTCCACTTTGGTCTGGTAATACATTCGCCGCTAATCGAAATCACCTTTTTATGTCTTGAAAATCGACCAAATTGATCTTTATAAATCACTTCATCGATTTAGGGGTGAACATTGGTGCACAGAAAAGGGGGACGGGGTCTACGATGCCCCGAAAGGTAGGGGGTGCATGGACGAAAATATAGCGCGTGTTATATAATTATGTATTATATACGTGTATTCAAACAATTCCACTTTGGTCTGGTAATACATTCGCCGCTAATCGAAATCACCATTTTATGTCTTGAAAATCAACCAAATTGATCTTTATTAATCACTTCATCGATTTAGGAGTGAACATTGGTGCACAGAAAAGGGGGACGGGGTCTACGATGCCCCGAAAGGTAGGGGGTGCATGGACGAAAATATAGCGCGTGTTATATAATTATGTATTATATACGTGTATTCCAACAATTCCACTTTGGTCTGGTAATACATTCGCCGCTAATCGAAATCACCATTTTATGTCTTGAAAATCAACCAAATTGATCTTTATTAATCACTTCATCGATTTAGGGGTGAACATTGGTGCACAGAAAAGGGGGACGGGGTCTACGATGCCCCAAAAGGTAGGGGGTGCATGGACGAAAATATAGCGCGTGTTATATAATTATGTATTATATACGTGTATTCCAACAATTCCACTTTGGTCTGGTAATACATTCGCCGCTAATCGAAATCACCTTTTTATGTCTTGAAAATCAACCAAATTGATCTTTATTAATCACTTCATCGATTTAGGGGTGAACATTGGTGCACAGAAAAGGGGGACGGGGTCTACGATGCCCCGAAAGGTAGGGGGTGCATGGACGAAAATATAGCGCGTGTTATATAATTATGTATTATATACGTGTATTCCAACAATTCCACTTTGGTTTGGTAATACATTCGCCGCTAATCGAAATCACCATTTTATGTCTTGAAAATCAACCAAATTGATCTTTATTAATAACTTCATCGATTTAGGGGTGAACATTGGTGCACAGAAAAGGGGGACGGGGTCTACGATGCCCCGAAAGGTAGGGGGTGCATGGACGAAAATATAGCGCGTGTTATATAATTATGTATTATATACGTGTATTCCAACAATTCCACTTTGGTCTGGTAATACATTCGCCGCTAATCGAAATCACCTTTTTATGTCTTGAAAATCGACCAAATTGATCTTTATAAATCACTTCATCGATCTAGGGGTGAACATTGGTGCACAGAAAAGGGGGACGGGGTCTACGATGCCCCGAAAGGTAGGGGGTGCATGGACGAAAATATAGCGCGTGTTATATAATTATGTATTATATACGTGTATTCCAACAATTCCACTTTGGTCTGGTAATACATTCGCCGCTAATCGAAATCACCTTTTTATGTCTTGAAAATCAACCAAATTGATCTTTATTAATCACTTCATCGATTTAGGGGTGAACATTGGTGCACAGAAAAGGAGGACGGGGTCTACGATGCCCCGAAATGTAGGGGGTGCATGGACGAAAATATAGCGCGTGTTATATAATTATGTATTATATACGTGTATTCCAACAATTCCACTTTGGTCTGGTAATACATTCGCCGCTAATCGAAATCACCTTTTTATGTCTTGAAAATCAACCAAATTGATCTTTATTAATCACTTCATCGATTTAGGGGTGAACATTGGTGCACAGAAAAGGGGGACGGGGTCTACGATGCCCCGAAATGTAGGGGGTGCATGGACGAAAATATAGCGCGTGTTATATAATTATGTATTATATACGTGTATTCCAACAATTCCACTTTGGTCTGGTAATACATTCGCCGCTAATCGAAATCACAATTTTATGTCTTGAAAATCGACCAAATTGATCTTTATTATTCACTTCATCGATTTAGGGGTGAACATTGGTGCACAGAAAAGGGGGACGGGGTCTACGATGCCCCGAAAGGTAGGGGGTGCATGGACGAAAATATAGCGCGTGTTATATAATTATGTAGTATATACGTATATTACATAGGTTATGTAGATTCGAATCAGTGATAGGTCAATACGCCATCACGTGACCATAGCTGCGAGGATCGCATTTGTTATATTCTAGGTTTTGACGTCACCTCAGGGAATATACTGCGTTGTATTTTCAATTGCGGCGTTATATTCACTAAGGTGACGTCACTCGCTGCATACAAGTTGCGTAACAAGGTAGTTTATTTGATGTACGCGCTAATGTTAACGCGTCGATTGCATGAAGAACGCGTTTGATGTATTAAAAAAAAAAATCTATTATGACGTAGATGGATCAGAGCTGTAGCAAGAATTTCGGGTTTGAGCCAGATGATGCCTGCAATTTCTGATGGCGAATCCACATATACTATATAATATAACAGATATTGCCTGGTCTATCGTTTTAATAAATAACATTTCAACTCCCCTCCGACGCTATATTTTCCCCTCGGGATAATATTTTCCCTCAGCGCTGCGCGCTTCGGGCAAAATATAATCCCTTGGGAAAAATACAACTCCGTCGGGGAGAGGAAATGTTATATTCAAACTCTAGGTAGGCAATAACTGTATAGTATTCCAACAATTCCACTTTGGTCTGGTAATACATTCGCCGCTAATCGAAATCACCATTTTATGTCTTGAAAATCAACCAAATTGATCTTTATTAATCACTTCATCGATTTAGGGGTGAACATTGGTGCACAGAAAAGGGGGACGGGGTCTACGATGCCCCGAAAGGTAGGTGGTGCATGGACGAAAATATAGCGCGTGTTATATAATTATGTATTATATACGTGTATTCCAACAGTTCCACTTTGGTCTGGTAATACATTCGCCGCTAATCGAAATCACCTTTTTATGTCTTGAAAATCGACCAAATTTATCTTTATAAATCACTTCATCGATTTAGGGGTGAACATTGGTGCACAGAAAAGGGGGACGGGGTCTACGATGCCCCAAAAGGTAGGGGGTGCATGGACGAAAATATAGCGCGTGTTATATAATTATGTATTATATACGTGTATTCCAACAATTCCACTTTGGTCTGGTAATACATTCGCCGCTAATCGAAATCACCTTTTTATGTCTTGAAAATCAACCAAATTGATCTTTATTAATCACTTCATCGATTTAGGGGTGAACATTGGTGCACAGAAAAGGGGGACGGGGTCTACGATGCCCCGAAAGGTAGGGGGTGCATGGACGAAAATATAGCGCGTGTTATATAATTATGTATTATATATACGTGTATTCCAACAATTCCACTTTGGTCTGGTAATACATTCGCAGCTAATCAAAATCACCATTTTATGTCTTGAAAATCAACCAAATTGATCTTTATTAATCACTTCATCGATTTAGGGGTGAACATTGGTGCACAGAAAAGGGGGACGGGGTCTACGATGCCCCGAAAGGTAGGGGGTGCATGGACGAAAATATAGCGCGTGTTATATAATTATGTATTATATACGTGTATTCCAACAATTCCACTTTGGTCTGGTAATACATTCGCCGCTAATCAAAATCACCATTTTATGTCTTGAAAATCAACCAAATTGATCTTTATTAATCACTTCATCGATTTAGGGGTGAACATTGGTGCACAGAAAAGGGGGACGGGGTCTACGATGCCCCGAAAGGTAGGGGGTGCATGGACGAAAATATAGCGCGTGTTATATAATTATGTATTATATACGTGTATTCCAACAATTCCACTTTGGTCTGGTAATACATTCGCCGCTAATCGAAATCACCATTTTATGTCTTGAAAATCAACCAAATTGATCTTTATTAATCACTTCATCGATTTAGGAGTGAACATTGGTGCACAGAAAAGGGGGACGGGGTCTACGATGCCCCGAAAGGTAGGGGGTGCATGGACGAAAATATAGCGCGTGTTATATAATTATGTATTATATACGTGTATTCCAACAATTCCACTTTGGTCTGGTAATACATTCGCCGCTAATCGAAATCACAATTTTATGTCTTGAAAATCGACCAAATTGATCTTTATTATTCACTTCATCGATTTAGGGGTGAACATTGGTGCACAGAAAAGGGGGACGGGGTCTACGATGCCCCGAAAGGTAGGGGGTGCATGGACGAAAATATAGCGCGTGTTATATAATTATGTAGTATATACGTGTATTCCAACAATTCCACTTTGGTCTGGTAATACATTCGCCGCTAATCGAAATCACCATTTTATGTCTTGAAAATCAACCAAATTGATCTTTATTAATCACTTCATCGATTTAGGGGTGAACATTGGTGCACAGAAAAGGGGGACGGGGTCTACGATGCCCCGAAAGGTAGGGGGTGCATGGACGAAAATATAGCGCGTGTTATATAATTATGTATTATATACGTGTATTCCAACAATTCCACTTTGGTCTGGTAATACATTCGCCGCTAATCGAAATCACCTTTTTATGTCTTGAAAATCGACCAAATTGATCTTTATAAATCACTTCATCGATTTAGGGGTGAACATTGGTGCACAGAAAAGGGGGACGGGGTCTACGATGCCCCGAAAGGTAGGGGGTGCATGGACGAAAATATAGCGCGTGTTATATAATTATGTATTATATACGTGTATTCAAACAATTCCACTTTGGTCTGGTAATACATTCGCCGCTAATAGAAATCACCATTTTATGTCTTGAAAATCAACCAGATTGATCTTTATTAATCACTTCATCGATTTAGGGGTGAACATTGGTGCACAGAAAAGGGGGACGGGGTCTACGATGCCCCGAAAGGTAGGGGGTGCATGGACGAAAATATAGCGCGTGTTATATAATTATGTATTATATACGTGTATTCCAACAATTCCACTTTGGTCTGGTAATACATTCGCCGCTAATCGAAATCACCATTTTATGTCTTGAAAATCAACCAAATTGATCTTTATTAATCACTTCATCGATTTAGGGGTGAACATTGGTGCACATAAAAGGGGGACGGGGTCTACGATGCCCCAAAAGGTAGGGGGTGCATGGACGAAAATATAGCGCGTGTTATATAATTATGTATTATATACGTGTATTCCAACAATTCCACTTTGGTCTGGTAATACATTCGCCGCTAATCGAAATCACCTTTTTATGTCTTGAAAATCAACCAAATTGATCTTTATTAATCACTTCATCGATTTAGGGGTGAACATTGGTGCACAGAAAAGAGGGACGGGGTCTACGATGCCCCGAAATGTAGGGGGTGCATGGACGAAAATATAGCGCGTGTTATATAATTATGTATTATATACGTGTATTCCAACAATTCCACTTTGGTCTGGTAATACATTCGCCGCTAATCGAAATCACCATTTTATGTCTTGAAAATCGACCAAATTGATCTTTATTATTCACTTCATCGATTTAGGGGTGAACATTGGTGCACAGAAAAGGGGGACGGGGTCTACGATGCCCCGAAAGGTAGGGGGTGCATGGACGAAAATATAGCGCGTGTTATATAATTATGTAGTATATACGTGTATTCCAACAATTCCACTTTGGTCTGGTAATACATTCGCCGCTAATCGAAATCACCATTTTATGTCTTGAAAATCAACCAAATTGATCTTTATTAATCACTTCATCGATTTAGGGGTGAACATTGGTGCACAGAAAAGGGGGACGGGGTCTACGATGCCCCGAAAGGTAGGGGGTGCATGGACGAAAATATAGCGCGTGTTATATAATTATGTATTATATACGTGTATTCCAACAGTTCCACTTTGGTCTGGTAATACATTCGCCGCTAATCGAAATCACCTTTTTATGTCTTGAAAATCGACCAAATTGATCTTTATAAATCACTTCATCGATTTAGGGGTGAACATTGGTGCACAGAAAAGGGGGACGGGGTCTACGATGCCCCAAAAGGTAGGGGGTGCATGGACGAAAATATAGCGCGTGTTATATAATTATGTATTATATACGTGTATTCCAACAGTTCCACTTTGGTCTGGTAATACATTCGCCGCTAATCGAAATCACCTTTTTATGTCTTGAAAATCGACCAAATTGATCTTTATAAATCACTTCATCGATTTAGGGGTGAACATTGGTGCACAGAAAAGGGGGACGGGGTCTACGATGCCCCAAAAGGTAGGGGGTGCATGGACGAAAATATAGCGCGTGTTATATAATTATGTATTATATACGTGTATTCCAACAATTCCACTTTGGTCTGGTAATACATTCGCCGCTAATCGAAATCACCTTTTTATGTCTTGAAAATCAACCAAATTGATCTTTATTAATCACTTCATCGATTTAGGGGTGAACATTGGTGCACAGAAAAGGGGGACGGGGTCTACGATGCCCCGAAAGGTAGGGGGTGCATGGACGAAAATATAGCGCGTGTTATATAATTATGTATTATATACGTGTATTCCAACAATTCCACTTTGGTCTGGTAATACATTCGCAGCTAATCGAAATCACCATTTTATGTCTTGAAAATCAACCAAATTGATCTTTATTAATCACTTCATCGATTTAGGGGTGAACATTGGTGCACAGAAAAGGGGGACGGGGTCTACGATGCCCCGAAAGGTAGGGGGTGCATGGACGAAAATATAGCGCGTGTTATATAATTATGTATTATATACGTGTATTCCAAAAATTCCACTTTGGTCTGGTAATACATTCGCCGCTAATCAAAATCACCATTTTATGTCTTGAAAATCAACCAAATTGATCTTTATTAATCACTTCATCGATTTAGGGGTGAACATTGGTGCACAGAAAAGGGGGACGGGGTCTACGATGCCCCGAAAGGTAGGGGGTGCATGGACGAAAATATAGCGCGTGTTATATAATTATGTATTATATACGTGTATTCCAACAATTCCACTTTGGTCTGGTAATACATTCGCCGCTAATCGAAATCACCATTTTATGTCTTGAAAATCAACCAAATTGATCTTTATTAATCACTTCATCGATTTAGGGGTGAACATTGGTGCACAGAAAAGGGGGACGGGGTCTACGATGCCCCGAAAGGTAGGGGGTGCATGGACGAAAATATAGCGCGTGTTATATAATTATGTATTATATACGTGTATTCCAACAATTCCACTTTGGTTTGGTAATACATTCGCCGCTAATCAAAATCACCATTTTATGTCTTGAAAATCAACCAAATTGATCTTTATAAATAACTTCATCGATTTAGGGGTGAACATTGGTGCACAGAAAAGGGGGACGGGGTCTACGATGCCCCGAAAGGTAGGGGGTGCATGGACGAAAATATAGCGCGTGTTATATAATTATGTATTATATACGTGTATTCCAACAATTCCACTTTGGTCTGGTAATACATTCGCCGCTAATCGAAATCACCTTTTTATGTCTTGAAAATCGACCAAATTGATCTTTATAAATCACTTCATCGATCTAGGGGTGAACATTGGTGCACAGAAAAGGGGGACGGGGTCTACGATGCCCCGAAAGGTAGGGGGTGCATGGACGAAAATATAGCGCGTGTTATATAATTATGTATTATATACGTGTATTCCAACAATTCCACTTTGGTCTGGTAATACATTCGCCGCTAATCGAAATCACCTTTGTATGTCTTGAAAATCAACCAAATTGATCTTTATTAATCACTTCATCGATTTAGGGGTAAACATTGGTGCACAGAAAAGGGGGACGGGGTCTACGATGCCCCGAAAGGTAGGGGGTGCATGGACGAAAATATAGCGCGTGTTATATAATTATGTATTATATACGTGTATTCCAACAATTCCACTTTGGTCTGGTAATACATTCGCCGCTAATCGAAATCACCATTTTATGTCTTGAAAATCAACCAAATTGATCTTTATTAATCACTTCATCGATTTAGGAGTGAACATTGGTGCACAGAAAAGGGGGACGGGGTCTACGATGCCCCGAAAGGTAGGGGGTGCATGGACGAAAATATAGCGCGTGTTATATAATTATGTATTATATACGTGTATTCAAACAATTCCACTTTGGTCTGGTAATACATTCGCCGCTAATCGAAATCACCATTTTATGTCTTGAAAATCAACCAAATTGATCTTTATTAATCACTTCATCGATTTAGGGGTGAACATTGGTGCACAGAAAAGGGGGACGGGGTCTACGATGCCCCGAAAGGTAGGGGGTGCATGGACGAAAATATAGCGCGTGTTATATAATTATGTATTATATACGTGTATTCCAACAATTTCACTTTGGTTTGGTAATACATTCGCCGCTAATCAAAATCACCTTTTTATGTCTTGAAAATCAACCAAATTGATCTTTATTAATCACTTCATCGATTTAGGGGTGAACATTGGTGCACAGAAAAAGGGGACGGGGTCTACGATGCCCCGAAAGGTAGGGGGTGCATGGACGAAAATATAGCGCGTGTTATATAATTATGTATTATATACGTGTATTCCAACAATTCCACTTTGGTCTGGTAATACATTCGCCGCTAATCGAAATCACCATTTTATGTCTTGAAAATCAACCAAATTGATCTTTATTAATCACTTCATCGATTTAGGGGTGAACATTGGTGCACAGAAAAGGGGGACGGGGTCTACGATGCCCCGAAAGGTAGGGGATGCATGGACGAAAATATAGCGCGTGTTATATAATTATGTATTATATACGTGTATTCCAACAATTCCACTTTGGTCTGGTAATACATTCGCCGCTAATCGAAATCACCTTTTTATGTCTTGAAAATCAACCAAATTGATCTTTATTAATCACTTCATCGATTTAGGGGTGAACATTGGTGCACAGAAAAGGGGGACGGGGTCTACGATGCCCCGAAAGGTAGGGGGTGCATGGACGAACATATAGCGCGTGTTATATAATTATGTATTATATACGTGTATTCCAACAATTCCACTTTGGTCTGGTAATACATTCGCCGCTAATCGAAATCACCATTTTATGTCTTGAAAATCAACCAAATTGATCTTTATTAATCACTTCATCGATTTAGGAGTGAACATTGGTGCACAGAAATGGGGGACGGGGTCTACGATGCCCCGAAAGGTAGGGGGTGCATGGACGAAAATATAGCGCGTGTTATATAATTATGTATTATATACGTGTATTCCAACAATTCCACTTTGGTCTGGTAATACATTCGCCGCTAATCGAAATCACCATTTTATGTCTTGAAAATCAACCAAATTGATCTTTATTAATCACTTCATCGATTTAGGGGTGAACATTGGTGCACATAAAAGGGGGACGGGGTCTACGATGCCCCGAAAGGTAGGGGATGCATGGACGAAAATATAGCGCGTGTTATATAATTATGTATTATATACGTGTATTCCAACAATTCCACTTTGGTCTGGTAATACATTCGCCGCTAATCGAAATCACCTTTTTATGTCTTGAAAATCGACCAAATTGATCTTTATAAATCACTTCATCGATTTAGGGGTGAACATTGGTGCACAGAAAAGGGGGACGGGGTCTACGATGCCCCAAAAGGTAGGGGGTGCATGGACGAAAATATAGCGCGTGTTATATAATTATGTATTATATACGTGTATTCCAACAATTCCACTTTGGTCTGGTAATACATTCGCCGCTAATCGAAATCACCTTTGTATGTCTTGAAAATCGACCAAATTGATCTTTATAAATCACTTCATCGATCTAGGGGTGAACATTGGTGCACAGAAAAGGGGGACGGGGTCTACGATGCCCCGAAAGGTAGGGGGTGCATGGACGAAAATATAGCGCGTGTTATATAATTATGTATTATATACGTGTATTCCAACAATTACACTTTGGTCTGGTAATACATTCGCCGCTAATCGAAATCACCTTTTTATGTCTTGAAAATCAACCAAATTGATCTTTATAAATCACTTCATCGATTTAGGGGTGAACATTGGTGCACAGAAAAGGGGGACGGGGTCTACGATGCCCAAAAAGGTAGGGGGTGCATGGACGAAAATATAGCGCGTGTTATATAATTATGTATTATATACGTGTATTCCAACAATTCCACTTTGGTCTGGTAATACATTCGCCGCTAATCGAAATCACCTTTTTATGTCTTGAAAATCGACCAAATTGATCTTTATAAATCACTTCATCGATCTAGGGGTGAACATTGGTGCACAGAAAAGGGGGACGGGGTCTACGATGCCCCGAAAGGTAGGGGGTGCATGGACGAAAATATAGCGCGTGTTATATAATTATGTATTATATACGTGTATTCCAACAATTACACTTTGGTCTGGTAATACATTCGCCGCTAATCGAAATCACCTTTTTATGTCTTGAAAATCAACCAAATTGATCTTTATTAATCACTTCATCGATTTAGGGGTGAACATTGGTGCACAGAAAAGGGGGACGGGGTCTACGATGCCCCGAAAGGTAGGGGGTGCATGGAAGAAAATATAGCGCGTGTTATATAATTATGTATTATATACGTGTATTCCAACAATTCCACTTTGGTCTGGTAATACATTCGCCGCTAATCGAAATCACCATTTTATGTCTTGAAAATCAACCAAATTGATCTTTATGAATCACTTCATCGATTTAGGAGTGAACATTGGTGCACAGAAAAGGGGGACGGGGTCTACGATGCCCCGAAAGGTAGGGGGTGCATGGACGAAAATATAGCGCGTGTTATATAATTATGTATTATATACGTGTATTCAAACAATTCCACTTTGGTCTGGTAATACATTCGCCGCTAATCGAAATCACCATTTTATGTCTTGAAAATCAACCAAATTGATCTTTATTAATCACTTCATCGATTTAGGGGTGAACATTGGTGCACAGAAAAGGGGGACGGGGTCTACGATGCCCCGAAAGGTAGGGGGTGCATGGACGAAAATATAGCGCGTGTTATATAATTATGTATTATATACGTGTATTCCAACAATTCCACTTTGGTCTGGTAATACATTCGCCGCTAATCGAAATCACCATTTTATGTCTTGAAAATCAACCAAATTGATCTTTATTAATCACTTCATCGATTTAGGGGTGAACATTGGTGCAAAGAAAAGGGGGACGGGGTCTACGATGCCCCGAAAGGTAGGGGGTGCATGGACGAAAATATAGCAGTGTTATATAATTATGTATTATATACGTGTATTCCAACAATTCCACTTTGGTCTGGTAATACATTCGCCGCTAATCGAAATCACCTTTTTATGTCTTGAAAATCGACCAAATTGATCTTTATAAATCACTTCATCGATTTAGGGGTGAACATTGGTGCACAGAAAAGGGGGACGGGGTCTACGATGCCCCGAAAGGTAGGGGGTGCATGGACGAAAATATAGCGCGTGTTATATAATTATGTATTATATACGTGTATTCCAACAATTCCACTTTGGTCTGGTAATACATTCGCCGCTAATCGAAATCACCATTTTATGTCTTGAAAATCAACCAAATTGATCTTTATTAATCACTTCATCGATTTAAGGGTGAACATTGGTGCACAGAAAAGGGGGACGGGGTCTACGATGCCCCGAAAGGTAGGGGGTGCATGGACGAAAATATAGCGCGTGTTATATAATTATGTATTATATACGTGTATTCCAACAACTCCACTTTGGTCTGGTAATACATTCGCCGCTAATCGAAATCACCTTTTTATGTCTTGAAAATCGACCAAATTGATCTTTATAAATCACTTCATCGATTTAGGGGTGAACATTGGTGCACAGAAAAGGGGGACGGGGTCTACGATGCCCCAAAAGGTAGGGGGTGCATTGACGAAAATATAGCGCGTGTTATATAATTATGTATTATATACGTGTATTCCAACAATTCCACTTTGGTCTGGTAATACATTCGCCGCTAATCGAAATCACCTTTTTATGTCTTGAAAATCGACCAAATTGATCTTTATAAATCACTTCATCGATCTAGGGGTGAACATTGGTGCACAGAAAAGGGGGACGGGGTCTACGATGCCCCGAAAGGTAGGGGGTGCATGGACGAAAATATAGCGCGTGTTATATAATTATGTATTATATACGTGTATTCCAACAATTACACTTTGGTCTGGTAATACATTCGCCGCTAATCGAAATCACCTTTTTATGTCTTGAAAATCAACCAAATTGATATTTATTAATCACATCATCGATTTAGGGGTGAACATTGGTAAACAGAAAAGGGGGACGGGGTCTACGATGCCCCGAAAGGTAGGGGGTGCATGGACGAAAATATAGCGCGTGTTATATAATTATGTATTATATACGTGTATTCCAACAATTACACTTTGGTCTGGTAATACATTCGCCGCTAATCGAAATCACCTTTTTATGTCTTGAAAATCAACCAAATTGATCTTTATTATTCACTTCATCGATTTAGGGGTGAACATTGGTGCACAGAAAAGGGGGACGGGGTCTACGATGCCCCGAAAGGTAGGGGGTGCATGGAAGAAAATATAGCGCGTGTTATATAATTATGTATTATATACGTGTATTCCAACAATTCCACTTTGGTCTGGTAATACATTCGCCGCTAATCGAAATCACCATTTTATGTCTTGAAAATCAACCAAATTGATCTTTATTAATCACTTCATCGATTTAGGAGTGAACATTGGTGCACAGAAAAGGGGGACGGGGTCTACGATGCCCCGAAAGGTAGGGGGTGCATGGACGAAAATATAGCGCGTGTTATATAATTATGTATTATATACGTGTATTCAAACAATTCCACTTTGGTCTGGTAATACATTCGCCGCTAATCGAAATCACCATTTTATGTCTTGAAAATCAACCAAATTGATCTTTATTAATCACTTCATCGATTTAGGGGTGAACATTGGTGCACAGAAAAGGGGGACGGGGTCTACGATGCCCCGAAAGGTAGGGGGTGCATGGACGAAAATATAGCGCGTGTTATATAATTATGTATTATATACGTGTATTCCAACAATTCCACTTTGGTCTGGTAATACATTCGCCGCTAATCGAAATCACCATTTTATGTCTTGAAAATCAACCAAATTGATCTTTATTAATCACTTCATCGATTTAGGGGTGAACATTGGTGCACAGAAAAGGGGGACGGGGTCTACGATGCCCCGAAAGGTAGGGGGTGCATGGACGAAAATATAGCGCGTGTTATATAATTATGTATTATATACGTGTATTCCAACAATTCCACTTTGGTCTGGTAATACATTCGCCGCTAATCGAAATCACCTTTTTATGTCTTGAAAATCGACCAAATTGATCTTTATAAATCACTTCATCGATTTAGGGGTGAACATTGGTGCACAGAAAAGGGGGACGGGGTCTACGATGCCCCGAAAGGTAGGGGGTGCATGGACGAAAATATAGCGCGTGTTATATAATTATGTATTATATACGTGTATTCCAACAATTCCACTTTGGTCTGGTAATACATTCGCCGCTAATCGAAATCACAATTTTATGTCTTGAAAATTAACCAAATTGATCTTTATTAATCACTTCATCGATTTAAGGGTGAACATTGGTGCAATGAAAAGGGGGACGGGGTCTACGATGCCCCGAAAGGTAGGGGGTGCATGGACGAAAATATAGCGCGTGTTATATAATTATGTATTATATACGTGTATTCCAACAATTCCACTTTGGTCTGGTAATACATTCGCCGCTAATCGAAATCACCTTTTTATGTCTTGAAAATCGACCAAATTGATCTTTATAAATCACTTCATCGATTTAGGGGTGAACATTGGTGCACAGAAAAGGGGGACGGGGTCTACGATGCCCCAAAAGGTAGGGGGTGCATTGACGAAAATATAGCGCGTGTTATATAATTATGTATTATATACGTGTATTCCAACAATTCCACTTTGGTCTGGTAATACATTCGCCGCTAATCGAAATCACCTTTTTATGTCTTGAAAATCTACCAAATTGATCTTTATAAATCACTTCATCGATCTAGGGGTGAACATTGGTGCACAGAAAAGGGGGACGGGGTCTACGATGCCCCGAAAGGTAGGGGGTGCATGAACGAAAATATAGCGCGTGTTATATAATTATGTATTATATACGTGTATTCCAACAATTACACTTTGGTCTGGTAATACATTCGCCGCTAATCGAAATCACCTTTTTATGTCTTGAAAATCAACCAAATTGATCTTTATTAATCACTTCATCGATTTAGGGGTGAACATTGGTGCACAGAAAAGGGGGACGGGGTCTACGATGCACCGAAAGGTAGGGGGTGCATGGACGAAAATATAGCGCGTGTTATATAATTATGTATTATATACGTGTATTCCAACAATTCCACTTTGGTCTGGTAATACATTCGCCGCTAATCGAAATCACCATTTTATGTCTTGAAAATCAACCAAATTGATCTTTATTAATCACTTCATCGATTTAGGAGTGAACATTGGTGCACAGAAAAGGGGGACGGGGTCTACGATGCCCCGAAAGGTAGGGGGTGCATGGACGAAAATATAGCGCGTGTTATATAATTATGTATTATATACGTGTATTCAAACAATTCCACTTTGGTCTGGTAATACATTCGCCGCTAATCGAAATCACCATTTTATGTCTTGAAAATCAACCAAATTGATCTTTATTAATCACTTCATCGATTTAGGGGTGAACATTGGTGCACAGAAAAGGGGGACGGGGTCTACGATGCCCCGAAAGGTAGGGGGTGCTTGGACGAAAATATAGCGCGTGTTTTATAATTATGTATTATATACGTGTATTCCAACAATTACACTTTGGTCTGGTAATACATTCGCCGCTAATCGAAATCACCTTTTTATGTCTTGAAAATCAACCAAATTGATCTTTATTAATCACTTCATCGATTTAGGGGTGAACATTGGTGCACAGAAAAGGGGGACGGGGTCTACGATGCCCCGAAAGGTAGGGGGTGCATGGACGAAAATATAGCGCGTGTTATATAATTATGTATTATATACGTGTATTCCAACAATTCCACTTTGGTCTGGTATTACATTCGCCGCTAATCGAAATCACCATTTTATGTCTTGAAAATCAACCAAATTGATCTTTATTAATCACTTCATCGATTTAGTAGTGAACATTGGTGCACAGAAAAGGGGGACGGGGTCTACGATGCCCCGAAAGGTAGGGGGTGCATGGACGAAAATATAGCGCGTGTTATATAATTATGTATTTTATACGTGTATTCAAACAATTCCACTTTGGTCTGGTAATACATTCGCCGCTAATCGAAATCACCATTTTATGTCTTGAAAATCAACCAAATTGATCTTTATTAATCACTTCATCGATTTAGGGGTGAACATTGGTGCACAGAAAAGGGAGACGGGGTCTACGATGCCCCGAAAGGTAGGGGGTGCATGGACGAAAATATAGCGCGTGTTATATAATTATGTATTATATACGTGTAATCCAACAATTCCACTTTGGTCTGGTAATACATTCGCCGCTAATCGAAATCACCATTTTATGTCTTGAAAATCAACCAAATTGATCTTTATTAATCACATCATCGATTTAGGGGTGAACATTGGTGCACAGAAAAGGGGGACGGGGTCTACGATGCCCCGAAAGGTAGGGGGTGCATGGACGAAAATATAGCGCGTGTTATATAATTATGTATTATATACGTGTATTCCAACAATTCCACTTTGGTCTGGTAATACATTCGCCGCTAATCGAAATCACCTTTTTATGTCTTGAAAATCGACCAAATTGATCTTTATAAATCACTTCATCGATTTAGGGGTGAACATTGGTGCACAGAAAAGGGGGACGGGGTCTACGATGCCCCGAAAGGTAGGGGGTGCATGGACGAAAATATAGCGCGTGTTATATAATTATGTATTATATACGTGTATTCCAACAATTCCACTTTGGTCTGGTAATACATTCGCCGCTAATCGAAATCACCATTTTATGTCTTGAAAATCAACCAAATTGATCTTTATTAATCACTTCATCGATTTAGGGGTGAACATTGGTGCACAGAAAAGGGGGACGGGGTCTACGATGCCCCGAAAGGTAGGGGGTGCATGGACGAAAATATAGCGCGTGTTATATAATTATGTATTATATACGTGTATTCCAACAATTCCACTTTGGTCTGGTAATACATTCGCCGCTAATCGAAATCACCTTTTTATGTCTTGAAAATCGACCAAATTGATCTTTATAAATCACTTCATCGATTTAGGGGTGAACATTGGTGCACAGAAAAGGGGGACGGGGTCTACGATGCCCCGAAAGGTAGGGGGTGCATGGACGAAAATATAGCGCGTGTTATATAATTATGTATTATATACGTGTATTCCAACAATTCCACTTTGGTCTGGTAATACATTCGCCGCTAATCGAAATCACAATTTTATGTCTTGAAAATTAACCAAATTGATCTTTATTAATCACTTCATCGATTTAAGGGTGAACATTGGTGCAATGAAAAGGGGGACGGGGTCTACGATGCCCCGAAAGGTAGGGGGTGCATGGACGAAAATATAGCGCGTGTTATATAATTATGTATTATATACGTGTATTCCAACAATTCCACTTTGGTCTGGTAATACATTCGCCGCTAATCGAAATCACCTTTTTATGTCTTGAAAATCGACCAAATTGATCTTTATAAATCACTTCATCGATTTAGGGGTGAACATTGGTGCACAGAAAAGGGGGACGGGGTCTACGATGCCCCAAAAGGTAGGGGGTGCATTGACGAAAATATAGCGCGTGTTATATAATTATGTATTATATACGTGTATTCCAACAATTCCACTTTGGTCTGGTAATACATTCGCCGCTAATCGAAATCACCTTTTTATGTCTTGAAAATCTACCAAATTGATCTTTATAAATCACTTCATCGATCTAGGGGTGAACATTGGTGCACAGAAAAGGGGGACGGGGTCTACGATGCCCCGAAAGGTAGGGGGTGCATGAACGAAAATATAGCGCGTGTTATATAATTATGTATTATATACGTGTATTCCAACAATTACACTTTGGTCTGGTAATACATTCGCCGCTAATCGAAATCACCTTTTTATGTCTTGAAAATCAACCAAATTGATCTTTATTAATCACTTCATCGATTTAGGGGTGAACATTGGTGCACAGAAAAGGGGGACGGGGTCTACGATGCACCGAAAGGTAGGGGGTGCATGGACGAAAATATAGCGCGTGTTATATAATTATGTATTATATACGTGTATTCCAACAATTCCACTTTGGTCTGGTAATACATTCGCCGCTAATCGAAATCACCATTTTATGTCTTGAAAATCAACCAAATTGATCTTTATTAATCACTTCATCGATTTAGGAGTGAACATTGGTGCACAGAAAAGGGGGACGGGGTCTACGATGCCCCGAAAGGTAGGGGGTGCATGGACGAAAATATAGCGCGTGTTATATAATTATGTATTATATACGTGTATTCAAACAATTCCACTTTGGTCTGGTAATACATTCGCCGCTAATCGAAATCACCATTTTATGTCTTGAAAATCAACCAAATTGATCTTTATTAATCACTTCATCGATTTAGGGGTGAACATTGGTGCACAGAAAAGGGGGACGGGGTCTACGATGCCCCGAAAGGTAGGGGGTGCTTGGACGAAAATATAGCGCGTGTTTTATAATTATGTATTATATACGTGTATTCCAACAATTACACTTTGGTCTGGTAATACATTCGCCGCTAATCGAAATCACCTTTTTATGTCTTGAAAATCAACCAAATTGATCTTTATTAATCACTTCATCGATTTAGGGGTGAACATTGGTGCACAGAAAAGGGGGACGGGGTCTACGATGCCCCGAAAGGTAGGGGGTGCATGGACGAAAATATAGCGCGTGTTATATAATTATGTATTATATACGTGTATTCCAACAATTCCACTTTGGTCTGGTATTACATTCGCCGCTAATCGAAATCACCATTTTATGTCTTGAAAATCAACCAAATTGATCTTTATTAATCACTTCATCGATTTAGTAGTGAACATTGGTGCACAGAAAAGGGGGACGGGGTCTACGATGCCCCGAAAGGTAGGGGGTGCATGGACGAAAATATAGCGCGTGTTATATAATTATGTATTTTATACGTGTATTCAAACAATTCCACTTTGGTCTGGTAATACATTCGCCGCTAATCGAAATCACCATTTTATGTCTTGAAAATCAACCAAATTGATCTTTATTAATCACTTCATCGATTTAGGGGTGAACATTGGTGCACAGAAAAGGGAGACGGGGTCTACGATGCCCCGAAAGGTAGGGGGTGCATGGACGAAAATATAGCGCGTGTTATATAATTATGTATTATATACGTGTAATCCAACAATTCCACTTTGGTCTGGTAATACATTCGCCGCTAATCGAAATCACCATTTTATGTCTTGAAAATCAACCAAATTGATCTTTATTAATCACATCATCGATTTAGGGGTGAACATTGGTGCACAGAAAAGGGGGACGGGGTCTACGATGCCCCGAAAGGTAGGGGGTGCATGGACGAAAATATAGCGCGTGTTATATAATTATGTATTATATACGTGTATTCCAACAATTCCACTTTGGTCTGGTAATACATTCGCCGCTAATCGAAATCACCTTTTTATGTCTTGAAAATCGACCAAATTGATCTTTATAAATCACTTCATCGATTTAGGGGTGAACATTGGTGCACAGAAAAGGGGGACGGGGTCTACGATGCCCCGAAAGGTAGGGGGTGCATGGACGAAAATATAGCGCGTGTTATATAATTATGTATTATATACGTGTATTCCAACAATTCCACTTTGGTCTGGTAATACATTCGCCGCTAATCGAAATCACCATTTTATGTCTTGAAAATCAACCAAATTGATCTTTATTAATCACTTCATCGATTTAGGGGTGAACATTGGTGCACAGAAAAGGGGGACGGGGTCTACGATGCCCCGAAAGGTAGGGGGTGCATGGACGAAAATATAGCGCGTGTTATATAATTATGTATTATATACGTGTATTCCAACAATTCCACTTTGGTCTGGTAATACATTCGCCGCTAATCGAAATCACCCTTTTTTGTCTTGAAAATCGACCAAATTGATCTTTATAAATCACTTCATCGATTTAGGGGTGAACATTGGTGCACAGAAAAGGGGGACGGGGTCTACGATGCCCCAAAAGGTAGGGGGTGCATGGACGAAAATATAGCGCGTGTTATATAATTATGTATTATATACGTGTATTCCAACAATTCCACTTTGGTCTGGTAATACATTCGCCGCTAATCGAAATCACCTTTTTATGTCTTGAAAATCGACCAAATTGATCTTTATAAATCACTTCATCGATCTAGGGGTGAACATTGGTGCACAGAAAAGGGGGACGGGGTCTACGATGCCCCGAAAGGTAGGGGGTGCATGGACGAAAATATAGCGCGTGTTATATAATTATGTATTATATACGTGTATTCCAACAATTCCACTTTGGTCTGGTATTACATTCGCCGCTAATCGAAATCACCATTTTATGTCTTGAAAATCAACCAAATTGATCTTTATTAATCACTTCATCGATTTAGGAGTAAACATTGGTGCACAGAAAAGGGGGACGGGGTCTACGATGCCCCGAAAGGTAGGGGGTGCATGGACGAAAATATAGCGCGTGTTATATAATTATGTATTATATACGTGTATTCAAACAATTCCACTTTGGTCTGGTAATACAATCGCCGCTAATCGAAATCACCATTTTATGTCTTGAAAATCAACCAAATTAATCTTTATTAATCACTTCATCGATTTAGGGGTGAACATTGGTGCACAGAAAAGGGGGACGGGGTCTACGATGCCCCGAAAGGTAGGGGGTGCATGGACGAAAATATAGCGCGTGTTATATAATTATGTATTATATACGTGTAATCCAACAATTCCACTTTGGTCTGGTAATACATTCGCCGCTAATCGAAATCACCATTTTATGTCTTGAAAATCAACCAAATTGATCTTTATTAATCACTTCATCGATTTAGGGGTGAACATTGGTGCACAGAAAAGGGGGACGGGGTCTACGATGCCCCGAAAGGTAGGGGGTGTATGGACGAAAATATAGCGCGTGTTATATAATTATGTATTATATACGTGTATTCAAACAATTCCACTTTGGTCTGGTAATACATTCGCCGCTAATCGAAATCACCATTTTATGTCTTGAAAATCAACCAAATTGATCTTTATTAATCACTTCATCGATTTAGGGGTGAACATTGGTGCACAGAAAAGGGGGACGGGGTCTACGATGCCCCGAAAGGTAGGGGGTGCATGGACGAAAATATAGCGCGTGTTATATAATTATGTATTATATACGTGTATTCCAACAATTCCACTTTGGTCTGGTAATACATTCGCCGCTAATCGAAATCACCATTTTATGTCTTGAAAATCAACCAAATTGATCTTTATTAATCACTTCATCGATTTAGGGGTGAACATTGGTGCACAGAAAAGGGGGACGGGGTCTACGATGCCCCGAAAGGTAGGGGGTGCATGGACGAAAATATAGCGCGTGTTATATAATTATGTATTATATACGTGTATTCCAACAATTCCACTTTGGTCTGGTAATACATTCGCCGCTAATCGAAATCACCTTTTTATGTCTTGAAAATCGACCAAATTGATCTTTATAAATCACTTCATCGATTTAGGGGTGAACATTGGTGCACAGAAAAGGGGGACGGGGTTTACGATGCCCCGAAAGGTAGGGGGTGCATGGATGAAAATATAGCGCGTGTTATATAATTATGTATTATATACGTGTATTCCAACAATTCCACTTTGGTCTGGTAATACATTCGCCGCTAATCGAAATCACAATTTTATGTCTTGAAAATTAACCAAATTGATCTTTATTAATCACTTCATCGATTTAAGGGTGAACATTGGTGCAATGAAAAGGGGGACGGGGTCTACGATGCCCCGAAAGGTAGGGGGTGCATGGACGAAAATATAGCGCGTGTTATATAATTATGTATTATATACGTGTATTCCAACAATTCCACTTTGGTCTGGTAATACATTCGCCGCTAATCGAAATCACCTTTTTATGTCTTGAAAATCGACCAAATTGATCTTTATAAATCACTTCATCGATTTAGGGGTGAACATTGGTGCACAGAAAAGGGGGACGGGGTCTACGATGCCCCAAAAGGTAGGGGGTGCATTGACGAAAATATAGCGCGTGTTATATAATTATGTATTATATACGTGTATTCCAACAATTCCACTTTGGTCTGGTAATACATTCGCCGCTAATCGAAATCACCTTTTTATGTCTTGAAAATCTACCAAATTGATCTTTATAAATCACTTCATCGATCTAGGGGTGAACATTGGTGCACAGAAAAGGGGGACGGGGTCTACGATGCCCCGAAAGGTAGGGGGTGCATGGACGAAAATATAGCGCGTGTTATATAATTATGTATTATATACGTGTATTCCAACAATTACACTTTGGTCTGGTAATACATTCGCCGCTAATCGAAATCACCTTTTTATGTCTTGAAAATCAACCAAATTGATCTTTATTAATCACTTCATCGATTTAGGGGTGAACATTGGTGCACAGAAAAGGGGGACGGGGTCTACGATGCCCCGAATGGTAGGGGGTGCATGGACGAAAATATAGCGCGTGTTATATAATTATGTATTATATACGTGTATTCCAACAATTCCACTTTGGTCTGGTAATACATTCGCCGCTAATCGAAATCACCATTTTATGTCTTGAAAATCAACCAAATTGATCTTTATTAATCACTTCATCGATTTAGGAGTGAACATTGGTGCACAGAAAAGGGGGACGGGGTCTACGATGCCCCGAAAGGTAGGGTGTGCATGGACGAAAATATAGCGCGTGTTATATAATTATGTATTATATACGTGTATTCAAACAATTCCACTTTGGTCTGGTAATACATTCGCCGCTAATCGAAATCACCATTTTATGTCTTGAAAATCAACCAAATTGATCTTTATTAATCACTTCATCGATTTAGGGGTGAACATTGGTGCACAGAAAAGGGGGACGGGGTCTACGATGCCCCGAAAGGTAGGGGGTGCTTGGACGAAAATATAGCGCGTGTTAAATAATTATGTATTATATACGTGTATTCCAACAATTACACTTTGGTCTGGTAATACATTCGCCGCTAATCGAAATCACCTTTTTATGTCTTGAAAATCAACCAAATTGATCTTTATTAATCACTTCATCGATTTAGGGGTGAACATTGGTGCACAGAAAAGGGGGACGGGGTCTACGATGCCCCGAAAGTTAGGGGGTGCATGGACGAAAATATAGCGCGTGTTATATAATTATGTATTATATACGTGTATTCCAACAATTCCACTTTGGTCTGGTATTACATTCGCCGCTAATCGAAATCACCATTTTATGTCTTGAAAATCAACCAAATTGATCTTTATTAATCACTTCATCGATTTAGTAGTGAACATTGGTGCACAGAAAAGGGGGACGGGGTCTACGATGCCCCGAAAGGTAGGGGGTGCATGGACGAAAATATAGCGCGTGTTATATAATTATGTATTATATACGTGTATTCAAACAATTCCACTTTGGTCTGGTAATACATTCGCCGCTAATCGAAATCACCATTTTATGTCTTGAAAATCAACCAAATTGATCTTTATTAATCACTTCATCGATTTAGGGGTGAACATTGGTGCACAGAAAAGGGGGACGGGGTCTACGATGCCCCGAAAGGTAGGGGGTGCATGGACGAAAATATAGCGCGTGTTATATAATTATGTATTATATACGTGTATTCCAACAATTCCACTTTGGTCTGGTAATACATTCGCCGCTAATCGAAATCACCTTTTTATGTCTTGAAAATCGACCAAATTGATCTTTATAAATCACTTCATCGATTTAGGGGTGAACATTGGTGCACAGAAAAGGGGGACGGGGTCTACGATGCCCCAAAAGGTAGGGGGTGCATGGACGAAAATATAGCGCGTGTTATATAATTATGTATTATATACGTGTATTCCAACAATTCCACTTTGGTCTGGTAATACATTCGCCGCTAATCGAAATCACCTTTTTATGTCTTGAAAATCGACCAAATTGATCTTTAAAAATCACTTCATCGATCTAGGGGTGAACATTGGTGCACAGAAAAGGGGGACGGGGTCTACGATGCCCCGAAAGGTAGGGGGTGCATGGACGAAAATATAGCGCGTGTTATATAATTATGTATTATATACGTGTATTCCAACAATTCCACTTTGGTCTGGTAATACATTCGCCGCTAATCGAAATCACATTTTTATGTCTTGAAAATCGACCAAATTGATCTTTATAAATCACTTCATCGATTTAGGGGTGAACATTGGTGCACAGAAAAGGGGGACGGGGTCTACGATGCCCCAAAAGGTAGGGGGTGCATGGACGAAAATATAGCGCGTGTTATATAATTATGTATTATATACGTGTATTCCAACAATTCCACTTTGGTCTGGTAATACATTCGCCGCTAATCGAAATCACCTTTTTATGTCTTGAAAATCGACCAAATTGATCTTTATAAATCACTTCATCGATCTAGGGGTGAACATTGGTGCACAGAAAAGGGGGACGGGGTCTACGATGCCCCGAAAGGTAGGGGGTGCATGGACGAAAATATAGCGCGTGTTATATAATTATGTATTATATACGTGTATTCCAACAATTCCACTTTGGTCTGGTATTACAATCGCCGCTAATCGAAATCACCATTTTATGTCTTGAAAATCAACCAAATTGATCTTTATTAATCACTTCATCGATTTAGGAGTAAACATTGTTGCACAGAAAAGGGGGACGGGGTCTACGATGCCCCGAAAGGTAGGGGGTGCATGGACGAAAATATAGCGCGTGTTATATAATTATGTATTATATACGTGTATTCAAACAATTCCACTTTGGTCTGGTAATACATTCGCCGCTAATCGAAATCACCATTTTATGTCTTGAAAATCAACCAAATTGATCTTTATTAATCACTTCATCGATTTAAGGGTGAACATTGGTGCACAGAAAAGGGGGACGGGGTCTACGATGCCCCGAAAGGTAGGGGGTGCATGGACGAAAATATAGCGCGTGTTATATAATTATGTATTATATACGTGTAATCCAACAATTCCACTTTGGTCTGGTAATACATTCGCCGCTAATCGAAATCACCATTTTATGTCTTGAAAATCAACCAAATTGATCTTTATTAATCACTTCATCGATTTAGGGGTGAACATTGGTGCACAGAAAAGGGGGACGGGGTCTACGATGCCCCGAAAGGTAGGGGGTGTATGGACGAAAATATAGCGCGTGTTATATAATTATGTATTATATACGTGTATTCCAACAATTCCACTTTGGTCTGGTAATACATTCGCCGCTAATCGAAATCACCTTTTTATGTCTTGAAAATCGACCAAATTGATCTTTATAAATCACTTCATCGATTTAGGGGTGAACATTGGTGCACAGATAAGGGGGACGGGGTCTACGATGCCCCGAAAGGTAGGGGGTGCATGGACGAAAATATAGCGCGTGTTATATCATTATGTATTATATACGTGTATTCCAACAATTCCACTTTGGTCTGGTAATACATTCGCCGCTAATCGAAATCACCATTTTATGTCTTGAAAATCAACCAAATTGATCTTTATTAATCACTTCATCGATTTAGGGGTGAACATTGGTGCACAGAAAAGGGGGACGGGGTCTACGATGCCCCGAAAGGTAGGGGGTGCATGGACGAAAATATAGCGCGTGTTATATAATTATGTATTATATACGTGTATTCAAACAATTCCACTTTGGTCTGGTAATACATTCGCCGCTAATCGAAATCACCATTTTATGTCTTGAAAATCAACCAAATTGATCTTTATTAATCACTTCATCGATTTAGGGGTGAACATTGGTGCACAGAAAAGGGGGACGGGGTCTACGATGCCCCGAAAGGTAGGGGGTGCATGGACGAAAATATAGCGCGTGTTATATAATTATGTATTTTATACGTGTAATCCAACAATTCCACTTTGGTCTGGTAATACATTCGCCGCTAATCGAAATCACCATTTTATGTCTTGAAAATCAACCAAATTGATCTTTATTAATCACATCATCGATTTAGGGGTGAACATTGGTGCACAGAAAAGGGGGACGGGGTCTACGATGCCCCGAAAGGTAGGGGGTGCATGGACGAAAATATAGCGCGTGTTATATAATTATGTATTATATACGTGTATTCCAACAATTCCACTTTGGTCTGGTAATACATTCGCCGCTAATCGAAATCACCTTTTTATGTCTTGAAAATCAACCAAATTGATCTTTATTAATCACTTCATCGATTTAGGGGTGAACATTGGTGCACAGAAAAGGGGGACGGGGTCTACGATGCCCCGAAAGGTAGGGGGTGCATGGACGAAAATATAGCGCGTGTTATATAATTATGTATTATATACGTGTATTCCAACAATTCCACTTTGGTCTGGTAATACATTCGCCGCTAATCGAAATCACCTTTTTATGTCTTGAAAATCGACCAAATTGATCTTTAAAAATCACTTCATCGATCTAGGGGTGAACATTGGTGCACAGAAAAGGGGGACGGGGTCTACGATGCCCCGAAAGGTAGGGGGTGCATGGACGAAAATATAGCGCGTGTTATATAATTATGTATTATATACGTGTATTCCAACAATTCCACTTTGGTCTGGTAATACATTCGCCGCTAATCGAAATCACATTTTTATGTCTTGAAAATCGACCAAATTGATCTTTATAAATCACTTCATCGATTTAGGGGTGAACATTGGTGCACAGAAAAGGGGGACGGGGTCTACGATGCCCCAAAAGGTAGGGGGTGCATGGACGAAAATATAGCGCGTGTTATATAATTATGTATTATATACGTGTATTCCAACAATTCCACTTTGGTCTGGTAATACATTCGCCGCTAATCGAAATCACCTTTTTATGTCTTGAAAATCGACCAAATTGATCTTTATAAATCACTTCATCGATCTAGGGGTGAACATTGGTGCACAGAAAAGGGGGACGGGGTCTACGATGCCCCGAAAGGTAGGGGGTGCATGGACGAAAATATAGCGCGTGTTATATAATTATGTATTATATACGTGTATTCCAACAATTCCACTTTGGTCTGGTATTACAATCGCCGCTAATCGAAATCACCATTTTATGTCTTGAAAATCAACCAAATTGATCTTTATTAATCACTTCATCGATTTAGGAGTAAACATTGGTGCACAGAAAAGGGGGACGGGGTCTACGATGCCCCGAAAGGTAGGGGGTGCATGGACGAAAATATAGCGCGTGTTATATAATTATGTATTATATACGTGTATTCAAACAATTCCACTTTGGTCTGGTAATACATTCGCCGCTAATCGAAATCACCATTTTATGTCTTGAAAATCAACCAAATTGATCTTTATTAATCACTTCATCGATTTAAGGGTGAACATTGGTGCACAGAAAAGGGGGACGGGGTCTACGATGCCCCGAACGGTAGGGGGTGCATGGACGAAAATATAGCGCGTGTTATATAATTATGTATTATATACGTGTAATCCAACAATTCCACTTTGGTCTGGTAATACATTCGCCGCTAATCGAAATCACCATTTTATGTCTTGAAAATCAACCAAATTGATCTTTATTAATCACTTCATCGATTTAGGGGTGAACATTGGTGCACAGAAAAGGGGGACGGGGTCTACGATGCCCCGAAAGGTAGGGGGTGTATGGACGAAAATATAGCGCGTGTTATATAATTATGTATTATATACGCGTATTCCAACAATTCCACTTTGGTCTGGTAATACATTCGCCGCTAATCGAAATCACCTTTTTATGTCTTGAAAATCGACCAAATTGATCTTTATAAATCACTTCATCGATTTAGGGGTGAACATTGGTGCACAGATAAGGGGGACGGGGTCTACGATGCCCCGAAAGGTAGGGGGTGCATGGACGAAAATATAGCGCGTGTTATATCATTATGTATTATATACGTGTATTCCAACAATTCCACTTTGGTCTGGTAATACATTCGCCGCTAATCGAAATCACCATTTTATGTCTTGAAAATCAACCAAATTGATCTTTATTAATCACTTCATCGATTTAGGGGTGAACATTGGTGCACAGAAAAGGGGGACGGGGTCTACGATGCCCCGAAAGGTAGGGGGTGCATGGACGAAAATATAGCGCGTGTTATATAATTATGTATTATATACGTGTATTCAAACAATTCCACTTTGGTCTGGTAATACATTCGCCGCTAATCGAAATCACCATTTTATGTCTTGAAAATCAACCAAATTGATCTTTATTAATCACTTCATCGATTTAGGGGTGAACATTGGTGCACAGAAAAGGGGGACGGGGTCTACGATGCCCCGAAAGGTAGGGGGTGCATGGACGAAAATATAGCGCGTGTTATATAATTATGTATTTTATACGTGTAATCCAACAATTCCACTTTGGTCTGGTAATACATTCGCCGCTAATCGAAATCACCATTTTATGTCTTGAAAATCAACCAAATTGATCTTTATTAATCACATCATCGATTTAGGGGTGAACATTGGTGCACAGAAAAGGGGGACGGGGTCTACGATGCCCCGAAAGGTAGGGGGTGCATGGACGAAAATATAGCGCGTGTTATATAATTATGTATTATATACGTGTATTCCAACAATTCCACTTTGGTCTGGTAATACATTCGCCGCTAATCGAAATCACCTTTTTATGTCTTGAAAATCGACCAAATTGATCTTTATAAATCACTTCATCGATTTAGGGGTGAACATTGGTGCACAGAAAAGGGGGACGGGGTCTACGATGCCCCGAAAGGTAGGGGGTGCATGGACGAAAATATAGCGCGTGTTATATAATTATGTATTATATACGTGTATTCCAACAATTCCACTTTGGTCTGGTAATACATTCGCCGCTAATCGAAATCACCATTTTATGTCTTGAAAATCAACCAAATTGATCTTTATTAATCACTTCATCGATTTAGGGGTGAACATTGGTGCACAGAAAAGGGGGACGGGGTCTACGATGCCCCGAAAGGTAGGGGGTGCATGGACGAAAATATAGCGCGTGTTATATAATTATGTATTATATACGTGTATTCCAACAATTCCACTTTGGTCTGGTAATACATTCGCCGCTAATCGAAATCACCTTTTTATGTCTTGAAAATCGACCAAATTGATCTTTATAAATCACTTCATCGATTTAGGGGTGAACATTGGTGCACAGAAAAGGGGGACGGGGTCTACGATGCCCCAAAAGGTAGGGGGTGCATGGACGAAAATATAGCGCGTGTTATATAATTATGTATTATATACGTGTATTCCAACAATTCCACTTTGGTCTGGTAATACATTCGCCGCTAATCGAAATCACCTTTTTATGTCTTGAAAATCGACCAAATTGATCTTTATAAATCACTTCATCGATCTAGGGGTAAACATTGGTGCACAGAAAAGGGGGACGGGGTCTACGATGCCCCGAAAGGTAGGGGGTGCATGGACGAAAATATTGCGCGTGTTATATAATTATGTATTATATACGTGTATTCCAACAATTCCACTTTGGTCTGGTATTACATTCGCCGCTAATCGAAATCACCATTTTATGTCTTGAAAATCAACCAAATTGATCTTTATTAATCACTTCATCGATTTAGGAGTAAACATTGGTGCACAGAAAAGGGGGACGGGGTCTACGATGCCCCGAAAGGTAGGGGGTGCATGGACGAAAATATAGCGCGTGTTATATAATTATGTATTATATACGTGTATTCAAACAATTCCACTTTGGTCTGGTAATACAATCGCCGCTAATCAAAATCACCATTTTATGTCTTGAAAATCAACCAAATTGATCTTTATTAATCACTTCATCGATTTAGGGGTGAACATTGGTGCACAGAAAAGGGGGACGGGGTCTACGATGCCCCGAAAGGTAGGGGGTGCATGGACGAAAATATAGCGCGTGTTATATAATTATGTATTATATACGTGTAATCCAACAATTCCACTTTGGTCTGGTAATACATTCGCCGCTAATCGAAATCACCATTTTATGTCTTGAAAATCAACCAAATTGATCTTTATTAATCACTTCATCGATTTAGGGGTGAACATTGGTGCACAGAAAAGGGGGACGGGGTCTACGATGCCCCGAAAGGTAGGGGGTGTATGGACGAAAATATAGCGCGTGTTATATAATTATGTATTATATACGTGTATTCCAACAATTCCACTTTGGTCTGGTAATACATTCGCCGCTAATCGAAATCACCTTTTTATGTCTTGAAAATCGACCAAATTGATCTTTATAAATCACTTTATCGATTTAGGGGTGAACATTGGTGCACAGAAAAGGGGGACGGGGTCTACGATGCCCCGAAAGGTAGGGGGTGCATGGACGAAAATATAGCGCGTGTTATATAATTATGTATTATATACGTGTATTCCAACAATTCCACTTTGGTCTGGTAATACATTCGCCGCTAATCGAAATCACCATTTTATGTCTTGAAAATCAACCAAATTGATCTTTATTAATCACTTCATCGATTTAGGGGTGAACATTGGTGCACAGAAAAGGGGGACGGGGTCTACGATGCCCCGAAAGGTAGGGGGTGCATGGACGAAAATATAGCGCGTGTTATATAATTATGTATTATATACGTGTATTCCAACAATTCCACTTTGGTCTGGTAATACATTCGCCGCTAATCGAAATCACCATTTTATGTCTTGAAAATCGACCAAATTGATCTTTATAAATCACTTCATCGATTTAGGGGTGAACATTGGTGCACAGAAAAGGGGGACGGGGTCTACGATGCCCCAAAAGGTAGGGGGTGCATGGACGAAAATATAGCGCGTGTTATATAATTATGTATTATATACGTGTATTCCAACAATTCCACTTTGGTCTGGTAATACATTCGCCGCTAATCGAAATCACCTTTTTATGTCTTGAAAATCGACCAAATTGATCTTTATAAATCACTTCATCGATCTAGGGGTGAACATTGGTGCACAGAAAAGGGGGACGGGGTCTACGATGCCCCGAAAGGTAGGGGGTGCATGGACGAAAATATAGCGCGTGTTATATAATTATGTATTATATACGTGTATTCCAACAATTCCACTTTGGTCTGGTAATACATTCGCCGCTAATCGAAATCACCTTTTTATGTCTTGAAAATCGACCAAATTGATCTTTATAAATCACTTCATCGATTTAGGGGTGAACATTGGTGCACAGAAAAGGGGGACGGGGTCTACGATGCCCCAAAAGGTAGGGGGTGCATGGACGAAAATATAGCGCGTGTTATATAATTATGTATTATATACGTGTATTCCAACAATTCCACTTTGGTCTGGTAATACATTCGCCGCTAATCGAAATCACCTTTTTATGTCTTGAAAATCGACCAAATTGATCTTTATAAATCACTTCATCGATCTAGGGGTGAACATTGGTGCACAGAAAAGGGGGACGGGGTCTACGATGCCCCGAAAGGTAGGGGGTGCATGGACGAAAATATAGCGCGTGTTATATAATTATGTATTATATACGTGTATTCCAACAATTCCACTTTGGTCTGGTATTACATTCGCCGCTAATCGAAATCACCATTTTATGTCTTGAAAATCAACCAAATTGATCTTTATTAATCACTTCATCGATTTAGGAGTAAACATTGGTGCACAGAAAAGGGGGACGGGGTCTACGATGCCCCGAAAGGTAGGGGGTGCATGGACGAAAATATAGCGCGTGTTATATAATTATGTATTATATACGTGTATTCAAACAATTCCACTTTGGTCTGGTAATACATTCGCCGCTAATCGAAATCACCATTTTATGTCTTGAAAATCAACCAAATTGATCTTTATTAATCACTTCATCGATTTAGGGGTGAACATTGGTGCACAGAAAAGGGGGACGGGGTCTACGATGCCCCGAAAGGTAGGGGGTGCATGGACGAAAATATAGCGCGTGTTATATAATTATGTATTATATACGTGTAATCCAACAATTCCACTTTGGTCTGGTAATACATTCGCCGCTAATCGAAATCACCATTTTATGTCTTGAAAATCAACCAAATTGATCTTTATTAATCACTTCATCGATTTAGGGGTGAACATTGGTGCACAGAAAAGGGGGACGGGGTCTACGATGCCCCGAAAGGTAGGGGGTGTATGGACGAAAATATAGCGCGTGTTATATAATTATGTATTATATACGTGTATTCCAACAATTCCACTTTGGTCTGGTAATACATTCGCCGCTAATCGAAATCACCATTTTATGTCTTGAAAATCAACCAAATTGATCTTTATTAATCACTTCATCGATTTAGGGGTGAACATTGGTGCACAGAAAAGGGGGACGGGGTCTACGATGCCCCGAAAGGTAGGGGGTGCATGGACGAAAATATAGCGCGTGTTATATAATTATGTATTATATACGTGTATTCCAACAATTCCACTTTGGTCTGGTAATACATTCGCCGCTAATCGAAATCACCTTTTTATGTCTTGAAAATCGACCAAATTGATCTTTATAAATCACTTCATCGATTTAGGGGTGAACATTGGTGCACAGAAAAGGGGGACGGGGTCTACGATGCCCCAAAAGGTAGGGGGTGCATGGACGAAAACATAGCGCGTGTTATATAATTATGTATTATATACGTGTATTCCAACAATTCCACTTTGGTCTGGTAATACATTCGCCGCTAATCGAAATCACCTTTTTATGTCTTGAAAATCGACCAAATTGATCTTTATAAATCACTTCATCGATCTAGGGGTGAACATTGGTGCACAGAAAAGGGGGACGGGGTCTACGATGCCCCGAAAGGTAGGGGGTGCATGGACGAAAATATAGCGCGTGTTATATAATTATGTATTATATACGTGTATTCCAACAATTACACTTTGGTCTGGTAATACATTCGCCGCTAATCGAAATCACCTTTTTATGTCTTGAAAATCAACCAAATTGATCTTTATAAATCACTTCATCGATTTAGGGGTGAACATTGGTGCACAGAAAAGGGGGACGGGGTCTACGATGCCCCGAAAGGTAGGGGGTGCATGGACGAAAATATAGCGCGTGTTATATAATTATGTATTATATACGTGTATTCCAACAATTCCACTTTGGTCTGGTAATACATTCGCCGCTAATCGAAATCACCTTTTTATGTCTTGAAAATTGACCAAATTGATCTTTATAAATCACTACATCGATCTAAGGGTGAACATTGGTGCACAGAAAAGGGGGACGGGGTCTACGATGCCCCGAAAGGTAGGGGGTGCATGGACGAAAATATAGCGCGTGTTATATAATTATGTATTATATACGTGTATTCCAACAATTCCACTTTGGTCTGGTAATACATTCGCCGCTAATCGAAATCACCATTTTATGTCTTGAAAATCAACCAAATTGATCTTTATTAATCACTTCATCGATTTAAGGGTGAACATTGGTGCACAGAAAAGGGGGACGGGGTCTACGATGCCCCGAAAGGTAGGGGGTGCATGGACGAAAATATAGCGCGTGTTATATAATTATGTATTATATACGTGTATTCCAACAATTCCACTTTGGTCTGGTAATACATTCGCCGCTAAACGAAATCACCATTTTATGTCTTGAAAATCAACCAAATTGATCTTTATTAATCACTTCATCGATTTTGGGGTGAACATTGGTGCACAGAAAAGGGGGACGGGGTCTACGATGCCCCGAAAGGTAGGGGGTGCATGGACGAAAATATAGCGCGTGTTATATAATTATGTATTATATACGTGTATTCCAACAATTCCACTTTGGTCTGGTAATACATTCGCCGCTAATCGAAATCACCTTTTTATGTCTTGAAAATCAACCAAATTGATCTTTATTAATCACTTCATCGAATTAGGGGTGAACATTGGTGCACAGAAAAGGGGGACGGGGTCTACGATGCCCCGAAAGGTAGGGGGTGCATGGACGAAAATATAGCGCGTGTTATATAATTATGTATTATATACATGTATTCCAACAATTCCACTTTGGTCTGGTAATACATTCGCCGCTAATCGAAATCACCATTTTATGTCTTGAAAATCAACCAAATTGATCTTTATTAATCACTTCATCGATTTAGGGGTGAACATTGGTGCACAGAAAAGGGGGACTGGGTCTAAGATGCCCCGAAAGGTAGGTGGTGCATGGACGAAAATATAGCGCGTGTTATATAATTATGTATTATATACGTGTATTCCAACAATTCCACTTTGGTCTGGTAATACATTCGCCGCTAATCGAAATCACCTTTTTATGTCTTGAAAATCAACCAAATTGATCTTTATTAATCACTTCATCGATTTAGGGGTGAACATTGGTGCACAGAAAAGGGGGACGGTGTCTACGATGCCCCGAAAGGTAGGGGGTGCATGGACGAAAATATAGCGCGTGTTATATAATTATGTATTATATACGTGTATTCCAACAATTCCACTTTGGTCTGGTCATACATTAGCCGCTAATCGAAATCACCATTTTATGTCTTGAAAATCAACCAAATTGATCTTTATTAATCACTTCATCGATTTAGGGGTGAACATTGGTGCACAGAAAAGGGGGACGGGGTCTACGATGCCCCGAAAGGTAGGGGGTGCATGGACGAAAATATAGCGCGTGTTATATAATTATGTATTATATACGTGTATTCCAACAATTCCACTTTGGTCTGGTAATACATTCGCCGCTAATCGAAATCACCTTTTTATGTCTTGAAAATCAACCAAATTGATCTTTATTAATCACTTCATCGATTTAGGGGTGAACATTGGTGCACAGAAAAGGGGGACGGGGTCTACGATGCCCCGAAAGGTAGGGGGTGCATGGACGAAAATATAGCGCGTGTTATATAATTATGTATTATATACGTGTATTCCAACAATTCCACTTTGGTCTGGTAATACATTCGCCGCTAATCGAAATCACCATTTTATGTCTTGAAAATCAACCAAATTGATCTTTTTCAATCACTTCATCGATTTAGGGGTAAACATTGGTGCACAGAAAAGGGGGACGGGGTTTACGATGCCCCGAAAGGTAGGGGGTGCATGGACGAAAATATAGCGCGTGTTATATAATTATGTATTATATACGTGTATTCCAACAATTCCACTTTGGTCTGGTAATACATTCGCCGCTAATCAAAATCACCATTTTATGTCTTGAAAATCAACCAAATTGATCTTTATTAATCACTTCATCGATTTAGGGGTGAACATTGGTGCACAGAAAAGGGGGACGGGGTCTACGATGCCCCGAAAGGTAGGGGGTGCATGGACGAAAATATAGCGCGTGTTATATAATTATGTAGTATATACGTGTATTCCAACAATTCCACTTTAGTCTGGTAATACATTCGCCGCTAATCGAAATCACCATTTTATGTCTTGAAAATCAACCAAATTGATCTTTATTAATCACTTCATCGATTTAGGGGTGAACATTGGGGCACAGAAAAGGGGGACGGGGTCTACGATGCCCCGAAAGGTAGGGGGTGCATGGACGAAAATATAGCGCGTGTTATATAATCATGTAGTATATACGTGTATTCCAACAATTCCACTTTGGTCTGGTAATACATTCGCCGCTAATCGAAATCACCTTTTTATGTCTTGAAAATTGACCAAATTGATCTTTATAAATCACTACATCGATCTAAGGGTGAACATTGGTGCACAGAAAAGGGGGACGGGGTCTACGATGCCCCGAAAGGTAGGGGGTGCATGGACGAAAATATAGCGCGTGTTATATAATTATGTATTATATACGTGTATTCCAACAATTCCACTTTGGTCTGGTAATACATTCGCCGCTAATCGAAATCACCATTTTATGTCTTGAAAATCAACCAAATTGATCTTTATTAATCACTTCATCGATTTAAGGGTGAACATTGGTGCACAGAAAAGGGGGACGGGGTCTACGATGCCCCGAAAGGTAGGGGGTGCATGGACGAAAATATAGCGCGTGTTATATAATTATGTATTATATACGTGTATTCCAACAATTCCACTTTGGTCTGGTAATACATTCGCCGCTAATCGAAATCACCATTTTATGTCTTGAAAATCAACCAAATTGATCTTTATTAATCACTTCATCGATTTTGGGGTGAACATTGGTGCACAGAAAAGGGGGACGGGGTCTACGATGCCCCGAAAGGTAGGGGGTGCATGGACGAAAATATAGCGCGTGTTATATAATTATGTATTATATACGTGTATTCCAACAATTCCACTTTGGTCTGGTAATACATTCGCCGCTAATCGAAATCACCTTTTTATGTCTTGAAAATCAACCAAATTGATCTTTATTAATCACTTCATCGAATTAGGGGTGAACATTGGTGCACAGAAAAGGGGGACGGGGTCTACGATGCCCCGAAAGGTAGGGGGTGCATGGACGAAAATATAGCGCGTGTTATATAATTATGTATTATATACATGTATTCCAACAATTCCACTTTGGTCTGGTAATACATTCGCCGCTAATCGAAATCTCCATTTTATGTCTTGAAAATCAACCAAATTGATCTTTATTAATCACTTCATCGATTTAGGGGTGAACATTGGTGCACAGAAAAGGGGGACTGGGTCTAAGATGCCCCGAAAGGTAGGGGGTGCATGGACGAAAATATAGCGCGTGTTATATAATTATGTATTATATACGTGTATTCCAACAATTCCACTTTGGTCTGGTAATACATTCGCCGCTAATCGAAATCACCTTTTTATGTCTTGAAAATCAACCAAATTGATCTTTATTAATCACTTCATCGATTTAGGGGTGAACATTGGTGCACAGAAAAGGGGGACGGTGTCTACGATGCCCCGAAAGGTAGGGGGTGCATGGACGAAAATATAGCGCGTGTTATATAATTATGTATTATATACGTGTATTCCAACAATTCCACTTTGGTCTGGTCATACATTAGCCGCTAATCGAAATCACCATTTTATGTCTTGAAAATCAACCAAATTGATCTTTATTAATCACTTCATCGATTTAGGGGTGAACAATGGTGCACAGAAAAGGGGGACGGGGTCTACGATGCCCCGAAAGGTAGGGGGTGCATGGACGAAAATATAGCGCGTGTTATATAATTATGTATTATATACGTGTATTCCAACAATTCCACTTTGGTCTGGTAATACATTCGCCGCTAATCAAAATCACAATTTTATGTCTTGAAAATCAACCAAATTGATCTTTATTAATCACTTCATCGATTTAGGGGTAAACATTGGTGCACAGAAAAGGGGGACGGGGTCTACGATGCCCCGAAAGGTAGGGGGTGCATGGACGAAAATATAGCGCGTGTTATATAATTATGTAGTATATACGTGTATTCCAACAATTCCACTTTGGTCTGGTAATACATTCGCCGCTAATCGAAATTACCATTTTATGTCTTGAAAATCAGCCAAATTGATCTTTATTAATCACTTCATCGATTTAGGGGTGAACATTGGTGCACAGAAAAGGGGGACGGGGTCTACGATGCCCCGAAAGGTAGGGGGTGCATGGACGAAAATATAGCGCGTGTTATATAATTATGTATTATATACGTGTATTCCAACAATTCCACTTTGGTCTGGTAATACATTCGCCGCTAATCGAAATCACCATTTTATGTCTTGAAAATCAACCAAATTGATCTTTATTAATCACTTCATCGATTTAGGGGTGAACATTGGTGCACAGAAAAGGGGGACGGGGTCTACGATGCCCCGAAAGGTAGGGGGTGCATGGACGAAAATATAGCGCGTGTTATATAATTATGTATTATATACGTGTATTCCAACAATTCCACTTTGGTCTGGTAATACATTCGCCGCTAATCGAAATCACCATTTTATGTCTTGAAAATCAACCAAATTGATCTTTATTAATCACTTCATCGATTTAGGGGTGAATATTGGTGCACAGAAAAGGGGGACGGGGTCTACGATGCCCCGAAAGGTAGGGGGTGCATGGACGAAAATATAGCGCGTGTTATATAATTATGTATTATATACGTGTATTCCAACAATTCCACTTTGGTCTGGTAATACATTCGCCGCTAATCGAAATCACCATTTTATGTCTTGAAAATCAACCAAATTGATCTTTTTTAATCACTTCATCGATTTAGGGGTGAACATTGGTGCACAGAAAAGGGGGACGGGGTGTACGATGCCCCGAAAGGTAGGGGGTGCATGGACGAAAATTTAGCGCGTGTTATATAATTATGTATTATATACGTGTATTCCAACAATTCCACTTTGGTCTGGTAATACATTCGCCGCTAATCAAAATCACCATTTTATGTCTTGAAAATCAACCAAATTGATCTTTATTAATCACTTCATCGATTTAGGGGTAAACATTGGTGCACAGAAAAGGGGGACGGGGTCTACGATGCCCCGAAAGGTAGGGGGTGCATGGACGAAAATATAGCGCGTGTTATATAATTATGTAGTATATACGTGTATTCCAACAATTCCACTTTGGTCTGGTAATACATTCGCCGCTAATCGAAATTACCATTTTATGTCTTGAAAATCAGCCAAATTGATCTTTATTAATCACTTCATCGATTTAGGGGTTCACATTGGTGCACAGAAAAGGGGGACGGGGTCTACGATGCCCCGAAAGGTAGGGGGTGCATGGACGAAAATATAGCGCGTGTTATATAATTATGTATTATATACGTGTATTCCAACAATTCCACTTTGGTCTGGTAATACATTCGCCGCTAATCGAAATTACCATTTTATGTCTTGAAAATCAGCCAAATTGATCTTTATTAATCACTTCATCGATTTAGGGGTGAATATTGGTGCACAGAAAAGGGGGACGGGGTCTACGATGCCCCGAAAGGTAGGGGGTGCATGGACGAAAATATAGCGCGTGTTATATAATTATGTATTATATACGTGTATTCCAACAATTCCACTTTGGTCTGGTAATACATTCGCCGCTAATCGAAATCACCATTTTATGTCTTGAAAATCAACCAAATTGATCTTTTTTAATCACTTCATCGATTTAGGGGTGAACATTGGTGCACAGAAAAGGGGGACGGGGTGTACGATGCCCCGAAAGGTAGGGGGTGCATGGACGAAAATTTAGCGCGTGTTATATAATTATGTATTATATACGTGTATTCCAACAATTCCACTTTGGTCTGGTAATACATTCGCCGCTAATCAAAATCACCATTTTATGTCTTGAAAATCAACCAAATTGATCTTTATTAATCACTTCATCGATTTAGGGGTAAACATTGGTGCACAGAAAAGGGGGACGGGGTCTACGATGCCCCGAAAGGTAGGGGGTGCATGGACGAAAATATAGCGCGTGTTATATAATTATGTAGTATATACTGATATACGTGTATTCTAACAATTCCACTTTGGTCTGGTAATACATTCGCCGCTAATCGAAATCACCATTTTATGTCTTGAAAATCAACCAAATTGATCTTTATTAATCACTTCATCGATTTAGGGATGAACATTGGTGCACATAAAAGGGGGACGGGGTCTACGATGCCTCGAAAGGTAGGGGGTGCATGGACGAAAATATAGCGCGTGTTATATAATTATGTATTATATACGTGTATTCCAACAATTCCACTTTGGTCTGGTAATACATTCGCCGCTAATCGAAATCACCATTTTATGTCTTGAAAATCAACCAAATTGATCTTTATTAATCACTTCATCGATTTAGGGGTGAACATTGGTGCACAGAAAAGGGGGACGGGGTCTACGATGCCCCGAAAGGTAGGGGGTGCATGGACGAAAATATAGCGCGTGTTATATAATTATGTATTATATACGTGTATTCCAACAATTCCACTTTGGTCTGGTAATACATTCGCCGCTAATCGAAATCACCTTTTTATGTCTTGAAAATCAACCAAATTGATCTTTATTAATCACTTCATCGATTAAGGGGTGAACACTGGTGCACAGAAAAGGGGGACGAGGTCTACGATGCCACGAAAGGTAGGGGGTGCATGGACGAAAATATAGCGCGTGTTATATAATTATGTATTATATACGTGTATTCCAACAATTCCACTTTGGTCTGGTAATACATTCGCCGCTAATCGAAATCACCTCTTTATGTCTTGAAAATCGACCAAATTGATCTTTATAAATCACTTCATCGATTTAGGGGTGAACATTGGTGCACAGAAAAGGGGGACGGGGTCTACGATGCCCCAAAAGGTAGGGGGTGCATGGACGAAAATATAGCGCGTGTTATATAATTATGTATTATATACGTGTATTCCAACAATTCCACTTTGGTCTGGTAATACATTCGCCGCTAATCGAAATCACCATTTTATGTCTTGAAAATCAACCAAATTGATCTTTATTAATCACTTCATCGATTTAGGGGTGAACATTGGTGCACAGTAAAGGGGGACGGGGTCTACGATGCCCCGAAAGGTAGGGGGTGCATGGACGAAAATATAGCGCGTGTTATATAATTATGTATTATATACGTGTATTCCAACAATTCTACTTGGTCTTGTAATACATTCGCCGCTAATCGAAATCACCATTTTATGTCTTGAAAATCAACCAAATTGATCTGTATTAATCACTTCATCGATTTATTGGTGAACATTGGTGCACAGAAAAGGGGGACGGGGTCTACGATGCCCCGAAAGGTAGGGGGTGCATGGACGAAAATATAGCGCGTGTTATATAATTATGTATTATATACGTGTATTCCAACAATTCCACTTTGGTCTGGTAATACATTCGCCGCTAATCGAAATCACCATTTTATGTCTTGAAAATCAACCAAATTGATCTTTTTTAATCACTTCATCGATTTAGGGGTGAACATTGGTGCACAGAAAAGGGGGACGGGGTGTACAATGCCCCGAAAGGTAGGGGGTGCATGGACGAAAATTTAGCGCGTGTTATATAATTATGTATTATATACGTGTATTCCAACAATTCCACTTTGGTCTGGTAATACATTCGCCGCTCATCAAAATCACCATTTTATGTCTTGAAAATCAACCAAATTGATCTTTATTAATCACTTCATCGATTTAGGGGTGAACATTGGTGCACAGAAAAGGGGGACGGGGTCTACGATGCCCCGAAAGGTAGGGGGTGCATGGACGAAAATATAGCGCGTGTTATATAATTATGTAGTATATACGTGTATTCTAACAATTCCACTTTGGTCTTGTAATACATTCGCCGCTAATCGAAATCACCATTTTATGTCTTGAAAATCAACCAAATTGATCTGTATTAATCACTTCATCGATTTATTGGTGAACATTGGTGCACAGAAAAGGGGGACGGGGTCTACGATGCCCCGAAAGGTAGGGGGTGCATGGACGAAAATATAGCGCGTGTTATATAATTATGTATTATATACGTGTATTCCAACAATTCCACTTTGGTCTGGTAATACATTCGCCGCTAATCGAAATCACCATTTTATGTCTTGAAAATCAACCAAATTGATCTTTTTTAATCACTTCATCGATTTAGGGGTGAACATTGGTGCACAGAAAAGGGGGACGGGGTGTACGATGCCCCGAAAGGTAGGGGGTGCATGGACGAAAATTTAGCGCGTGTTATATAATTATGTATTATATATGTGTATTCCAACAATTCCACTTTGGTCTGGTAATACATTCGCCGCTCATCAAAATCACCATTTTATGTCTTGAAAATCAACCAAATTGATCTTTATTAATCATTTCATCGATTTAGGGGTGAACATTGGTGCACAGAAAAGGGGGACGGGGTCTACGATGCCCCGAAAGGTAGGGGGTGCATGGACGAAAATATAGCGCGTGTTATATAATTATGTATTATATACGTGTATTCCAACAATTCCACTTTGGTCTGGTAATACATTCGCCGCTAATCGAAATCACCATTTTATGTCTTGAAAATCAACCAAATTGATCTTTTTTAATCACTTCATCGATTTAGGGGTGAACATTGGTGCACAGAAAAGGGGGACGGGGTGTACGATGCCCCGAAAGGTAGGGGGTGCATGGACGAAAATTTAGCGCGTGTTATATAATTATGTATTATATACGTGTATTCCAACAATTCCACTTTGGTCTGGTAATACATTCGCCGCTAATCAAAATCACCATTTTATGTCTTGAAAATCAACCAAATTGATCTTTTTTAATCACTTCATCGATTTAGGGGTTAACATTGGTGCACAGAAAAGGGGGACGGGGTGTACGATGCCCCGAAAGGTAGGGGGTGCATGGACGAAAATTTAGCGCGTGTTATATAATTATGTATTATATACGTGTATTCCAACAATTCCACTTTGGTCTGGTAATACATTCGCCGCTAATCAAAATCACCATTTTATGTCTTGAAAATCAACCAAATTGATCTTTATTAATCACTTCATCGATTTAGGGGTAAACATTGGTGCACAGAAAAGGGGGACGGGGTCTACGATGCCCCGAAAGGTAGGGGGTGCATGGACGAAAATATAGCGCGTGTTATATAATTATGTAGTATATACGTGTATTCCAACAATTCCACTTTGGTCTGGTAATACATTCGCCGCTAATCGAAATTACCATTTTATGTCTTGAAAATCAGCCAAATTGATCTTTATTAATCACTTCATCGATTTAGGGGTTCACATTGGTGCACAGAAAAGGGGGACGGGGTCTACGATGCCCCGAAAGGTAGGGGGTGCATGGACGAAAATATAGCGCGTGTTATATAATTATGTATTATATACGTGTATTCCAACAATTCCACTTTGGTCTGGTAATACATTCGCCGCTAATCGAAATTACCATTTTATGTCTTGAAAATCAGCCAAATTGATCTTTATTAATCACTTCATCGATTTAGGGGTGAATATTGGTGCACAGAAAAGGGGGACGGGGTCTACGATGCCCCGAAAGGTAGGGGGTGCATGGACGAAAATATAGCGCGTGTTATATAATTATGTATTATATACGTGTATTCCAACAATTCCACTTTGGTCTGGTAATACATTCGCCGCTAATCGAAATCACCATTTTATGTCTTGAAAATCAACCAAATTGATCTTTTTTAATCACTTCATCGATTTAGGGGTGAACATTGGTGCACAGAAAAGGGGGACGGGGTGTACGATGCCCCGAAAGGTAGGGGGTGCATGGACGAAAATTTAGCGCGTGTTATATAATTATGTATTATATACGTGTATTCCAACAATTCCACTTTGGTCTGGTAATACATTCGCCGCTAATCAAAATCACCATTTTATGTCTTGAAAATCAACCAAATTGATCTTTATTAATCACTTCATCGATTTAGGGGTAAACATTGGTGCACAGAAAAGGGGGACGGGGTCTACGATGCCCCGAAAGGTAGGGGGTGCATGGACGAAAATATAGCGCGTGTTATATAATTATGTAGTATATACTGATATACGTGTATTCTAACAATTCCACTTTGGTCTGGTAATACATTCGCCGCTAATCGAAATCACCATTTTATGTCTTGAAAATCAACCAAATTGATCTTTATTAATCACTTCATCGATTTAGGGATGAACATTGGTGCACATAAAAGGGGGACGGGGTCTACGATGCCTCGAAAGGTAGGGGGTGCATGGACGAAAATATAGCGCGTGTTATATAATTATGTATTATATACGTGTATTCCAACAATTCCACTTTGGTCTGGTAATACATTCGCCGCTAATCGAAATCACCATTTTATGTCTTGAAAATCAACCAAATTGATCTTTATTAATCACTTCATCGATTTAGGGGTGAACATTGGTGCACAGAAAAGGGGGACGGGGTCTACGATGCCCCGAAAGGTAGGGGGTGCATGGACGAAAATATAGCGCGTGTTATATAATTATGTATTATATACGTGTATTCCAACAATTCCACTTTGGTCTGGTAATACATTCGCCGCTAATCGAAATCACCTTTTTATGTCTTGAAAATCAACCAAATTGATCTTTATTAATCACTTCATCGATTAAGGGGTGAACACTGGTGCACAGAAAAGGGGGACGAGGTCTACGATGCCACGAAAGGTAGGGGGTGCATGGACGAAAATATAGCGCGTGTTATATAATTATGTATTATATACGTGTATTCCAACAATTCCACTTTGGTCTGGTAATACATTCGCCGCTAATCGAAATCACCTCTTTATGTCTTGAAAATCGACCAAATTGATCTTTATAAATCACTTCATCGATTTAGGGGTGAACATTGGTGCACAGAAAAGGGGGACGGGGTCTACGATGCCCCAAAAGGTAGGGGGTGCATGGACGAAAATATAGCGCGTGTTATATAATTATGTATTATATACGTGTATTCCAACAATTCCACTTTGGTCTGGTAATACATTCGCCGCTAATCGAAATCACCATTTTATGTCTTGAAAATCAACCAAATTGATCTTTATTAATCACTTCATCGATTTAGGGGTGAACATTGGTGCACAGTAAAGGGGGACGGGGTCTACGATGCCCCGAAAGGTAGGGGGTGCATGGACGAAAATATAGCGCGTGTTATATAATTATGTATTATATACGTGTATTCCAACAATTCTACTTGGTCTTGTAATACATTCGCCGCTAATCGAAATCACCATTTTATGTCTTGAAAATCAACCAAATTGATCTGTATTAATCACTTCATCGATTTATTGGTGAACATTGGTGCACAGAAAAGGGGGACGGGGTCTACGATGCCCCGAAAGGTAGGGGGTGCATGGACGAAAATATAGCGCGTGTTATATAATTATGTATTATATACGTGTATTCCAACAATTCCACTTTGGTCTGGTAATACATTCGCCGCTAATCGAAATCACCATTTTATGTCTTGAAAATCAACCAAATTGATCTTTTTTAATCACTTCATCGATTTAGGGGTGAACATTGGTGCACAGAAAAGGGGGACGGGGTGTACAATGCCCCGAAAGGTAGGGGGTGCATGGACGAAAATTTAGCGCGTGTTATATAATTATGTATTATATACGTGTATTCCAACAATTCCACTTTGGTCTGGTAATACATTCGCCGCTCATCAAAATCACCATTTTATGTCTTGAAAATCAACCAAATTGATCTTTATTAATCACTTCATCGATTTAGGGGTGAACATTGGTGCACAGAAAAGGGGGACGGGGTCTACGATGCCCCGAAAGGTAGGGGGTGCATGGACGAAAATATAGCGCGTGTTATATAATTATGTAGTATATACGTGTATTCTAACAATTCCACTTTGGTCTTGTAATACATTCGCCGCTAATCGAAATCACCATTTTATGTCTTGAAAATCAACCAAATTGATCTGTATTAATCACTTCATCGATTTATTGGTGAACATTGGTGCACAGAAAAGGGGGACGGGGTCTACGATGCCCCGAAAGGTAGGGGGTGCATGGACGAAAATATAGCGCGTGTTATATAATTATGTATTATATACGTGTATTCCAACAATTCCACTTTGGTCTGGTAATACATTCGCCGCTAATCGAAATCACCATTTTATGTCTTGAAAATCAACCAAATTGATCTTTTTTAATCACTTCATCGATTTAGGGGTGAACATTGGTGCACAGAAAAGGGGGACGGGGTGTACGATGCCCCGAAAGGTAGGGGGTGCATGGACGAAAATTTAGCGCGTGTTATATAATTATGTATTATATATGTGTATTCAAACAATTCCACTTTGGTCTGGTAATACATTCGCCGCTCATCAAAATCACCATTTTATGTCTTGAAAATCAACCAAATTGATCTTTATTAATCACTTCATCGATTTAGGGGTGAACATTGGTGCACAGAAAAGGGGGACGGGGTCTACGATGCCCCGAAAGGTAGGGGGTGCATGGACGAAAATATAGCGCGTGTTATATAATTATGTATTATATACGTGTATTCCAACAATTCCACTTTGGTCTGGTAATACATTCGCCGCTAATCGAAATCACCTTTTTATGTCTTGAAAATCAACCAAATTGATCTTTATTAATCACTTCATCGATTTAGGGGTGAACATTGGTGCACAGAAAAGGGGGACGGGGTCTACGATGCCACGAAAGGTAGGGGGTGCATGGACGAAAATATAGCGCGTGTTATATAATTATGTATTATATACGTGTATTCCAACAATTCCACTTTGGTCTGGTAATACATTCGCCGCTAATCGAAATCACCTTTTTATGTCTTGAAAATCGACCAAATTTATCTTTATAAATCACTTCATCGATTTAGGGGTGAACATTGGTGCACAGAAAAGGGGGACGGGGTCTACGATGCCCCAAAAGGTAGGGGGTGCATGGACGAAAATATAGCGCGTGTTATATAATTATGTATTATATACGTGTATTCCAACAATTCCACTTTGGTCTGGTAATACATTCGCCGCTAATCGAAATCACCATTTTATGTCTTGAAAATCAACCAAATTGATCTTTATTAATCACTTCATCGATTTAGGGGTGAACATTGGTGCACAGAAAAGGGGGACGGGGTCTACGATGCCCCGAAAGGTAGGGGGTGCATGGACGAAAATATAGCGCGTGTTATATAATTATGTATTATATACGTGTATTCCAACAATTCCACTTTGGTCTTGTAATACATTCGCCGCTAATCGAAATCACCATTTTATGTCTTGAAAATCAACCAAATTGATCTTTATTAATCACTTCATCGATTTATTGGTGAACATTGGTGCACAGAAAAGGGGGACGGGGTCTACGATGCCCCGAAAGGTAGGGGGTGCATGGACGAAAATATAGCGCGTGTTATATAATTATGTATTATATACGTGTATTCCAACAATTCCACTTTGGTCTGGTAATACATTCGCCGCTAATCGAAATCACCATTTTATGTCTTGAAAATCAACCAAATTGATCTTTATTAATCACTTCATCGATTTAGGGGTGAACATTGGTGCACAGAAAAGGGGGACGGGGTCTACGATGCCCCGAAAGGTAGGGGGTGCATGGACGAAAATATAGCGCGTGTTATATAATTATGTATTATTTACGTGTATTCCAACAATTCCACTTTGGTCTGGTAATACATTCGCCGCTAATCGAAATCACCTTTTTATGTCTTGAAAATCGACCAAATTGATCTTCATAAATCACTCCATCGATCTAGGGGTGAACATTGGTGCACAGAAAAGGGGGACGGGGTCTACGATGCCCCGAAAGGTAGGGGGTGCATGGACGAAAATATAGCGCGTGTTATATAATTATGTATTATATACGTGTATTCCAACAATTCCACTTTGGTCTGGTAATACATTCGCCGCTAATCGAAATCACCATTTTATGTCTTGAAAATCAACCAAATTGATCTTTTTTAATCACTTCATCGATTTAGGGGTGAACATTGGTGCACAGAAAAGGGGGACGGGGTGTACGATGCCCCGAAAGGTAGGGGGTGCATGGACGAAAATTTAGCGCGTGTTATATAATTATGTATTATATACGTGTATTCCAACAATTCCACTTTGGTCTGGTAATACATTCGCCGCTAATCAAAATCACCATTTTATGTCTTGAAAATCAACCAAATTGATCTTTATTAATCACTTCATCGATTTAGGGGTAAACATTGGTGCACAGAAAAGGGGGACGGGGTCTACGATGCCCCGAAAGGTAGGGGGTGCATGGACGAAAATATAGCGCGTGTTATATAATTATGTAGTATATACTGATATACGTGTATTCTAACAATTCCACTTTGGTCTGGTAATACATTCGCCGCTAATCGAAATCACCATTTTATGTCTTGAAAATCAACCAAATTGATCTTTATTAATCACTTCATCGATTTAGGGATGAACATTGGTGCACATAAAAGGGGGACGGGGTCTACGATGCCTCGAAAGGTAGGGGGTGCATGGACGAAAATATAGCGCGTGTTATATAATTATGTAGTATATACGTGTATTCCAACAATTCCACTTTGGTCTGGTAATACATTCGCCGCTAATCGAAATCACCATTTTATGTCTTGAAAATCAACCAAATTGATCTTTATTAATCACTTCATCGATTTAGGGGTGAACATTGGTGCACAGAAAAGGGGGACGGGGTCTACGATGCCCCGAAAGGTAGGGGGTGCATGGACGAAAATATAGCGCGTGTTATATAATTATGTATTATATACGTGTATTCCAACAATTCCACTTTGGTCTGGTAATACATTCGCCGCTAATCGAAATCACCTTTTTATGTCTTGAAAATCAACCAAATTGATCTTTATTAATCACTTCATCGATTAAGGGGTGAACACTGGTGCACAGAAAAGGGGGACGAGGTCTACGATGCCACGAAAGGTAGGGGGTGCATGGACGAAAATATAGCGCGTGTTATATAATTATGTATTATATACGTGTATTCCAACAATTCCACTTTGGTCTGGTAATACATTCGCCGCTAATCGAAATCACCTCTTTATGTCTTGAAAATCGACCAAATTGATCTTTATAAATCACTTCATCGATTTAGGGGTGAACATTGGTGCACAGAAAAGGGGGACGGGGTCTACGATGCCCCAAAAGGTAGGGGGTGCATGGACGAAAATATAGCGCGTGTTATATAATTATGTATTATATACGTGTATTCCAACAATTCCACTTTGGTCTGGTAATACATTCGCCGCTAATCGAAATCACCATTTTATGTCTTGAAAATCAACCAAATTGATCTTTATTAATCACTTCATCGATTTAGGGGTGAACATTGGTGCACAGTAAAGGGGGACGGGGTCTACGATGCCCCGAAAGGTAGGGGGTGCATGGACGAAAATATAGCGCGTGTTATATAATTATGTATTATATACGTGTATTCCAACAATTCTACTTGGTCTTGTAATACATTCGCCGCTAATCGAAATCACCATTTTATGTCTTGAAAATCAACCAAATTGATCTGTATTAATCACTTCATCGATTTATTGGTGAACATTGGTGCACAGAAAAGGGGGACGGGGTCTACGATGCCCCGAAAGGTAGGGGGTGCATGGACGAAAATATAGCGCGTGTTATATAATTATGTATTATATACGTGTATTCCAACAATTCCACTTTGGTCTGGTAATACATTCGCCGCTAATCGAAATCACCATTTTATGTCTTGAAAATCAACCAAATTGATCTTTTTTAATCACTTCATCGATTTAGGGGTGAACATTGGTGCACAGAAAAGGGGGACGGGGTGTACGATGCCCCGAAAGGTAGGGGGTGCATGGACGAAAATTTAGCGCGTGTTATATAATTATGTATTATATACGTGTATTCCAACAATTCCACTTTGGTCTGGTAATACATTCGCCGCTCATCAAAATCACCATTTTATGTCTTGAAAATCAACCAAATTGATCTTTATTAATCACTTCATCGATTTAGGGGTGAACATTGGTGCACAGAAAAGGGGGACGGGGTCTACGATGCCCCGAAAGGTAGGGGGTGCATGGACGAAAATATAGCGCGTGTTATATAATTATGTAGTATATACGTGTATTCTAACAATTCCACTTTGGTCTTGTAATACATTCGCCGCTAATCGAAATCACCATTTTATGTCTTGAAAATCAACCAAATTGATCTGTATTAATCACTTCATCGATTTATTGGTGAACATTGGTGCACAGAAAAGGGGGACGGGGTCTACGATGCCCCGAAAGGTAGGGGGTGCATGGACGAAAATATAGCGCGTGTTATATAATTATGTATTATATACGTGTATTCCAACAATTCCACTTTGGTCTGGTAATACATTCGCCGCTAATCGAAATCACCATTTTATGTCTTGAAAATCAACCAAATTGATCTTTTTTAATCACTTCATCGATTTAGGGGTGAACATTGGTGCACAGAAAAGGGGGACGGGGTGTACGATGCCCCGAAAGGTAGGGGGTGCATGGACGAAAATTTAGCGCGTGTTATATAATTATGTATTATATATGTGTATTCCAACAATTCCACTTTGGTCTGGTAATACATTCGCCGCTCATCAAAATCACCATTTTATGTCTTGAAAATCAACCAAATTGATCTTTATTAATCACTTCATCGATTTAGGGGTGAACATTGGTGCACAGAAAAGGGGGACGGGGTCTACGATGCCCCGAAAGGTAGGGGGTGCATGGACGAAAATATAGCGCGTGTTATATAATTATGTATTATATACGTGTATTCCAACAATTCCACTTTGGTCTGGTAATACATTCGCCGCTAATCGAAATCACCTTTTTATGTCTTGAAAATCAACCAAATTGATCTTTATTAATCACTTCATCGATTTAGGGGTGAACATTGGTGCACAGAAAAGGGGGACGGGGTCTACGATGCCACGAAAGGTAGGGGGTGCATGGACGAAAATATAGCGCGTGTTATATAATTATGTATTATATACGTGTATTCCAACAATTCCACTTTGGTCTGGTAATACATTCGCCGCTAATCGAAATCACCTTTTTATGTCTTGAAAATCGACCAAATTTATCTTTATAAATCACTTCATCGATTTAGGGGTGAACATTGGTGCACAGAAAAGGGGGACGGGGTCTACGATGCCCCAAAAGGTAGGGGGTGCATGGACGAAAATATAGCGCGTGTTATATAATTATGTATTATATACGTGTATTCCAACAATTCCACTTTGGTCTGGTAATACATTCGCCGCTAATCGAAATCACCATTTTATGTCTTGAAAATCAACCAAATTGATCTTTATTAATCACTTCATCGATTTAGGGGTGAACATTGGTGCACAGAAAAGGGGGACGGGGTCTACGATGCCCCGAAAGGTAGGGGGTGCATGGACGAAAATATAGCGCGTGTTATATAATTATGTATTATATACGTGTATTCCAACAATTCCACTTTGGTCTTGTAATACATTCGCCGCTAATCGAAATCACCATTTTATGTCTTGAAAATCAACCAAATTGATCTTTATTAATCACTTCATCGATTTATTGGTGAACATTGGTGCACAGAAAAGGGGGACGGGGTCTACGATGCCCCGAAAGGTAGGGGGTGCATGGACGAAAATATAGCGCGTGTTATATAATTATGTATTATATACGTGTATTCCAACAATTCCACTTTGGTCTGGTAATACATTCGCCGCTAATCGAAATCACCATTTTATGTCTTGAAAATCAACCAAATTGATCTTTATTAATCACTTCATCGATTTAGGGGTGAACATTGGTGCACAGAAAAGGGGGACGGGGTCTACGATGCCCCGAAAGGTAGGGGGTGCATGGACGAAAATATAGCGCGTGTTATATAATTATGTATTATTTACGTGTATTCCAACAATTCCACTTTGGTCTGGTAATACATTCGCCGCTAATCGAAATCACCTTTTTATGTCTTGAAAATCGACCAAATTGATCTTCATAAATCACTCCATCGATCTAGGGGTGAACATTGGTGCACAGAAAAGGGGGACGGGGTCTACGATGCCCCGAAAGGTAGGGGGTGCATGGACGAAAATATAGCGCGTGTTATATAATTATGTATTATATACGTGTATTCCAACAATTCCACTTTGGTCTGGTAATACATTCGCCGCTAATCGAAATCACCTTTTTATGTCTTGAAAATCGACCAAATTGATCTTTATAAATCACTTCATCGATTTAGGGGTGAACATTGGTGCAAAGAAAAGGGGGACGGGGTCTACGATGCCCCAAAAGGTAGGGGGTGCATGGACGAAAATATAGCGCGTGTTATATAATTATGTATTATATACGTGTATTCCAACAATTCCACTTTGGTCTGGTAATACATTCGCCGCTAATCGAAATCACCTTTTTATGTCTAGAAAATCAACCAAATTGATCTTTATTAATCACTTCATCGATTAAGGGGTGAACATTGGTGCACAGAAAAGAGGGACGGGGTCTACGATGCCCCGAAAGGTAGGGGGTGCATGGACGAAAATATAGCGCGTGTTATATAATTATGTATTATATACGTGTATTCCAACAATTCCACTTTGGTCTGGTAATACATTCGCCGCTAATCGAAATCACCATTTTATGTCTTGAAAATCAACCAAATTGATCTTTATTAATCACTTCATCGATTTAGGGGTGAACATTGGTGCACAGAAAAGGGGGACGGGGTCTACGATGCCCCGAAAGGTAGGGGGTGCATGGACGAAAATATAGCGCGTGTTATATAATTATGTATTATATACGTGTATTCCAACAATTCCACTTTGGTCTGGTAATACATTCGCCGCTAATCGAAATCACCTTTTTATGTCTTGAAAATCGACCAAATTGATCTTTATAAATCACTTCATCGATATAGGGGTGAACATTGGTGCACAGAAAAGGGGGACGGGGTCTACGATGCCCCGAAAGGTAGGGGGTGCATGGACGAAAATATAGCGCGTGTTATATAATTATGTATTATATACGTGTATTCCAACAATTCCACTTTGGTCTGGTAATACATTCGCCGCTAATCGAAATCACCATTTTATGTCTTGAAAATCAACCAAATTGATCTTTATTAATCACTTCATCGATTTAGGGGTGAACATTGGTGCACAGAAAAGGGGGACGGGGTCTACTATGCCCCGAAAGGTAGGGGGTGCATGGACGAAAATATAGCGCGTGTTATATAATCATGTAGTATATACGTGTATTCCAACAATTCCACTTTGGTCTGGTAATACATTCGCCGCTAATCGAAATCACCATTTTATGTCTTGAAAATCAACCAAATTGATCTTTATTAATCACTTCATCGATTTAGGGGTGAACATTGGTGCACAGAAAAGGGGGACGGGGTCTACGATGCCCCGAAAGGTAGGGGGTGCATGGACGAAAATATAGCGCGTGTTATATAATTATGTATTATATACGTGTATTCCAACAATTCCACTTTGGTCTGGTAATACATTCGCCGCTAATCGAAATCACCATTTTATGTCTTGAAAATCAACCAAATTGATCTTTATTAATCACTTCATCGATTTAGGGGTGAACATTGGTGCACAGAAAAGGGGGACGGGGTCTACGATGCCCCGAAAGGTAGGGGGTGCATGGACGAAAATATAGCGCGTGTTATATAATTATGTATTATATACGTGTATTCCAACAATTCCACTTTGGTCTGGTAATACATTCGCCGCTAATCGAAATCACCTTTTTATGTCTTGAAAATCGACCAAATTGATCTTTATAAATCACTTCATCGATTTAGGGGTGAACATTGGTGCACAGAAAAGGGGGACGGGGTCTACGATGCCCCAAAAGGTAGGGGGTGCATGGACGAAAATATAGCGCGTGTTATATAATTATGTATTATATACGTGTATTCCAACAATTCCACTTTGGTCTGGTAATACATTCGCCGCTAATCGAAATCACCTTTTTATGTCTTGAAAATCAACCAAATTGATCTTTATTAATCACTTCATCGATTTAGGGGTGAACATTGGTGCACAGAAAAGGGGGACGGGGTCTACGATGCCCCGAAAGGTAGGGGGTGCATGGACGAAAATATAGCGCGTGTTATATAAGTATGTATTATATACGTGTATTCCAACAATTCCACTTTGGTCTGGTAATACATTCGCCGCTAATCGAAATCACCATTTTATGTCTTGAAAATCGACCAAATTGATCTTTATTAATCACTCCATCGATCTAGGGGTGAACATTGGTGCACAGAAAAGGGGGACGGGGTCTACGATGCTCCGAAAGGTAGGGGGTGCATGGACGAAAATATAGCGCGTGTTATATAATTATGTATTATATACGTGTATTCCAACAATTCCACTTTGGTCTGGTAATACATTCGCCGCTAATCGAAATCACCTTTTTATGTCTTGAAAATCGACCAAATTGATCTTTATAAATCACTTCATCGATTTAGGGGTGAACATTGGTGCACAGAAAAGGGGGACGGGGTCTACGATGCCCCAAAAGGTAGGGGGTGCATGGACGAAAATATAGCGCGTGTTATATAATTATGTATTATATACGTGTATTCCAACAATTCCACTTTGGTCTGGTAATACATTCGCCGCTAATCGAAATCACCTTTTTATGTCTAGAAAATCAACCAAATTGATCGTTATTAATCACTTCATCGATTAAGGGGTGAACATTGGTGCACAGAAAAGAGGGACGGGGTCTACGATGCCCCGAAAGGTAGGGGGTGCATGGACGAAAATATAGCGCGTGTTATATAATTATGTATTATATACGTGTATTCCAACAATTCCACTTTGGTCTGGTAATACATTCGCCGCTAATCGAAATCACCATTTTATGTCTTGAAAATCAACAAAATTGATCTTTATTAATCACTTCATCGATTTAGGGGTGAACATTGGTGCACAGAAAAGGGGGACGGGGTCTACGATGCCCCGAAAGGTAGGGGGTGCATGGACGAAAATATAGCGCGTGTTATATAATTATGTATTATATACGTGTATTCCAACAATTCCACTTTGGTCTGGTAATACATTCGCCGCTAATCAAAATCACCATTTTATGTCTTGAAAATCAACCAAATTGATCTTTATTAATCACTTCATCGATTTAGGGGTGAACATTGGTGCACAGAAAAGGGGGACGGGGTCTACGATGCCCCGAAAGGTAGGGGGTGCATGGACGAAAATATAGCGCGTGTTATATAATTAAGTATTATATACGTGTATTCCAACAATTCCACTTTGGTCTGGTAATACATTCGCCGCTAATCGAAATCACCTTTTTATGTCTTGAAAATCGACCAAATTGATCTTTATAAATCACTTCATCGATATAGGGGTGAACATTGGTGCACAGAAAAGGGGGACGGGGTCTACGATGCCCCGAAAGGTAGGGGGTGCATGGACGAAAATATAGCGCGTGTTATATAATTATGTATTATATACGTGTATTCCAACAATTCCACTTTGGTCTGGTAATACATTCGCCGCTAATCGAAATCACCTTTTTATGTCTTGAAAATCAACCAAATTGATCTTTATTAATCACTTCATCGATTTAGGGGTGAACATTGATGCACAGAAAAGGGGGACGGGGTCTACGATGCCCCGAAAGGTAGGGGGTGCATGGACGAAAATATAGCGCGTGTTATATAATTATGTATTATATACGTGTATTCCAACAATTCCACTTTGGTCTGGTAATACATTCGCCGCTAATCGAAATCACCATTTTATGTCTTGAAAATCAACCAAATTGATCTTTATTAATCACTTCATCGATTAAGGGGTGAACATTGGTGCACAGAAAAGGGGGACGGGGTCTACGATGCCCCGAAAGGTAGGGGGTGCATGGACGAAAATATAGCGCGTGTTATATAAACATGTAGTATATACGTGTATTCCAACAATTCCACTTTGGTCTGGTAATACATTCGCCGCTAATCGAAATCACCATTTTATGTCTTGAAAATCAACCAAATTGATCTTTATTAATCACTTCATCGATTTAGGGGTGAACATTGGTGCACAGAAAAGGGGGACGGGGTCTACGATGCCCCGAAAGGTAGGGGGTGCATGGACGAAAATATAGCGCGTGTTATATAATTATGTATTATATACGTGTATTCCAACAATTCCACTTTGGTCTGGTAATACATTCGCCGCTAATCGAAATCACCATTTTATGTCTTGAAAATCGACCAAATTGATCTTTATTAATCACTTCATCGATTTAGGGGTGAACATTGGTGCACAGAAAAGGGGGACGGGGTCTACGATGCCCCGAAAGGTAGGGGGTGCATGGACGAAAATATAGCGCGTGTTATATAATTATGTATTATATACGTGTATTCCAACAATTCCACTTTGGTCTGGTAATACATTCGCCGCTAATCGAAATCACCTTTTTATGTCTTGAAAATCGACCAAATTGATCTTTATTAATCACTTCATCGATTTAGGGGTGAACATTGGTGCACAGAAAAGGGGGACGGGGTCTACGATGCCCCGAAAGGTAGGGGGTGCATGGACGAAAATATAGCGCGTGTTATATAATTATGTAGTATATACGTGTATTCCAACAATTCCACTTTGGTCTGGTAATACATTCGCCGCTAATCGAAATCACCATTTTATGTCTTGAAAATCAACCAAATTGATCTTTATTAATCACTTCATCGATATAGGGGTGAACATTGGTGCACAGAAAAGGGGGACGGGGTCTACGATGCCCCGAAAGGTAGGGGGTGCATGGACGAAAATATAGCGCGTGTTATATAATCATGTAGTATATACGTGTATTCCAACAATTCCACTTTGGTCTGGTAATACATTCGCCGCTAATCGAAATCACCATTTTATGTCTTGAAAATCAACCAAATTGATCTTTATTTATCACTTCATCGATTTAGGGGTGAACATTGGTGCACAGAAAAGGGGGACGGGGTCTACGATGCCCCGAAAGGTAGGGGGTGCATGGACGAAAATATAGCGCGTGTTATATAATTATGTATTATATACGTGTATTCCAACAATTCCACTTTGGTCTGGTAATACATTCGCCGCTAATCGAAATCACCATTTTATGTCTTGAAAATCAACCAAATTGATCTGTATTAATCACTTCATCGATTTAGGGGTGAACATTGGTGCACAGAAAAGGGGGACGGGGTCTACGATGCCCCGAAAGGTAGGGGGTGCATGGACGAAAATATAGCGCGTGTTATATAATTATGTATTATATACGTGTATTCCAACAATTCCACTTTGGTCTGGTAATACATTCGCCGCTAATCGAAATCACCTTTTTATGTCTTGAAAATCGACCAAATTGATCTTTATAAATCACTTCATCGATATAGGGGTGAACATTGGTGCACAGAAAAGGGGGACGGGGTCTACGATGCCCCGAAAGGTAGGGGGTGCATGGACGAAAATATAGCGCGTGTTATATAATTATGTATTATATACGTGTATTCCAACAATTCCACTTTGGTCTGGTAATACATTCGCCGCTAATCGAAATCACCTTTTTATGTCTTGAAAATCAACCAAATTGATCTTTATTAATCACTTCATCGATTTAGGGGTGAACATTGGTGCACAGAAAAGGGGGACGGGGTCTACGATGCCCCGAAAGGTAGGGGGTGCATGGACGAAAATATAGCGCGTGTTATATAATTATGTAGTATATACGTGTATTCCAACAATTCCACTTTGGTCTGGTAATACATTCGCCGCTAATCGAAATCACCATTTTATGTCTTGAAAATCAACCAAATTGATCTTTATTAATCACTTCATCGATTTAGGGGTGAACATTGGTGCACAGAAAAGGGGGACGGGGTCTACGATGCCCCGAAAGGTAGGGGGTGCATGGACGAAAATATAGCGCGTGTTATATAATCATGTAGTATATACGTGTATTCCAACAATTCCACTTTGGTCTGGTAATACATTCGCCGCTAATCGAAATCACCATTTTATGTCTTGAAAATCAACCAAATTGATCTTTATTTATCACTTCATCGATTTAGGGGTGAACATTGGTGCACAGAAAAGGGGGACGGGGTCTACGATGCCCCGAAAGGTAGGGGGTGCATGGACGAAAATATAGCGCGTGTTATATAATTATGTATTATATACGTGTATTCCAACAATTCCACTTTGGTCTGGTAATACATTCGCCGCTAATCGAAATCACCATTTTATGTCTTGAAAATCAACCAAATTGATCTGTATTAATCACTTCATCGATTTAGGGGTGAACATTGGTGCACAGAAAAGGGGGACGGGGTCTACGATGCCCCGAAAGGTAGGGGGTGCATGGACGAAAATATAGCGCGTGTTATATAATTATGTATTATATACGTGTATTCCAACAATTCCACTTTGGTCTGGTAATACATTCGCCGCTAATCGAAATCACCATTTTATGTCTTGAAAATCGACCAAATTGATCTTTATTAATCACTTCATCGATTTAGGGGTGAACATTGGTGCACAGAAAAGGGGGACGGGGTCTACGATGCCCCAAAAGGTAGGGGGTGCATGGACGAAAATATAGCGCGTGTTATATAATTATGTATTATATACGTGTATTCCAACAATTCCACTTTGGTCTGGTAATACATTCGCCGCTAATCGAAATCACCTTTTTATGTCTTGAAAATCGACCAAATTGATCTCTATAAATCACTTCATCGATTTAGGGGTGAACATTGGTGCACAGAAAAGGGGGACGGGGTCTACGATGCCCCAAAAGGTAGGGGGTGCATGGACGAAAATATAGCGCTTGTTATATAAGTATGTATTATATACGTGTATTCCAACAATTCCACTTTGGTCTGGTAATACATTCGCCGCTAATCGAAATCACCTTTTTATGTCTTGAAAATCAACCAAATTGTCTGTATTAATCACTTCATCGATTTAGGGGTGAACATTGGTGCACAGAAAAGGGGGACGGGGTCTACGATGCCCCGAAAGGTAGGGGGTGCATGGACGAAAATATAGCGCGTGTTATATAAGTATGTATTATATACGTGTATTCCAACAATTCCACTTTGGTCTGGTAATACATTCGCCGCTAATCGAAATCACCATTTTATGTCTTGAAAATCAACCAAATTGATCTTTATTAATCACTTCATCGATTTAGGGGTGAACATTGGTGCACAGAAAAGGGGGACGGGGTCTACGATGCCCCGAAAGGTAGGGGGTGCATGGACGAAAATATAGCGCGTGTTATATAATTATGTATTATATACGTGTATTCCAACAATTCCACTTTGGTCTGGTAATACATTCGCCGCTAATCGAAATCACCATTTTATGTCTTGAAAATCGACCATATTGATCTTTATTAATCACTTCATCGATTTAGGTGTGAACATTGGTGCACAGAAAAGGGGGACGGGGTCTACGATGCCCCGAAAGGTAGGGGGTGCATGGACGAAAATATAGCGCGTGTTATATAATTATGTATTATATACGTGTATTCCAACAATTCCACTTTGGTCTGGTAATACATTCGCCGCTAATCGAAATCACCTTTTTATGTCTTGAAAATCGACCAAATTGATCTTTATAAATCACTTCATCGATTTAGGGGTGAACATTGGTGCACAGAAAAGGGGGACGGGGTCTACGATGCCCCAATAGGTAGGGGGTGCATGGACGAAAATATAGCGCGTGTTATATAATTATGTATTATATACGTGTATTCCAACAATTCCACTTTGGTCTGGTAATACATTCGCCGCTAATCGAAATTACTTTTTTATGTCTTGAAAATCAACCAAATTGATCTTTATTAATCACTTCATCGATTTAGGGGTGAACATTGGTGCACAGAAAAGAGGGACGGGGTCTACGATGCCCCGAAAGGTAGGGGGTGCATGGACGAAAATATAGCGCGTGTTATATAAGTATGTATTATATACACGTGTATTCCAACAATTCCACTTTGGTCTGGTAATACATTCGCCGCTAATCGAAATCACCATTTAATGTCTTGAAAATCAACCAAATTGATCTTTATTAATCACTTCATCGATTTAGGGGTGAACATTGGTGCACAGAAAAGGGGGACGGGGTCTACGATGCCCCGAAAGGTAGGGGGTGCATGGACGAAAATATAGCGCGTGTTATATAATTATGTATTATATACGTGTATTCCAACAATTCAACTTTGGTCTGGTAATACATTCGCCACTAATCAAAATCACCATTTTATGTCTTGAAAATCAACCAAATTGATCTTTATTAATCACTTCATCGATTTAAGGGTGAACATTGGTGCACAGAAAAGGGGGACGGGGTCTACGATGCCCCGAAAGGTAGGGGGTGCATGGACGAAAATATAGCGCGTGTTATATAATTATGTATTATATACGTGTATTCCAACAATTCCACTTTGGTCTGGTAATACATTCGCCGCTAATCGAAATCACCATTTTATGTCTTGAAAATCAACCAAATTGATCTTTATTAATCACTTCATCGATTTAGGGGTGAACATTGGTGCACAGAAAAGGGGGACGGGGTCTACGATGCCCCGAAAGGTAGGGGTTGCATGGACGAAAATATACCGCGTGTTATATAATTATGTATTATATACGTGTATTCCAACAATTCCACTTTGGTCTGGTAATACATTCGCCGCTAATCGAAATCACCATTTTATGTCTTGAAAATCAACCAAATTGATCTTTATTAATCACTTCATCGATTTAGGGGTGAACATTGGTGCACAGAAAAGGGGGACGGGGTCTACGATGCCCAGAAAGGTAGGGGGTGCATGGACGAAAATATAGCGCGTGTTATATAATTATGTATTATATACGTGTATTCCAACAATTCCACTTTGGTCTGGTAATACATTCGCCGCAAATCGAAATCACCTTTTTATGTCTTGAAAATCGACCAAATTGATCTTTATAAATCACTTCATTGATTTATTTATTTATTTATTTATTTATTTATTCTCGAATATTTATACAGAGTGGCCTGATCAGCATTAAAAAAACATACGAAAAACATAGTAACAGGTCATTATGAGATACATAAAAAAGGAACAAATACAAAGTAAAATACGAAAATATATTACGAGTTACAGATGGCAAGATTATAAATACGCAAGATATTAACATTAAAAGCTGGTCTACCTCAGGGCCCTGTGATTATATATATACATGTATAGAATGAAAAATAAAAATGAAAGATCGTTAAAACATAAGGCAATGTATCACACAGTACTAATAAATTTAATTTTGGAATAAAAAAAAAACAAGCAGAAGACATATCGCATCATTGGAAATTTCATCACTAATATACTTCGAGATAAAAAGAAAGAAAAATAAAACAAACAAAACACTACACGCTTTAATGTCTAAATAATAAGTGGGAAACACAGAAAGACAAGAAAAGAGCAGCAATCAAGATTAAGAGTACTAGGAACGGCACGGACAAGAGAATAGTGGGTGATAAGTGTATTGTATACTGATTAAAATGAAGGATATGATTTGTCTATTTGTGTTTAAGTTGGTATTTGAAAGAATGTACGGATTTTGAAAATCTTGTTTGGTCAGGTAGCTGGTTCCAATTTAAAGAGCCTAGGAACAGAAAAGATTTTTGGTAAAAGGTCGTACGACATTTTGGCAATCTCAAGAGCAATTTGTCAGAACTACGTGTGGTTCTCGTAGAGACATCATCGACAAATGAAAGTCTATCGTATAAAATGGCGGGCGATAATTTGTTGACACACTTATACATAAGAACACATGAGGCTCTATGGAGAACTTTGTTTAGAGAGGGCCAATCTAGTTCTTTAAACACGATTTCAGAACGTGTCATCCATGTGCGATTTGATATCAGATACGCTGCTCTTTTATGTAACCTGTTAAGCGTGTCGTAATTTCCTTCTGATCTCCCAAACCAAACATTAGAACAATAAAGGATATGGGGAATGACATATCCCCAATAAAGTTTGGAAAGTTGAGATTGATTAAAATAATGTTTATTCCTGCGAATAATTCCAAGCTTACGTTTGATAAGGTTTGAAATTGAATTGGTATGTTGCTTAAAGTCAAGGCAATTATCAATTGTTACGCCCAAACACTTCACTTCATTTACACATTCTAGAGTACAGCCATGTATATTTATTGATATTTGTTGATTATGGGTAGTACTTAGTTTTTGTTTTGACCCTAATAGCATTACTTTTGTTTTATTATAGTTTAAGATCAGTTTGTTATTTCTTATCCATGAATAGGTCTCGTATAGTGCCTGGGTTAGATTGGTTTCGACCTCTGCTTTAGTCTTACCAGATACTGAAATAGTAGTGTCATCTGCGTACATATATACTGAGGCACTAGTAACATGATTTGATAAGTCGTTGATAAATAGTGAGAACAGAACCGGGGCAAGAATTGAGCCCTGAGGAACACCTACATTAATTTCTTTCGTAGAAGACTTTTCATTACCAAAAGAAACGAATTGTCTGCGGTTTTCTAAGTACGATTCAAACCATTTTAAACACGATCGAGAGCAGCCACATGATTTAAGTTTTCTGAGGAGAAGCGAATGGTCTACTGTGTCGAAAGCACGACGTAAGTCAATGAATGCAACACCGTTCAGTCTCCCACCATCCACTTGCTTCGACCAATCATCAACCATACAAAGTAGTGCTGTCTCGCATGAATGATTAGGCCTAAAGCCAAACTGATTAGGAGACAATATTTCTTGTTGAAGAAGATGTTTTAGAAGGCTTGAACTTACAGCTCTTTCAATGATCTTGGAGAGCACAGGTAAAATAGCTATCGGTCTATAATTCTGAACAAATGCTTTATCACCTGATTTGGGAATTGGTTGAATTCTAGCAGTTTTCCATTCGGTTGGAAACAGTCCTTCATTTAATGATAGGTTCAAGATATAAACAAGCGTGGACAAAACGATAGGGACGGTAATTAAAAGTTTTAACAGTTTTACAGACAAGTTATCATGTCCAGTAGCTTTCTTGCACGAGAGATTATTTATAGTTTTTACCACAAAGTCGTGGGTAATCAATGGTGCATTATATTCTACGTTTTCGTCTACAGAGTTACAAACATCAGTGCGAACATCATATTGAACATCATATTGAGATGTCGATGATTTAGGGGTGAACATTGGTGCACAGAAAAGGGGGACGGGGTCTACGATGCCCCGAAAGGTAGGGGGTGCATGGACGAAAATATAGCGCGTGTTATATAATTATGTATTATATACGTGTATTCCAACAATTCCACTTTGGTCTGGTAATACATTCGCCGCTAATCGAAATCACCTTTTTATGTCTTGAAAATCGACCAAATTGATCTTTATAAATCACTTCATCGATTTAGGGGTGAACATTGGTGCACAGAAAAGGGGGACGGGGTCTACGATGCCCCAAAAGGTAGGGGGTGCATGGACGAAAATATAGCGCGTGTTATATAATTATGTATTATATACGTGTATTCCAACAATTCCACTTTGGTCTGGTAATACATTCGCCGCTAATCGAAATCACCTTTTTATGTCTTGAAAATCAATCAAATTGATCTTTATTAATCACTTCATCGATTTAGGGGTGAACATTGGTGCACAGAAAAGGGGGACGGGGTCTACGATGCCCCGAAAGGTAGGGGGTGCATGGACGAAAATATAGCGCGTGTTATATAATTATGTATTATATACGTGTATTCCAACAATTCCACTTTGGTCTGGTAATACATTCGCCGCTAATCGAAATCACCATTTTATGTCTTGAAAATCAACCAAATTGATCTTTATTAATCACTTCATCGATTAAGGGGTGAACATTGGTGCACAGAAAAGGGGGACGGGGTCTACGATGCCCCGAAAGGTAGGGGGTGCATGGACGAAAATATAGCGCGTGTTATATAATTATGTATTATATACGTGTATTCCGACAATTCCACTTTGGTCTGGTAATACATTCGCCGCTAATCAAAATCACCATTTTATGTCTTGAAAATCAACCAAATTGATCTTTATTTATCACTTCATCGATTTAGGGGTGAACATTGGTGCACAGAAAAGGGGGACGGGGTCTACGATGCCCCGAAAGGTAGGGGGTGCATGGACGAAAATATAGCGCGTGTTATATAATTATGTATTATATACGTGTATTCCAACAATTCCACTTTGGTCTGGTAATACATTCGCCGCTAATCGAAATCACCATTTTATGTCTTGAAAATCAACCAAATTGATCTTTATTAATCACTTCATCGATTTAGGGGTGAACATTGGTGCACAGAAAAGGGGGACGGGGTCTACGATGCCCCGAAAGGTAGGGGGTGCATGGACGAAAATATAGCGCGTGTTATATAATTATGTATTATATACGTGTATTCATACAATTCCACTTTGGTCTGGTAATACATTCGCCGCTAATCGAAATCACCATTTTATGTCTTGAAAATCAACCAAATTGATCTTTATTAATCACTTCATCGATTTAGGGGTGAACATTGGTGCACAGAAATAGGGGACGGGGTCTACGATGCCCAGAAAGGTAGGGGGTGCATGGACGAAAATATAGCGCGTGTTATATAATTATGTATTATATACGTGTATTCCAACAATTCCATATTGGTCTGGTAATACATTCGCCGCTAATCGAAATCACCTTTTTATGTCTTGAAAATCGACCAAATTGATCTTTATAAATCACTTCATTGATTTAGGGGTGAACATTGGTGCACAGAAAAGGGGGACGGGGTCTACGATGCCCCGAAAGGTAGGGGGTGCATGGACGAAAATATAGCGCGTGTTATATAATTATGTATTATATACGTGTATTCCAACAATTCCACTTTGGTCTGGTAATACATTCGCCGCTAATCGAAATCACCTTTTTATGTCTTGAAAATCGACCAAATTGATCTTTATAAATCACTTCATCGATTTAGGGGTGAACATTGGTGCAGAGAAAAGGGGGACGGGGTCTACGATGCCCCGAAAGGTAGGGGGTGCATGGACGAAAATATAGTGCGTGTTATATAATTATGTATTATATACGTGTATTCCAACAATTCCACTTTGGTCTGGTAATACATTCGCCGCTAATCGAAATCACCTTTTTATGTCTTGAAAATCAATCAAATTGATCTTTATTAATCACTTCATCGATTTAGGGGTGAACATTGGTGCACAGAAAAGGGGGACGGGGTCTACGATGCCCCGAAAGGTAGGGGGTGCATGGACGAAAATATAGCGCGTGTTATATAATTATGTATTATATACGTGTATTCCAACAATTCCACTTTGGTCTGGTAATACATTCGCCGCTAATCGAAATCACCATTTTATGTCTTGAAAATCAACCAAATTGATCTTTATTAATCGCTTCATCGATTAAGGGGTGAACATTGGTGCACAGAAAAGGGGGACGGGGTCTACGATGCCCCGAAAGGTAGGGGGTGCATGGACGAAAATATAGCGCGTGTTATATAATTATGTATTATATACGTGTATTCCGACAATTCCACTTTGGTCTGGTAATACATTCGCCGCTAATCAAAATCACTATTTTATGTCTTGAAAATCAACCAAATTGATTTTTATTTATCACTTCATCGATTTAGGGGTGAACATTGGTGCACAGAAAAGGGGGACGGGGTCTACGATGCCCCGAAAGGTAGGGGGTGCATGGACGAAAATATAGCGCGTGTTATATAATTATGTATTATATACGTGTATTCCAACAATTCCACTTTGGTCTGGTAATACATTCGCCGCTAATCGAAATCACCATTTTATGTCTTGAAAATCAACCAAATTGATCTTTATTAATCACTTCATCGATTTAGGGGTGAACATTGGTGCACAGAAAAGGGGGACGGGGTCTACGATGCCCCGAAAGGTAGGGGGTGCATGGACGAAAATATAGCGCGTGTTATATAATTATGTATTATATACGTGTATTCCGACAATTCCACTTTGGTCTGGTAATACATTCGCCGCTAATCGAAATCACCATTTTATGTCTTGAAAATCAACCAAATTGATCTTTATTAATCACTTCATCGATTTAGGGGTGAACATTGGTGCACAAAAAAGGGGGACGGGGTCTACGATGCCCCGAAAGGTAGGGGGTGCATGGACGAAAATATAGCGCGTGTTATATAATTATGTATTATATACGTGTATTCCAACAATTCCACTTTGGTCTGGTAATACATTCGCCGCTAATCGAAATCACCATTTTATGTCTTGAAAATCAACCAAATTGATCTTTATTAATCACTTCATCGATTTAGGGGTGAACATTGGTGCACAAAAAAGGGGGACGGGGTCTACGATGCCCCGAAAGGTAGGGGGTGCATGGACGAAAATATAGCGCGTGTTATATAATTATGTATTATATACGTGTATTCCAACAATTCCACTTTGGTCTGGTAATACATTCGCCGCTAATCGAAATCACCTTTTTATGTCTTGAAAATCGACCAAATTGATCTTTATAAATCACTTCATCGATTTAGGGGTGAACATTGGTGCACAGAAAAGGGGGACGGGGTCTACGATGCCCCAATAGGTAGGGGGTGCATGGACGAAAATATAGCGCGTGTTATATAATTATGTATTATATACGTGTATTCCAACAATTCCACTTTGGTCTGGTAATACATTCGCCGCTAATCGAAATCACTTTTTTATGTCTTGAAAATCAACCAAATTGATCTTTATTAATCACTTCATCGATTTAGGGGTGAACATTGGTGCACAGAAAATGGGGACGGGGTCTACGATGCCCCGAAAGGTAGGGGGTGCATGGACGAAAATATAGCGCGTGTTATATAAGTATGTATTATATACGTGTATTCCAACAATTCCACTTTGGTCTGGTAATACATTCGCCGCTAATCGAAATCACCATTTTATGTCTTGAAAATCAACCAAATTGATCTTTATTAATCAATTCATCGATTTAGGGGTGAACATTGGTGCACAGAAAAGGGGGACGGGGTCTACGATGCCCCGAAAGGTAGGGGGTGCATGGACGAAAATATAGCGCGTGTTATATAATTATGTATTATATACGTGTATTCCAACAATTCCACTTTGGTCTGGTAATACATTCGCCGCTAATCAAAATCACCATTTTATGTCTTGAAAATCAACCAAATTGATCTTTATTAATCACTTCATCGATTTAGGGGTGAACATTGGTGCAAAGAAAAGGGGGACGGGGTCTACGATGCCCCGAAAGGTAGGGGGTGCATGGACGAAAATATAGCGCGTGTTATATAATTATGTATTATATACGTGTATTCCAACAATTCCACTTTGGTCTGGTAATACATTCGCCGCTAATCGAAATCACCATTTTATGTCTTGAAAATCAACCAAATTGATCTTTATTAATCACTTCATCGATTTAGGGGTGAACATTGGTGCACAGAAAAGGGGGACGGGGTCTACGATGCCCCGAAAGGTAGGGGGTGCATGGACGAAAATATAGCGCGTGTTATATAATTATGTATTATATACGTGTATTCCAACAATTCCACTTTGGTCTGGTAATACATTCGCCGCTAATCGAAATCACCATTTTATGTCTTGAAAATCAACCAAATTGATCTTTATTAATCACTTCATCGATTTAGGGGTGAACATTGGTGCACAGAAAAGGGGGACGGGGTCTACGATGCCCCGAAAGGTAGGGGGTGCATGGACGAAAATATAGCGCGTGTTATATAATTATGTATTATATACGTGTATTCCAACAATTCCACTTTGGTCTGGTAATACATTCGCCGCTAAACGAAATCACCATTTTATGTCTTGAAAATCAACCAAATTGATCTTTATTAATCACTTCATCGATTTAGGGGTGAACATTGGTGCACAGAAAAGGGGGACGGGGTCTACGATGCCCCGAAAGGTAGGGGGTGCATGGACGAAAATATAGCGCGTGTTATATAATTATGTATTATATACGTGTATTCCAACAATTCCACTTTGGTCTGGTAATACATTCGCCGCTAATCGAAATCACCATTTTATGTCTTGAAAATCAACCAAATTGATCTTTATTAATCACTTCATCGATTTAGGGGTGAACATTGGTGCACAGAAAAGGGGGACGGGGTCTACGATGCCCCGAAAGGTAGGGGTTGCATGGACGAAAATATACCGCGTGTTATATAATTATGTATTATATACGTGTATTCCAACAATTCCACTTTGGTCTGGTAATACATTCGCCGCTAATCGAAATCACCATTTTATGTCTTGAAAATCAACCAAATTGATCTTTATTAATCACTTCATCGATTTAGAGGTGAACATTGGTGCACAGAAAAGGGGGACGGGGTCTACGATGCCCCAAAAGGTAGGGGGTGCATGGACGAAAATATAGCGCGTGTTATATAATTATGTATTATATACGTGTATTCCAACAATTCCACTTTGGTCTGGTAATACATTCGCCGCTAATCGAAATCACCTTTTTATGTCTTGAAAATCAACCAAATTGATCTTTATTAATCACTTCATCGATTTAGGGGTGAACATTGGTGCACAGAAAAGGGGGACGGGGTCTACGATGCCCCGAAAGGTAGGGGGTGCATGGACGAAAATATAGCGCGTGTTATATAATTATGTATTATATAAGTGTATTCCAACAATTCCACTTTGGTCTGGTAATACATTCGCCGCTAATCGAAATCACCTTTTTATGTCTTGAAAATCAACCAAATTGATCTTTATTAATCACTTCATCGATTTAGGGGTAAAAAATTGGTGCACAAAAAAGGGGGACGGGGTCTACGATGCCCCGAAAGGTAGGGGGTGCATGGACGAAAATATAGCGCGTGTTATATAATTATGTATTATATACGTGTATTCCAACAATTCCACTTTGGTCTGGTAATACATTCGCCGCTAATCGAAGTCACCATTTTATGTCTTGAAAATCAACCAAATTGATCTTTATTAATCACTTCATCGATTTAGGGGTGAACATTGGTGCACAGAAAAGGGGGACGGGGTCTACGATGCCCCGAAAGGTAGGGGGTGCATGGACGAAAATATAGCGCGTGTTATATAATTATGTATTATATACGTGTATTCCAACAATTCCATATTGGTCTGGTAATACATTCGCCGCTAATCGAAATCACCTTTTTATGTCTTGAAAATCGACCAAATTGATCTTTATAAATCACTTCATTGATTTAGGGGTGAACATTGGTGCACAGAAAAGGGGGACGGGGTCTACGATGCCCCGAAAGGTAGGGGGTGCATGGACGAAAATATAGCGCGTGTTATATAATTATGTATTATATACGTGTATTCCAACAATTCCACTTTGGTCTGGTAATACATTCGCCGCTAATCGAAATCACCTTTTTATGTCTTGAAAATCGACCAAATTGATCTTTATAAATCACTTCATCGATTTAGGGGTGAACATTGGTGCACAGAAAAGGGGGACGGGGTCTACGATGCCCCGAAAGGTAGGGGGTGCATGGACGAAAATATAGCGCGTGTTATATAATTATGTATTATATACGTGTATTCCAACAATTCCACTTTGGTCTGGTAATACATTCGCCGCTAATCGAAATCACCATTTTATGTCTTGAAAATCAACCAAATTGATCTTTATTAATCGCTTCATCGATTAAGGGGTGAACATTGGTGCACAGAAAAGGGGGACGGGGTCTACGATGCCCCGAAAGGTAGGGGGTGCATGGACGAAAATATAGCGCGTGTTATATAATTATGTATTATATACGTGTATTCCGACAATTCCACTTTGGTCTGGTAATACATTCGCCGCTAATCGAAATCACTATTTTATGTCTTGAAAATCAACCAAATTGATTTTTATTTATCACTTCATCGATTTAGGGGTGAACATTGGTGCACAGAAAAGGGGGACGGGGTCTACGATGCCCCGAAAGGTAGGGGGTGCATGGACGAAAATATAGCGCGTGTTATATAATTATGTATTATATACGTGTATTCCAACAATTCCACTTTGGTCTGGTAATACATTCGCCGCTAATCGAAATCACCATTTTATGTCTTGAAAATCAACCAAATTGATCTTTATTAATCACTTCATCGATTTAGGGGTGAACATTGGTGCACAGAAAAGGGGGACGGGGTCTACGATGCCCCGAAAGGTAGGGGGTGCATGGACGAAAATATAGCGCGTGTTATATAATTATGTATTATATACGTGTATTCCAACAATTCCACTTTGGTCTGGTAATACATTCGCCGCTAATCGAAATCACCATTTTATGTCTTGAAAATCAACCAAATTGATCTTTATTAATCACTTCATCGATTTAGGGGTGAACATTGGTGCACAGAAAAGGGGGACGGGGTCTACGATGCCCCGAAAGGTAGGGGTTGCATGGACGAAAATATACCGCGTGTTATATAATTATGTATTATATACGTGTATTCCAACAATTCCACTTTGGTCTGGTAATACATTCGCCGCTAATCGAAATCACCATTTTATGTCTTGAAAATCAACCAAATTGATCTTTATTAATCACTTCATCGATTTAGAGGTGAACATTGGTGCACAGAAAAGGGGGACGGGGTCTACGATGCCCCAAAAGGTAGGGGGTGCATGGACGAAAATATAGCGCGTGTTATATAATTATGTATTATATACGTGTATTCCAACAATTCCACTTTGGTCTGGTAATACATTCGCCGCTAATCGAAATCACCTTTTTATGTCTTGAAAATCAACCAAATTGATCTTTATTAATCACTTCATCGATTTAGGGGTGAACATTGGTGCACAGAAAAGGGGGACGGGGTCTACGATGCCCCGAAAGGTAGGGGGTGCATGGACGAAAATATAGCGCGTGTTATATAATTATGTATTATATAAGTGTATTCCAACAATTCCACTTTGGTCTGGTAATACATTCGCCGCTAATCGAAATCACCTTTTTATGTCTTGAAAATCAACCAAATTGATCTTTATTAATCACTTCATCGATTTAGGGGTAAAAAATTGGTGCACAAAAAAGGGGGACGGGGTCTACGATGCCCCGAAAGGTAGGGGGTGCATGGACGAAAATATAGCGCGTGTTATATAATTATGTATTATATACGTGTATTCCAACAATTCCACTTTGGTCTGGTAATACATTCGCCGCTAATCGAAGTCACCATTTTATGTCTTGAAAATCAACCAAATTGATCTTTATTAATCACTTCATCGATTTAGGGGTGAACATTGGTGCACAGAAAAGGGGGACGGGGTCTACGATGCCCCGAAAGGTAGGGGGTGCATGGACGAAAATATAGCGCGTGTTATATAATTATGTATTATATACGTGTATTCATACAATTCCACTTTGGTCTGGTAATACATTCGCCGCTAATCGAAATCACCATTTTATGTCTTGAAAATCAACCAAATTGATCTTTATTAATCACTTCATCGATTTAGGGGTGAACATTGGTGCACAGAAATAGGGGACGGGGTCTACGATGCCCAGAAAGGTAGGGGGTGCATGGACGAAAATATAGCGCGTGTTATATAATTATGTATTATATACGTGTATTCCAACAATTCCATATTGGTCTGGTAATACATTCGCCGCTAATCGAAATCACCTTTTTATGTCTTGAAAATCGACCAAATTGATCTTTATAAATCACTTCATTGATTTAGGGGTGAACATTGGTGCACAGAAAAGGGGGACGGGGTCTACGATGCCCCGAAAGGTAGGGGGTGCATGGACGAAAATATAGCGCGTGTTATATAATTATGTATTATATACGTGTATTCCAACAATTCCACTTTGGTCTGGTAATACATTCGCCGCTAATCGAAATCACCTTTTTATGTCTTGAAAATCGACCAAATTGATCTTTATAAATCACTTCATCGATTTAGGGGTGAACATTGGTGCACAGAAAAGGGGGACGGGGTCTACGATGCCCCGAAAGGTAGGGGGTGCATGGACGAAAATATAGCGCGTGTTATATAATTATGTATTATATACGTGTATTCCAACAATTCCACTTTGGTCTGGTAATACATTCGCCGCTAATCGAAATCACCATTTTATGTCTTGAAAATCAACCAAATTGATCTTTATTAATCGCTTCATCGATTAAGGGGTGAACATTGGTGCACAGAAAAGGGGGACGGGGTCTACGATGCCCCGAAAGGTAGGGGGTGCATGGACGAAAATATAGCGCGTGTTATATAATTATGTATTATATACGTGTATTCCGACAATTCCACTTTGGTCTGGTAATACATTCGCCGCTAATCGAAATCACTATTTTATGTCTTGAAAATCAACCAAATTGATTTTTATTTATCACTTCATCGATTTAGGGGTGAACATTGGTGCACAGAAAAGGGGGACGGGGTCTACGATGCCCCGAAAGGTAGGGGGTGCATGGACGAAAATATAGCGCGTGTTATATAATTATGTATTATATACGTGTATTCCAACAATTCCACTTTGGTCTGGTAATACATTCGCCGCTAATCGAAATCACCATTTTATGTCTTGAAAATCAACCAAATTGATCTTTATTAATCACTTCATCGATTTAGGGGTGAACATTGGTGCACAGAAAAGGGGGACGGGGTCTACGATGCCCCGAAAGGTAGGGGGTGCATGGACGAAAATATAGCGCGTGTTATATAATTATGTATTATATACGTGTATTCCGACAATTCCACTTTGGTCTGGTAATACATTCGCCGCTAATCGAAATCACCATTTTATGTCTTGAAAATCAACCAAATTGATCTTTATTAATCACTTCATCGATTTAGGGGTGAACATTGGTGCACAGAAAAGGGGGACGGGGTCTACGATGCCCCGAAAGGTAGGGGGTGCATGGACGAAAATATAGTGCGTGTTATATAATTATGTATTATATACGTGTATTCCAACAATTCCACTTTGGTCTGGTAATACATTCGCCGCTAATCGAAATCACCTTTTGATGTCTTGAAAATCGACCAAATTGATCTTTATAAATCACTTCATCGATTTAGGGGTGAACATTGGTGCACAAAAAAGGGGGACGGGGTCTACGATGCCCCGAAAGGTAGGGGGTGCATGGACGAAAATATAGCGCGTGTTTTATAATTATGTATTATATACGTGTATTCCAACAATTCCACTTTGGTCTGGTAATACATTCGCCGCTAATCGAAATCACCATTTTATGTCTTGAAAATCAACCAAATTGATCTTTATTAATCACTTCATCGATTTAGGGGTGAACATTGGTGCACAAAAAAGGGGGACGGGGTCTACGATGCCCCGAAAGGTAGGGGGTGCATGGACGAAAATATAGCGCGTGTTATATAATTATGTATTTTATACGTGTATTCCAACAATTCCACTTTGGTCTGGTAATACATTCGCCGCTAATCGAAATCACCTTTTTATGTCTTGAAAATCGACCAAATTGATCTTTATAAATCACTTCATCGATTTAGGGGTGAACATTGGTGCACAGAAAAGGGGGACGGGGTCTACGATGCCCCAATAGGTAGGGGGTGCATGGACGAAAATATAGCGCGTGTTATATAATTATGTATTATATACGTGTATTCCAACAATTCCACTTTGGTCTGGTAATACATTCGCCGCTAATCGAAATCACTTTTTTATGTCTTGAAAATCAACCAAATTGATCTTTATTAATCACTTCATCGATTTAGGGGTGAACATTGGTGCACAGAAAATGGGGACGGGGTCTACGATGCCCCGAAAGGTAGGGGGTGCATGGACGAAAATATAGCGCGTGTTATATAAGTATGTATTATATACGTGTATTCCAACAATTCCACTTTGGTCTGGTAATACATTCGCCGCTAATCGAAATCACCATTTTATGTCTTGAAAATCAACCAAATTGATCTTTATTAATCAATTCATCGATTTAGGGGTGAACATTGGTGCACAGAAAAGGGGGACGGGGTCTACGATGCCCCGAAAGGTAGGGGGTGCATGGACGAAAATATAGCGCGTGTTATATAATTATGTATTATATACGTGTATTCCAACAATTCCACTTTGGTCTGGTAATACATTCGCCGCTAATCAAAATCACCATTTTATGTCTTGAAAATCAACCAAATTGATCTTTATTAATCACTTCATCGATTTAGGGGTGAACATTGGTGCAAAGAAAAGGGGGACGGGGTCTACGATGCCCCGAAAGGTAGGGGGTGCATGGACGAAAATATAGCGCGTGTTATATAATTATGTAGTATATACGTGTATTCCAACAATTCCACTTTGGTCTGGTAATACATTCGCCGCTAATCGAAATCACCATTTTATGTCTTGAAAATCAACCAAATTGATCTTTATTAATCACTTCATCGATTTAGGGGTGAACATTGGTGCACAGAAAAGGGGGACGGGGTCTACGATGCCCCGAAAGGTAGGGGGTGCATGGACGAAAATATAGCGCGTGTTATATAATTATGTATTATATACGTGTATTCCAACAATTCCACTTTGGTCTGGTAATACATTCGCCGCTAATCGAAATCACCATTTTATGTCTTGAAAATCAACCAAATTGATCTTTATTAATCACTTCATCGATTTAGGGGTGAACATTGGTGCACAGAAAAGGGGGACGGGGTCTACGATGCCCCGAAAGGTAGGGGGTGCATGGACGAAAATATAGCGCGTGTTATATAATTATGTATTATATACGTGTATTCCAACAATTCCACTTTGGTCTGGTAATACATTCGCCGCTAAACGAAATCACCATTTTATGTCTTGAAAATCAACCAAATTGATCTTTATTAATCACTTCATCGATTTAGGGGTGAACATTGGTGCACAGAAAAGGGGGACGGGGTCTACGATGCCCCGAAAGGTAGGGGGTGCATGGACGAAAATATAGCGCGTGTTATATAATTATGTATTATATACGTGTATTCCAACAATTCCACTTTGGTCTGGTAATACATTCGCCGCTAATCGAAATCACCATTTTATGTCTTGAAAATCAACCAAATTGATCTTTATTAATCACTTCATCGATTTAGGGGTGAACATTGGTGCACAGAAAAGGGGGACGGGGTCTACGATGCCCCGAAAGGTAGGGGTTGCATGGACGAAAATATACCGCGTGTTATATAATTATGTATTATATACGTGTATTCCAACAATTCCACTTTGGTCTGGTAATACATTCGCCGCTAATCGAAATCACCATTTTATGTCTTGAAAATCAACCAAATTGATCTTTATTAATCACTTCATCGATTTAGAGGTGAACATTGGTGCACAGAAAAGGGGGACGGGGTCTACGATGCCCCAAAAGGTAGGGGGTGCATGGACGAAAATATAGCGCGTGTTATATAATTATGTATTATATACGTGTATTCCAACAATTCCACTTTGGTCTGGTAATACATTCGCCGCTAATCGAAATCACCTTTTTATGTCTTGAAAATCAACCAAATTGATCTTTATTAATCACTTCATCGATTTAGGGGTGAACATTGGTGCACAGAAAAGGGGGACGGGGTCTACGATGCCCCGAAAGGTAGGGGGTGCATGGACGAAAATATAGCGCGTGTTATATAATTATGTATTATATAAGTGTATTCCAACAATTCCACTTTGGTCAGGTAATACATTCGCCGCTAATCGAAATCACCTTTTTATGTCTTGAAAATCAACCAAATTGATCTTTATTAATCACTTCATCGATTTAGGGGTAAAAAATTGGTGCACAAAAAAGGGGGACGGGGTCTACGATGCCCCGAAAGGTAGGGGGTGCATGGACGAAAATATAGCGCGTGTTATATAATTATGTATTATATACGTGTATTCCAACAATTCCACTTTGGTCTGGTAATACATTCGCCGCTAATCGAAGTCACCATTTTATGTCTTGAAAATCAACCAAATTGATCTTTATTAATCACTTCATCGATTTAGGGGTAAAAAATTGGTGCACAAAAAAGGGGGACGGGGTCTACGATGCCCCGAAAGGTAGGGGGTGCATGGACGAAAATATAGCGCGTGTTATATAATTATGTATTATATACGTGTATTCCAACAATTCCACTTTGGTCTGGTAATACATTCGCCGCTAATCGAAATCACCATTTTATGTCTTGAAAATCAACCAAATTGATCTTTATTAATCACTTCATCGATTTAGGGGTGAACATTGGTGCACAGAAAAGGGGGACGGGGTCTACGATGCCCCGAAAGGTAGGGGGTGCATGGACGAAAATATAGCGCGTGTTATATAATTATGTATTATATACGTGTATTCCAACAATTCCACTTTGGTCTGGTAATACATTCGCCGCTAATCGAAATCACCATTTTATGTCTTGAAAATCAACCAAATTGATCTTTATTAATCACTTCATCGATTTAGGGGTGAACATTGGTGCACAGAAAAGGGGGACGGGGTCTACGATGCCCCGAAAGGTAGGGGTTGCATGGACGAAAATATACCGCGTGTTATATAATTATGTATTATATACGTGTATTCCAACAATTCCACTTTGGTCTGGTAATACATTCGCCGCTAATCGAAATCACCATTTTATGTCTTGAAAATCAACCAAATTTATCTTTATTAATCACTTCATCGATTTAGAGGTGAACATTGGTGCACAGAAAAGGGGGACGGGGTCTACGATGCCCCAAAAGGTAGGGGGTGCATGGACGAAAATATAGCGCGTGTTATATAATTATGTATTATATACATGTATTCCAACAATTCCACTTTGGTCTGGTAATACATTCGCCGCTAATCGAAATCACCTTTTTATGTCTTGAAAATCAACCAAATTGATCTTTATTAATCACTTCATCGATTTAGGGGTGAACATTGGTGCACAGAAAAGGGGGACGGGGTCTACGATGCCCCGAAAGGTAGGGGTTGCATGGACGAAAATATAGCGCGTGTTATATAATTATGTATTATATACGTGTATTCCAACAATTCCACTTTGGTCTGGTAATACATTCGCCGCTAATCGAAATCACCTTTTTATGTCTTGAAAATCAACCAAATTGATCTTTATTAATCACTTCATCGATTTAGGGGTGAACATTGGTGCACAGAAAAGGGGGACGGGGTCTACGATGCCCCGAAAGGTAGGGGGTGCATGGACGAAAATATAGCGCGTGTTATATAATTATGTATTATATAAGTGTATTCCAACAATTCCACTTTGGTCTGGTAATACATTCGCCGCTAATCGAAATCACCTTTTTATGTCTTGAAAATCAACCAAATTGATCTTTATTAATCACTTCATCGATTTAGGGGTAAAAAATTGGTGCACAAAAAAGGGGGACGGGGTCTACGATGCCCCGAAAGGTAGGGGGTGCATGGACGAAAATATAGCGCGTGTTATATAATTATGTATTATATACGTGTATTCCAACAATTCCACTTTGGTCTGGTAATACATTCGCCGCTAATCGAAATCACCATTTTATGTCTTGAAAATCAACCAAATTGATCTTTATTAATCACTTCATCGATTTAGGGGTGAACATTGGTGCACAGAAAAGGGGGACGGGGTCTACGATGCCCCGAAAGGTAGGGGGTGCATGGACGAAAATATAGCGCGTGTTATATAATTATGTATTATATACGTGTATTCCAACAATTCCACTTTGGTCTGGTAATACATTCGCCGCTAATCGAAATCACCATTTTATGTCTTGAAAATCAACCAAATTGATCTTTATTAATCACTTCATCGATTTAGGGGTGAACATTGGTGCACAGAAAAGGGGGACGGGGTCTACGATGCCCCGAAAGGTAGGGGTTGCATGGACGAAAATATACCGCGTGTTATATAATTATGTATTATATACGTGTATTCCAACAATTCCACTTTGGTCTGGTAATACATTCGCCGCTAATCGAAATCACCATTTTATGTCTTGAAAATCAACCAAATTGATCTTTATTAATCACTTCATCGATTTAGAGGTGAACATTGGTGCACAGAAAAGGGGGACGGGGTCTACGATGCCCCAAAAGGTAGGGGGTGCATGGACGAAAATATAGCGCGTGTTATATAATTATGTATTATATACGTGTATTCCAACAATTCCACTTTGGTCTGGTAATACATTCGCCGCTAATCGAAATCACCTTTTTATGTCTTGAAAATCAACCAAATTGATCTTTATTAATCACTTCATCGATTTAGGGGTGAACATTGGTGCACAGAAAAGGGGGACGGGGTCTACGATGCCCCGAAAGGTAGGGGGTGCATGGACGAAAATATAGCGCGTGTTATATAATTATGTATTATATACGTGTATTCCAACAATTCCACTTTGGTCTGGTAATACATTCGCCGCTAATCGAAATCACCATTTTATGTCTTGAAAATCAACCAAATTGATCTTTATTAATCACTTCATCGATTTAGGGGTGAACATTGGTGCACAGAAAAGGGGGACGGGGTCTACGATGCCCCGAAAGGTAGGGGTTGCATGGACGAAAATATACCGCGTGTTATATAATTATGTATTATATACGTGTATTCCAACAATTCCACTTTGGTCTGGTAATACATTCGCCGCTAATCGAAATCACCATTTTATGTCTTGAAAATCAACCAAATTGATCTTTATTAATCACTTCATCGATTTAGAGGTGAACATTGGTGCACAGAAAAGGGGGACGGGGTCTACGATGCCCCAAAAGGTAGGGGGTGCATGGACGAAAATATAGCGCGTGTTATATAATTATGTATTATATACGTGTATTCCAACAATTCCACTTTGGTCTGGTAATACATTCGCCGCTAATCGAAATCACCTTTTTATGTCTTGAAAATCAACCAAATTGATCTTTATTAATCACTTCATCGATTTAGGGGTGAACATTGGTGCACAGAAAAGGGGGACGGGGTCTACGATGCCCCGAAAGGTAGGGGGTGCATGGACGAAAATATACCGCGTGTTATATAATTATGTATTATATACGTGTATTCCAACAATTCCACTTTGGTCTGGTAATACATTCGCCGCTAATCGAAATCACCATTTTATGTCTTGAAAATCAACCAAATTTATCTTTATTAATCACTTCATCGATTTAGAGGTGAACATTGGTGCACAGAAAAGGGGGACGGGGTCTACGATGCCCCAAAAGGTAGGGGGTGCATGGACGAAAATATAGCGCGTGTTATATAATTATGTATTATATACATGTATTCCAACAATTCCACTTTGGTCTGGTAATACATTCGCCGCTAATCGAAATCACCTTTTTATGTCTTGAAAATCAACCAAATTGATCTTTATTAATCACTTCATCGATTTAGGGGTGAACATTGGTGCACAGAAAAGGGGGACGGGGTCTACGATGCCCCGAAAGGTAGGGGTTGCATGGACGAAAATATAGCGCGTGTTATATAATTATGTATTATATACGTGTATTCCAACAATTCCACTTTGGTCTGGTAATACATTCGCCGCTAATCGAAATCACCTTTTTATGTCTTGAAAATCAACCAAATTGATCTTTATTAATCACTTCATCGATTTAGGGGTGAACATTGGTGCACAGAAAAGGGGGACGGGGTCTACGATGCCCCGAAAGGTAGGGGGTGCATGGACGAAAATATAGCGCGTGTTATATAATTATGTATTATATAAGTGTATTCCAACAATTCCACTTTGGTCTGGTAATACATTCGCCGCTAATCGAAATCACCTTTTTATGTCTTGAAAATCAACCAAATTGATCTTTATTAATCACTTCATCGATTTAGGGGTAAAAAATTGGTGCACAAAAAAGGGGGACGGGGTCTACGATGCCCCGAAAGGTAGGGGGTGCATGGACGAAAATATAGCGCGTGTTATATAATTATGTATTATATACGTGTATTCCAACAATTCCACTTTGGTCTGGTAATACATTCGCCGCTAATCGAAATCACCATTTTATGTCTTGAAAATCAACCAAATTGATCTTTATTAATCACTTCATCGATTTAGGGGTGAACATTGGTGCACAGAAAAGGGGGACGGGGTCTACGATGCCCCGAAAGGTAGGGGGTGCATGGACGAAAATATAGCGCGTGTTATATAATTATGTATTATATACGTGTATTCCAACAATTCCACTTTGGTCTGGTAATACATTCGCCGCTAATCGAAATCACCATTTTATGTCTTGAAAATCAACCAAATTGATCTTTATTAATCACTTCATCGATTTAGGGGTGAACATTGGTGCACAGAAAAGGGGGACGGGGTCTACGATGCCCCGAAAGGTAGGGGTTGCATGGACGAAAATATACCGCGTGTTATATAATTATGTATTATATACGTGTATTCCAACAATTCCACTTTGGTCTGGTAATACATTCGCCGCTAATCGAAATCACCATTTTATGTCTTGAAAATCAACCAAATTGATCTTTATTAATCACTTCATCGATTTAGAGGTGAACATTGGTGCACAGAAAAGGGGGACGGGGTCTACGATGCCCCAAAAGGTAGGGGGTGCATGGACGAAAATATAGCGCGTGTTATATAATTATGTATTATATACGTGTATTCCAACAATTCCACTTTGGTCTGGTAATACATTCGCCGCTAATCGAAATCACCTTTTTATGTCTTGAAAATCAACCAAATTGATCTTTATTAATCACTTCATCGATTTAGGGGTGAACATTGGTGCACAGAAAAGGGGGACGGGGTCTACGATGCCCCGAAAGGTAGGGGGTGCATGGACGAAAATATAGCGCGTGTTATATAATTATGTATTATATACGTGTATTCCAACAATTCCACTTTGGTCTGGTAATACATTCGCCGCTAATCGAAATCACCATTTTATGTCTTGAAAATCAACCAAATTGATCTTTATTAATCACTTCATCGATTTAGGGGTGAACATTGGTGCACAGAAAAGGGGGACGGGGTCTACGATGCCCCGAAAGGTAGGGGTTGCATGGACGAAAATATACCGCGTGTTATATAATTATGTATTATATACGTGTATTCCAACAATTCCACTTTGGTCTGGTAATACATTCGCCGCTAATCGAAATCACCATTTTATGTCTTGAAAATCAACCAAATTGATCTTTATTAATCACTTCATCGATTTAGAGGTGAACATTGGTGCACAGAAAAGGGGGACGGGGTCTACGATGCCCCAAAAGGTAGGGGGTGCATGGACGAAAATATAGCGCGTGTTATATAATTATGTATTATATACGTGTATTCCAACAATTCCACTTTGGTCTGGTAATACATTCGCCGCTAATCGAAATCACCTTTTTATGTCTTGAAAATCAACCAAATTGATCTTTATTAATCACTTCATCGATTTAGGGGTGAACATTGGTGCACAGAAAAGGGGGACGGGGTCTACGATGCCCCGAAAGGTAGGGGGTGCATGGACGAAAATATAGCGCGTGTTATATAATTATGTATTATATAAGTGTATTCCAACAATTCCACTTTGGTCTGGTAATACATTCGCCGCTAATCGAAATCACCTTTTTATGTCTTGAAAATCAACCAAATTGATCTTTATTAATCACTTCATCGATTTAGGGGTAAAAAATTGGTGCACAAAAAAGGGGGACGGGGTCTACGATGCCCCGAAAGGTAGGGGGTGCATGGACGAAAATATAGCGCGTGTTATATAATTATGTATTATATACGTGTATTCCAACAATTCCACTTTGGTCTGGTAATACATTCGCCGCTAATCGAAATCACCATTTTATGTCTTGAAAATCAACCAAATTGATCTTTATTAATCACTTCATCGATTTAGGGGTGAACATTGGTGCACAGAAAAGGGGGACGGGGTCTACGATGCCCCGAAAGGTAGGGGGTGCATGGACGAAAATATAGCGCGTGTTATATAATTATGTATTATATACGTGTATTCCAACAATTCCACTTTGGTCTGGTAATACATTCGCCGCTAATCGAAATCACCATTTTATGTCTTGAAAATCAACCAAATTGATCTTTATTAATCACTTCATCGATTTAGGGGTGAACATTGGTGCACAGAAAAGGGGGACGGGGTCTACGATGCCCCGAAAGGTAGGGGTTGCATGGACGAAAATATAGCGCGTGTTATATAATTATGTATTATATACGTGTATTCCAACAATTCCACTTTGGTCTGGTAATACATTCGCCGCTAATCGAAATCACCATTTTATGTCTTGAAAATCAACCAAATTGATCTTTATTAATCACTTCATCGATTTAGAGGTGAACATTGGTGCACAGAAAAGGGGGACGGGGTCTACGATGCCCCAAAAGGTAGGGGGTGCATGGACGAAAATATAGCGCGTGTTATATAATTATGTATTATATACGTGTATTCCAACAATTCCACTTTGGTCTGGTAATACATTCGCCGCTAATCGAAATCACCTTTTTATGTCTTGAAAATCAACCAAATTGATCTTTATTAATCACTTCATCGATTTAGGGGTGAACATTGGTGCACAGAAAAGGGGGACGGGGTCTACGATGCCCCGAAAGGTAGGGGGTGCATGGACGAAAATATAGCGCGTGTTATATAATTATGTATTATATACGTGTATTCCAACAATTCCACTTTGGTCTGGTAATACATTCGCCGCTAATCGAAATCACCATTTTATGTCTTGAAAATCAACCAAATTGATCTTTATTAATCACTTCATCGATTTAGGGTGAACATTGGTGCACAGAAAAGGGGGACGGGGTCTACGATGCCCCGAAAGGTAGGGGTTGCATGGACGAAAATATACCGCGTGTTATATAATTATGTATTATATACGTGTATTCCAACAATTCCACTTTGGTCTGGTAATACATTCGCCGCTAATCGAAATCACCATTTTATGTCTTGAAAATCAACCAAATTGATCTTTATTAATCACTTCATCGATTTAGAGGTGAACATTGGTGCACAGAAAAGGGGGACGGGGTCTACGATGCCCCAAAAGGTAGGGGGTGCATGGACGAAAATATAGCGCGTGTTATATAATTATGTATTATATACGTGTATTCCAACAATTCCACTTTGGTCTGGTAATACATTCGCCGCTAATCGAAATCACCTTTTTATGTCTTGAAAATCAACCAAATTGATCTTTATTAATCACTTCATCGATTTAGGGGTGAACATTGGTGCACAGAAAAGGGGGACGGGGTCTACGATGCCCCGAAAGGTAGGGGGTGCATGGACGAAAATATAGCGCGTGTTATATAATTATGTATTATATAAGTGTATTCCAACAATTCCACTTTGGTCTGGTAATACATTCGCCGCTAATCGAAATCACCTTTTTATGTCTTGAAAATCAACCAAATTGATCTTTATTAATCACTTCATCGATTTAGGGGTAAAAAATTGGTGCACAAAAAAGGGGGACGGGGTCTACGATGCCCCGAAAGGTAGGGGGTGCATGGACGAAAATATAGCGCGTGTTATATAATTATGTATTATATACGTGTATTCCAACAATTCCACTTTGGTCTGGTAATACATTCGCCGCTAATCGAAATCACCATTTTATGTCTTGAAAATCAACCAAATTGATCTTTATTAATCACTTCATCGATTTAGGGGTGAACATTGGTGCACAGAAAAGGGGGACGGGGTCTACGATGCCCCGAAAGGTAGGGGGTGCATGGACGAAAATATAGCGCGTGTTATATAATTATGTATTATATACGTGTATTCCAACAATTCCACTTTGGTCTGGTAATACATTCGCCGCTAATCGAAATCACCATTTTATGTCTTGAAAATCAACCAAATTGATCTTTATTAATCACTTCATCGATTTAGGGGTGAACATTGGTGCACAGAAAAGGGGGACGGGGTCTACGATGCCCCGAAAGGTAGGGGGTGCATGGACGAAAATATAGCGCGTGTTATATAATTATGTATTACATACGTGTATTCCAACAATTCCACTTTGGTCTGGTAATACATTCGCCGCTAATCGAAATCACCATTTTATGTCTTGAAAATCAACCAAATTGATCTTTATTAATCACTTAATCGATTTAGGGGTGAACATTGGTGCACAGAAAAGGGGGACGGGGCTACGATGCCCCGAAAGGTAGGGGTTGCATGGACGAAAATATAGCGCGTGTTATATAATTATGTATTATATACGTGTATTCCAACAATTCCACTTTGGTCTGGTAATACATTCGCCGCTAATCGAAATCACCTTTTTATGTCTTGAAAATCAACCAAATTGATCTTTATTAATCACTTCATCGATTTAGGGGTGAACATTGGTGCACAGAAAAGGGGGACGGGGTCTACGATGCCCCGAAAGGTAGGGGGTGCATGGACGAAAATATAGCGCGTGTTATATAATTATGTATTATATAAGTGTATTCCAACAATTCCACTTTGGTCTGGTAATACATTCGCCGCTAATCGAAATCACCTTTTTATGTCTTGAAAATCAACCAAATTGATCTTTATTAATCACTTCATCGATTTAGGGGTAAAAAATTGGTGCACAAAAAAGGGGGACGTGGTCTACGATGCCCCGAAAGGTAGGGGGTGCATGGACGAAAATATAGCGCGTGTTATATAATTATGTATTATATACGTGTATTCCAACAATTCCACTTTGGTCTGGTAATACATTCGCCGCTAATCGAAATCACCATTTTATGTCTTGAAAATCAACCAAATTGATCTTTATTAATCACTTCATCGATTTAGGGGTGAACATTGGTGCACAGAAAAGGGGGACGGGGTCTACGATGCCCCGAAAGGTAGGGGGTGCATGGACGAAAATATAGCGCGTGTTATATAATTATGTATTATATACGTGTATTCCAACAATTCCACTTTGGTCTGGTAATACATTCGCCGCTAATCGAAATCACCATTTTATGTCTTGAAAATCAACCAAATTGATCTTTATTAATCACTTCATCGATTTAGGGGTGAACATTGGTGCACAGAAAAGGGGGACGGGGTCTACGATGCCCCGAAAGGTAGGGGGTGCATGGACGAAAATATAGCGCGTGTTATATAATTATGTATTATATACGTGTATTCCAACAATTCCACTTTGGTCTGGTAATACATTCGCCGCTAATCGAAATCACCATTTTATGTCTTGAAAATCAACCAAATTGATCTTTATTAATCACTTCATCGATTTAGGGGTGAACATTGGTGCACAGAAAAGGGGGACGGGGTCTACGATGCCCCGAAAGGTAGGGGGTGCATGGACGAAAATATAGCGCGTGTTATATAATTATGTATTATATACGTGTATTCCAACAATTCCACTTTGGTCTGGTAATACATTCGCCGCTAATCGAAATCACCATTTTATGTCTTGAAAATCAACCAAATTGATCTTTATTAATCACTTCATCGATTTAGGGGTGAACATTGGTGCACAGAAAAGGGGGACGGGGTCTACGATGCCCAGAAAGGTAGGGGGTGCATGGACGAAAATATAGCGCGTGTTATATAATTATGTATTATATACGTGTATTCCAACAATTCCACTTTGGTCTGGTAATACATTCGCTGCTAATCGAAATCACCTTTTTATGTCTTGAAAATCGACCAAATTGATCTTTATAAATCACTTCATTGATTTAAGGGTGAACATTGGTGCACAGAAAAGGGGGACGGGGTCTACGATGCCCCAAAAGGTAGGGGGTGCATGGACGAAAATATAGCGCGTGTTATATAATTATATATTATATACGTGTATTCCAACAATTCCACTTTGGTCTGGTAATACATTCGCCGCTAATCGAAATCACCTTTTTATGTCTTGAAAATCAACCAAATTGATCTTTATTAATCACTTCATCGATTTAGGGGTGAACATTGGTGCACAGAAAAGGGGGACGGGGTCTACGATGCCCCGAAAGGTAGGGGGTGCATGGACGAAAATATAGCGCGTGTTATATAATTATGTATTATATAAGTGTATTCCAACAATTCCACTTTGGTCTGGTAATACATTCGCCGCTAATCGAAATCACCTTTTTATGTCTTGAAAATCAACCAAATTGATCTTTATTAATCACTTCATCGATTTAGGGGTAAAAAATTGGTGCACAAAAAAGGGGGACGGGGTCTACGATGCCCCGAAAGGTAGGGGGTGCATGGACGAAAATATAGCGCGTGTTATATAATTATGTATTATATACGTGTATTCCAACAATTCCACTTTGGTCTGGTAATACATTCGCCGCTAATCGAAATCACCATTTTATGTCTTGAAAATCAACCAAATTGATCTTTATTAATCACTTCATCGATTTAGGGGTGAACATTGGTGCACAGAAAAGGGGGACGGGGTCTACGATGCCCCGAAAGGTAGGGGGTGCATGGACGAAAATATAGCGCGTGTTATATAATTATGTATTATATACGTGTATTCCAACAATTCCACTTTGGTCTGGTAATACATTCGCCGCTAATAAAAATCACCATTTTATGTCTTGAAAATCAACCAAATTGATCTTTATTAATCACTTCATCGATTTAGGGGTGAACATTGGTGCACAGAAATAGGGGACGGGGTCTACGATGCCCAGAAAGGTAGGGGGTGCATGGACGAAAATATAGCGCGTGTTATATAATTATGTATTATATACGTGTATTCCAACAATTCCACTTTGGTCTGGTAATACATTCGCCGCTAATCGAAATCACCTTTTTATGTCTTGAAAATCGACCAAATTGATCTTTATAAATCACTTCATCGATTTAGGGGTGAACATTGGTGCACAGAAAAGGGGGACGGGGTCTACGATGCCCCAAAAGGTAGGGGGTGCATGGACGAAAATATAGCGCGTGTTATATAATTATGTATTATATACGTGTATTCCAACAATTCCACTTTGGTCTGGTAATACATTCGCCGCTAATCGAAATCACCTTTTTATGTCTTGAAAATCAACCAAATTGATCTTTATTAATCACTTCATCGATTTAGGGGTGAACATTGGTGCACAGAAAAGGGGGACGGGGTCTACGATGCCCCGAAAGGTAGGGGGTGCATGGACGAAAATATAGCGCGTGTTATATAATTATGTATTATATAAGTGTATTCCAACAATTCCACTTTGGTCTGGTAATACATTCGCCGCTAATCGAAATCACCTTTTTATGTCTTGAAAATCAACCAAATTGATCTTTATTAATCACTTCATCGATTTAGGGGTGAACATTGGTGCACAGAAAAGGGGGACGGGGTCTACGATGCCCCAAAAGGTAGGGGGTGCATGGACGAAAATATAGCGCGTGTTATATAATTATGTATTATATACGTGTATTCCAACAATTCCACTTTGGTCTGGTAATACATTCGCCGCTAATCGAAATCACCTTTTTATGTCTTGAAAATCAACCAAATTGATCTTTATTAATCACTTCATCGATTTAGGGGTGAACATTGGTGCACAGAAAAGGGGGACGGGGTCTACGATGCCCCGAAAGGTAGGGGGTGCATGGACGAAAATATAGCGCGTGTTATATAATTATGTATTATATAAGTGTATTCCAACAATTCCACTTTGGTCTGGTAATACATTCGCCGCTAATCGAAATCACCTTTTTATGTCTTGAAAATCAACCAAATTGATCTTTATTAATCACTTCATCGATTTAGGGGTAAAAAATTGGTGCACAAAAAAGGGGGACGGGGTCTACGATGCCCCGAAAGGTAGGGGGTGCATGGACGAAAATATAGCGCGTGTTATATAATTATGTATTATATACGTGTATTCCAACAATTCCACTTTGGTCTGGTAATACATTCGCCGCTAATCGAAATCACCATTTTATGTCTTGAAAATCAACCAAATTGATCTTTATTAATCACTTCATCGATTAAGGGGTGAACATTGGTGCACAGAAAAGGGGGACGGGATCTACGATGCCCCGAAATGTAGGGGGTGCATGGACGAAAATATAGCGCGTGTTATATAATTATGTATTATATACGTGTATTCCAACAATTCCACTTTGGTCTGGTAATACATTCGCCGCTAATCAAAATCACCATTTTATGTCTTGAAAATCAACCAAATTGATCTTTATTTATCACTTCATCGATTTAGGGGTGAACATTGGTGCACAGAAAAGGGGGACGGGGTCTACGATGCCCCGAAAGGTAGGGGGTGCATGGACGAAAATATAGCGCGTGTTATATAATTATGTATTATATACGTGTATTCCAACAATTCCACTTTGGTCTGGTAATACATTCGCCGCTAATCGAAATCACCATTTTATGTCTTGAAAATCAACCAAATTGATCTTTATTAATCACTTCATCGATTTAGGGGTGAACATTGGTGCACAGAAAAGGGGGACGGGGTCTACGATGCCCCGAAAGGTAGGGGGTGCATGGACGAAAATATAGCGCGTGTTATATAATTATGTATTATATACGTGTATTCCAACAATTCCACTTTGGTCTGGTAATACATTCGCCGCTAATCGAAATCACCATTTTATGTCTTGAAAATCAACCAAATTGATCTTTATTAATCACTTCATCGATTTAGGGGTGAACATTGGTGCACAGAAAAGGGGGACGGGGTCTACGATGCCCCGAAAGGTAGGGGGTGCATGGACGAAAATATAGCGCGTGTTATATAATTATGTATTATATACGTGTATTCCAACAATTCCACTTTGGTCTGGTAATACATTCTCCGCTAATCGAAATCACCATTTTATGTCTTGAAAATCAACCAAATTGATCTTTATTAATCACTTCATCGATTTAGGGGTGAACATTGGTGCACAGAAAAGGGGGACGGGGTCTACGATGCCCCGAAAGGTAGGGGGTGCATGGACGAAAATATAGCGCGTGTTATATAATTATGTATTATATACGTGTATTCCAACAATTCCACTTTGGTCTGGTAATACATTCGCCGCTAATCAAAATCACCATTTTATGTCTTGAAAATCAACCAAATTGATCTTTATTAATCACTTCATCGATTTAGGGGTGAACATTGGTGCACAGAAAAGGGGGACGGGGTCTACGATGCCCCGAAAGGTAGGGGGTGCATGGACGAAAATATAGCGCGTGTTATATAATTATGTATTATATACGTGTATTCCAACAATTCCACTTTGGTCTGGTAATACATTCGCCGCTAATCGAAATCACCATTTTATGTCTTGAAAATCAACCAAATTGATCTTTATTAATCACTTCATCGATTTAGGGGTGAACATTGGTGCACAGAAAAGGGGGACGGGGTCTACGATGCCCCGAAAGGTAGGGGGTGCATGGACGAAAATATAGCGCGTGTTATATAATTATGTATTATATACGTGTATTCCAACAATTCCACTTTGGTCTGGTAATACATTCGCCGCTAATCGAAATCACCATTTTATGTCTTGAAAATCAACCAAATTGATCTTTATTAATCACTTCATCGATTTAGGGGTGAACATTGGTGCACAGAAAAGGGGGACGGGGTCTACGATGCCCCGAAAGGTAGGGGGTGCATTGACGAAAATATAGCGCGTGTTATATAATTATGTATTATATACGTGTATTCCAACAATTCCACTTTGGTCTGGTAATACATTCTCCGCTAATCGAAATCACCATTTTATGTCTTGAAAATCAACCAAATTGATCTTTATTAATCACTTCATCGATTTAGGGGTGAACATTGGTGCACAGAAAAGGGGGACGGGGTCTACGATGCCCCGAAAGGTAGGGGGTGCATGGACGAAAATATACCGCGTGTTATATAATTATGTATTATATACGTGTATTCCAACAATTCCACTTTGGTCTGGTAATACATTCGCCGCTAATCGAAATCACGATTTTATGTCTTGAAAATCAACCAAATTGATCTTTATTAATCACTTCATCGATTTAGGGGTGAACATTGGTGCACAGAAAAGGGGGACGGGGTCTACGATGCCTAGAAAGGTAGGGGGTGCATGGACGAAAATATAGCGCGTGTTATATAATTATGTATTATATACGTGTATTCCAACAATTCCACTTTGGTCTGGTAATACATAAGCCGCTAATCGAAATCACCTTTTTATGTCTTGAAAATCGACCAAATTGATCTTTATAAATCACTCCATCGATTTAGGGGTGAACATTGGTGCACAGAAAAGGGGGACGGGGTCTACGATGCCCCAAAAGGTAGGGGGTGCATGGACGAAAATATACCGCGTGTTATATAATTATGTATTATATACGTGTATTCCAACAATTCCACTTTGGTCTGGTAATACATTCGCCGCTAATCGAAATCACCTTTTTATGTCTTGAAAATCAATCAAATTGATCTTTATTAATCACTTCATCGATTTAGGGGTGAACATTGGTGCACAGAAAAGGGGGACGGGGTCTACGATGCCCCGAAAGGTAGGGGGTGCATGGACGAAAATATAGCGCGTGTTATATAATTATGTATTATATACGTGTATTCCAACAATTCCACTTTGGTCTGGTAATACATTCGCCGCTAATCGAAATCACCATTTTATGTCTTGAAAATCAACCAAATTGATCTTTATTAATCACTTCATCGATTAAGGGGTGAACATTGGTGCACAGAAAAGGGGGACGGGGTCTACGATGCCCCGAAAGGTAGGGGGTGCATGGACGAGAATATAGCGCGTGTTATATAATTATGTATTATATACGTGTATTCCGACAATTCCACTTTGGTCTGGTAATACATTCGCCGCTAATCAAAATCACCATTTTATGTCTTGAAAATCAACCAAATTGATCTTTATTAATCACTTCATCGATTTAGGGGTGAACATTGGTGCACAGAAAAGGGGGACGGGGTCTACGATGCCCCGAAAGGTAGGGGGTGCATGGACGAAAATATAGCGCGTGTTATATAATTATGTATTATATACGTGTATTCCAACAATTCCACTTTGGTCTGGTAATACATTCTCCGCTAATCGAAATCACCATTTTATGTCTTGAAAATCAACCAAATTGATCTTTATTAATCACTTCATCGATTTAGGGGTGAACATTGGTGCACAGAAAAGGGGGACGGGGTCTACGATGCCCCGAAAGGTAGGGGGTGCATGGACGAAAATATACCGCGTGTTATATAATTATGTATTATATACGTGTATTCCAACAATTCCACTTTGGTCTGGTAATACATTCGACGCTAATCGAAATCACCATTTTATGTCTTGAAAATCAACCAAATTAATCTTTATTAAACACTTCATCGATTTAGGGGTGAAGATTGGTGCACAGAAAAGGGGGACGGGGTATACGATGCCCAGAAAGGTAGGGGGTGCATGGACGAAAATATAGCGCGTGTTATATAATTATGTATTATATACGTGTATTCCAACAATTCCACTTTGGTCTGGTAATACATTCGCCGCTAATCGAAATCACCTTTTTATGTCTTGAAAATCGACCAAATTGATCTTTATAAATCACTTCATCGATATAGGGGTGAACATTGGTGCACAGAAAAGGGGGACGGGGTCTACGATGCCCCAAAAGGTAGGGGGTGCATGGACGAAAATATACCGCGTGTTATATAATTATGTATTATATACGTGTATTCCAACAATTCCACTTTGGTCTGGTAATACATTCGCCGCTAATCGAAATCACGATTTTATGTCTTGAAAATCAACCAAATTGATCTTTATTAATCACTTCATCGATTTAGGGTTGAACATTGGTGCACAGAAAAGGGGGACGGGGTATACGATGCCCAGAAAGGTAGGGGTGCATCAACGAAAATATAGCGCGTGTTATATAATTATGTATTATACACGTGTATTCCAACAATTCCACTTTGGTCTGGTAATACATTCGCCGCTAATCGAAATCACCTTTTTATGTCTTGAAAATTGACCAGATTGATCTTTATTAATCACTTCATCGATTAAGGGGTGAACATTGGTGCACAGAAAAGGGGGACGGGGTCTACGATGCCCCGAAAGGTAGGGGGTGCATGGACGAAAATATAGCGCGTGTTATATAATTATGTATTATATACGTGTATTCCGACAATTCCACTTTGGTCTGGTAATACATTCGCCGCTAATCGAAATCACCTTTTTATGTCTTGAAAATCAACCAAATTGATCTTTATTAATCACTTCATCGATTTAGGGGTGAACATTGGTGCAAAGAAAAGGGGGACGGGGTCTACGATGCCCCGAAAGGTAGGGGGTGCATGGACGAAAATATAGCGCGTGTTATATAATTATGTATTATATACGTGTATTCCAACAATTCCACTTTGGTCTGGTAATACATTCGCCGCTAATCGAAATCACCATTTTATGTCTTGAAAATCAACCAAATTGATCTTTATTAATCACTTCATCGATTAAGGGGTGAACATTGGTGCACAGAAAAGGGGGACGGGGTCTACGATGCCCCGAAAGGTAGGGGGCGCATGGACGAAAATATAGCGCGTGTTATATAATTATGTATTATATACGTGTATTCCGACAATTCCACTTTGGTCTGGTAATACATTCGCCGCTAATCAAAATCACCATTTTATGTCTTGAAAATCAACCAAATTGATCTTTATTTATCACTTCATCGATTTAGGGGTGAACATTGGTGCACAGAAAAGGGGGACGGGGTCTACGATGCCCCGAAAGGTAGGGGGTGCATGGACGAAAATATAGCGCGTGTTATATAATTATGTATTATATACGTGTATTCCAACAATTCCACTTTGGTCTGGTAATACATTCGCCGCTAATCGAAATCACAATTTTATGTCTTGAAAATCGACCAAATTGATCTTTATTAATCACTTCATCGATTTAGGGGTGAACATTGGTGCACAGAAAAGGGGGACGGGGTCTACGATGCCCCGAAAGGTAGGGGGTGCATGGACGAAAATATAGCGCGTGTTATATAATTATGTATTATATACGTGTATTCCGACAATTCCACTTTGGTCTGGTAATACATTCGCCGCTAATCGAAATCACCATTTTATGTCTTGAAAATCAACCAAATTGATCTTTATTAATCACTTCATCGATTTAGGGGTGAACATTGGTGCACAGAAAAATGGGGACGGGGTCTACGATGCCCCAAAAGGTAGGGGGTGCATGGACCAAAATATAGCGCGTGTTATATAATTATGTATTATATACGTGTATTCCAACAATTCCACTTTAGTCTGGTAATACATTCGCCGGTAATCGAAATCACCTTTTTATGTCTTGAAAATCAACCAAATTGATCTTTATTAATCACTTCATCGATTTAGGGGTGAACATTGGTGCACAGAAAAGGGGGACGGGGTCTACGACGCCCCGAAAGGTAGGGGGTGCATGGACGAAAATATAGCGCGTGTTATATAATTATGTATTATATACGTGTATTCCAACAATTCCACTTTGGTCTGGTAATACATTCGCCGCTAATCGAAATCACCATTTTATGTCTTGAAAGTCAACCAAATTGATCTTTATTAATCACTTCATCGATTAAGGGGTGAACATTGGTGCACAGAAAAGGGGGACGGGGTCTACGATGCCCCGAAAGGTAGGGGGTGCATGGACGAAAATATAGCGCGTGTTATATAATTATGTATTATATACGTGTATTCCAACAATTCCACTTTGGTCTGGTAATACATTCGCCGCTAATCGAAATCACCATTTTATGTCTTGAAAATCAACCAAATTGATCTTTATTAATCACTTCATCGATTTAGGGGTGAACATTGGTGCACAGAAAAGGGGGACGGGGTCTACGATGCCCCGAAAGGTAGGGGGTGCATGGACGAAAATACAGCGCGTGCTATATAATTATGTAGTATATACGTGTATTCCAACAATTCCACTTTGGTCTGGTAATACATTCGCCGCTAATCGAAATCACCATTTTATGTCTTGAAAATCAACCAAATTGATCTTTATTAATCACTACATCGATTTAGGGGTGAACATTGGTGCACAGAAAAGGGGGACGGGGTCTACGATGCCCCGAAAGGTAGGGGGAGCATGGACGAAAATATAGCGCGTGTTATATAATTATGTATTATATACGTGTATTCCAACAATTCCACTTTGGTCTGGTAATACATTCGCCGCTAATCGAAATCACCATTTTATGTCTTGAAAATCAACCAAATTGATCTTTATTAATCACTTCATCGATTTAGGGTTGAACATTGGTGCACAGAAAAGGGGGACGGGGTCTACGATGCCCCGAAAGGTAGGGGGTGCATGGACGAAAATACAGCGCGTGCTATATAATTATGTAGTATATACGTGTATTCCAACAATTCCACTTTGGTCTGGTAATACATTCGCCGCTAATCGAAATCACCTTTTTATGTCTTGAAAATCAACCAAATTGATCTTTATTACTCACTTCATCGATTTGGGGGTGAACATTGGAGCACAGAAAAGGGGGACGGGGTCTACGATGCCCCGAAAGGTAGGGGGTGCATGGACGAAAATATAGCGCGTGTTATATAATTATGTATAATATACGTGTATTCCAACAATTCCACTTTGGTCTGGTAATACATTCGCCGCTAATCGAAATCACCATTTTATGTCTTAAAAATCAACCAAATTGATCTTTATTAATCAGTTCATCGATTTAGGGGTGAACATTGGTGCACAAAAAAGAGGGACGGGGTCTACGATGCCCCGAAAGGTAGGGGGTGCATAACGAAAATATAGCGCGTGTTATATAATTATGTATTATATACGTGTATTCCAACAATTCCACTTTGGTCTGGTAATACATTCGCCGCTAATCGAAATCACCATTTTATGTCTTGAAAATCAACCAAATTGATTATTATTAATCACTTCATCGATTTAGGGGTGAACATTGGTGCACAGTAAAGGGGGACGGGGTCTACGATGCCCCGAAAGGTAGGGGGTGCATGGACGAAAATATAGCGCGTGTTATATAATTATGTATTATATACGTGTATTCCAACAATTCCACTTTGGTCTGGTAATACATTCGCCGCTAATCGAAATCACCATTTTATGTCTTGAAAATCAACCAAATTGATCTGTATTAATCACTTCATCGATTTAGGGGTGAACATTGGTGCACAGAAAAGGGGGACGGGGTCTACGATGCCCCGAAAGGTAGGGGGTGCATGGACGAAAATATAGCGTGTGTTATATAATTATGTATTATATACGTGTATTCCAACAATTCCACTTTGGTCTGGTAATACATTCGCCGCTAATCGAAATCACCATTTTATGTCTTGAAAATCAACCAAATTGATCTGTATTAATCACTTCATCGATTTAGGGGTGAACATTGGTGCACAGAAAAGGAGGACGGGGTCTACGATGCCCCGAAAGGTAGGGGGTGCATGGACGAAAATATAGCGCGTGTTATATAATTATGTATTATATACGTGTATTCCAACAATTCCACTTTGGTCTGGTAATACATTCGCCGCTAATCGAAATCACCTTTTTATGTCTTGAAAATCGAGCAAATTGATCTTTATAAATAACTTCATCGATTTAGGGGTGAACATTGGTGCATAGAAAAAGGGGACGGGGTCTACGATGCCCCGAAAGGTAGGGGGTGCATGGACGAAAATATAGCGCGTGTTATATAATTATGTATTATATACGTGTATTCCAACAATTCCACTTTGGTCTGGTAATACATTCGCCGCTAATCGAAATCACCTTTTTATGTCTTGAAAATCAACCAAATTGATCTTTATTAATCACTTCATCGATTTAGGGGTGAACATTGGTGCACAGAAAAGGGGGACGGGGTCTACGATGCCCCGAAAGGTAGGGGGTGCATGGACGAAAATATAGCGCGTGTTATATAATTATGTATCATATACGTGTATTCCAACAATACCACTTTGGTCTGGTAATACATTCGCCGCTAATCGAAATCACCTTTTTATGTCTTGAAAATCAACCAAATTGATCTTTATTAATCACTTCATCGATTTAGGGGTGAATATTGGTGCACAGTAAAGGGGGACGGGGTCTACGATGCCCCGAAAGGTAGGGGGTGCATGGACGAAAATATAGCGCGTGTTATATAATTATGTATTATATACGTGTATTCCAACAATTCCACTTTGGTCTGGTAATACATTCGCCGCTAATCGAAATCACAATTTTATGTCTTGAAAATCAACCAAATTGATCTTTATTAATCACTTCGTCGATTTAGGGGTGAACATTGGTGCACAGAAAAGGGGGACGGGGTCTACGATGCCCCGAAAGGTAGGGGGTGCATGGACGAAAATATAGCGCGTGTTATACAATTATGTATTATATACGTGTATTCCAACAATTCCACTTTGGTCTGGTAATACATTCGCCGCTAATCGAAATCACCTTTTTATGTCTTGAAAATCAACCAAATTGATCTTTATAAATCACTACATCGATCTAGGGGTGAACATTGGTGCACAGAAAAGGGGGACGGGGTCTACGATGCCCCGAAAGGTAGGGGGTGCATGGACGAAAATATAGCGCGTGTTATATAATTATGTATTATATACGTGTATTCCAACAATTCCACTTTGGTCTGGTAATACATTCGCCGCTAATCGAAATCACCTTTTTATGTCTTGAAAATCAACCAAATTGATTATTATTAATCACTTCATCGATTTAGGGGTGAACATTGGTGCACAGTAAAGGGGGACGGGGTCTACGATGCCCCGAAAGGTAGGGGGTGCATGGACGAAAATATAGCGCGTGTTATATAATTATGTATTATATACGTGTATTCCAACAATTCCACTTTGGTCTGGTAATACATTCGCCGCTAATCGAAATCACCATTTTATGTCTTGAAAATCAACCAAATTGATCTGTATTAATCACTTCATCGATTTAGGGGTGAACATTGGTGCACAGAAAAGGGGGACGGGGTCTACGATGCCCCGAAAGGTAGGGGGTGCATGGACGAAAATATAGCGTGTGTTATATAATTATGTATTATATACGTGTATTCCAACAATTCCACTTTGGTCTGGTAATACATTCGCCGCTAATCGAAATCACAATTTTATGTCTTGAAAATCAACCAAATTGATCTGTATTAATCACTTCATCGATTTAGGGGTGAACATTGGTGCACAGAAAAGGAGGACGGGGTCTACGATGCCCCGAAAGGTAGGGGGTGCATGGACGAAAATATAGCGCGTGTTATATAATTATGTATTATATACGTGTATTCCAACAATTCCACTTTGGTCTGGTAATACATTCGCCGCTAATCGAAATCACCTTTTTATGTCTTGAAAATCGAGCAAATTGATCTTTATAAATAACTTCATCGATTTAGGGGTGAACATTGGTGCATAGAAAAAGGGGACGGGGTCTACGATGCCCCGAAAGGTAGGGGGTGCATGGACGAAAATATAGCGCGTGTTATATAATTATGTATTATATACGTGTATTCCAACAATTCCACTTTGGTCTGGTAATACATTCGCCGCTAATCGAAATCACCTTTTTATGTCTTGAAAATCAACCAAATTGATCTTTATTAATCACTTCATCGATTTAGGGGTGAACATTGGTGCACAGAAAAGGGGGACGGGGTCTACGATGCCCCGAAAGGTAGGGGGTGCATGGACGAAAATATAGCGCGTGTTATATAATTATGTATCATATACGTGTATTCCAACAATACCACTTTGGTCTGGTAATACATTCGCCGCTAATCGAAATCACCTTTTTATGTCTTGAAAATCAACCAAATTGATCTTTATTAATCACTTCATCGATTTAGGGGTGAATATTGGTGCACAGTAAAGGGGGACGGGGTCTACGATGCCCCGAAAGGTAGGGGGTGCATGGACGAAAATATAGCGCGTGTTATATAATTATGTATTATATACGTGTATTCCAACAATTCCACTTTGGTCTGGTAATACATTCGCCGCTAATCGAAATCACAATTTTATGTCTTGAAAATCAACCAAATTGATCTTTATTAATCACTTCATCGATTTAGGGGTGATCATTGGTGCACAGAAAAGGGGGACGGGGTCTACGATGCCCCGAAAGGTAGGGGGTGCATGGACGAAAATATAGCGCGTGTTATATAATTATGTATTATATACGTGTATTCCAACAATTCAACTTTGGTCTGGTAATACATTCGCCGCTAATCGAAATCACCTTTTTATGTCTTGAAAATCAACCAAATTGATCTTTATTAATCACTTCATCGATTTAGGGGTGAACATTGGTGCACAGTAAAGGGGGACGGGGTCTACGATGCCCCGAAAGGTAGGGGGTGCATGGACGAAAATATAGCGCGTGTTATATAATTATGTATTATATACGTGTATTCCAACAATTCCACTTTGGTCTGGTAATACATTCGCCGCTAATCGAAATCACCATTTTATGTCTTGAAAACCAACCATATTGATCTGTATTAATCACTTCATCGATTTAGGGGTGAACATTGGTGCACAGAAAAGGGGGACAGGGTCTACGATGCCCCGAAAGGTAGGGGGTGCATGGACGAAAATATAGCGCGTGTTATATAATTATGTATTATATACGTGTATTCCAACAATTCAACTTTGGTCTGGTAATACATTCGCCACTAATTGAAATCACCTTTTTATGTCTTGAAAATCAACCAAATTGATCTTTATTAATCACTTCATCGATTTAGGGGTGAACATTGGTGCACAGAAAAGGGGGACGGGGTCTACGATGCCCCGAAAGGTAGGGGGTGCATGGACGAAAATATAGCGCGTGTTATATAATTACGTATTATATACGTGTATTCCAACAATTCCACTTTGGTCTGGTAATACATTCGCCGCTAATCGAAATCACCTTTTTATGTCTTGAAAATCAACCAAATTGATCTTTATTAATCACTTCATCGATTTAGGGGTGAACATTGGTGCACAGAAAAGGGGGACGGGGTGTACGATGCCCCGAAAGGTAGGGGGTGCATGGACGAAAATATAGCGCGTGTTATATAATTATGTATTATATACGTGTATTCCAACAATTCAACTTTGGTCTGGTAATACATTCGCCGCTAATCGAAATCACCTTTTTATGTCTTGAAAATCAACCAAATTGATATTTATTAATCACTTCATCGATTTAGGGGTGAACATTGGTGCACAGTAAAGGGGGACGGGGTCTACGATGCCCCGAAAGGTAGGGGGTGCATGGACGAAAATATAGCGCGTGTTATATAATTATGTATTATATACGTGTATTCCAACAATTCCACTTTGGTCTGGTAATACATTCGCCGCTAATCGAAATCACCATTTTATGTCTTGAAAATCAACCATATTGATCTGTATTTATCACTTCATCGATCTAGGGGTGAACATTGGTGCACAGAAAAGGGGGACAGGGTCTACGATGCCCCGAAAGGTAGGGGGTGCATGGACGAAAATATAGCGCGTGTTATATAATTATGTATTATATACGTGTATTCCAACAATTCCACTTTGGTCTGGTAATACATTCGCCGCTAATCGAAATCACCTTTTTATGTCTTGAAAATCGAGCAAATTGATCTTTATAAATAACTTCATCGATTTAGGGGTGAACATTGGTGCATAGAAAAAGGGGACGGGGTCTACGATGCCCCGAAAGGTAGGGGGTGCATGGACGAAAATATAGCGCGTGTTATATAATTATGTATTATATACGTGTATTCCAACAATTCCACTTTGGTCTGGTAATACATTCGCCGCTAATCGAAATCACCTTTTTATGTCTTGAAAATCAACCAAATTGATCTTTATTAATCACTTCATCGATTTAGGGGTGAACATTGGTGCACAGAAAAGGGGGACGGGGTCTACGATGCCCCGAAAGGTAGGGGGTGCATGGACGAAAATATAGCGCGTGTTATATAATTATGTATCATATACGTGTATTCCAACAATACCACTTTGGTCTGGTAATACATTCGCCGCTAATCGAAATCACCTTTTTATGTCTTGAAAATCAACCAAATTGATCTTTATTAATCACTTCATCGATTTAGGGGTGAATATTGGTGCACAGTAAAGGGGGACGGGGTCTACGATGCCCCGAAAGGTAGGGGGTGCATGGACGAAAATATAGCGCGTGTTATATAATTATGTATTATATACGTGTATTCCAACAATTCAACTTTGGTCTGGTAATACATTCGCCGCTAATCGAAATCACCTTTTTATGTCTTGAAAATCAACCAAATTGATCTTTATTAATCACTTCATCGATTTAGGGGTGAACATTGGTGCACAGTAAAGGGGGACGGGGTCTACGATGCCCCGAAAGGTAGGGGGTGCATGGACGAAAATATAGCGCGTGTTATATAATTATGTATTATATACGTGTATTCCAACAATTCCACTTTGGTCTGGTAATACATTCGCCGCTAATCGAAATCACCATTTTATGTCTTGAAAATCAACCATATTGATCTGTATTAATCACTTCATCGATTTAGGGGTGAACATTGGTGCACAGAAAAGGGGGACAGGGTCTACGATGCCCCGAAAGGTAGGGGGTGCATGGACGAAAATATAGCGCGTGTTATATAATTATGTATTATATACGTGTATTCCAACAATTCAACTTTGGTCTGGTAATACATTCGCCACTAATTGAAATCACCTTTTTATGTCTTGAAAATCAACCAAATTGATCTTTATTAATCACTTCATCGATTTAGGGGTGAACATTGGTGCACAGAAAAGGGGGACGGGGTCTACGATGCCCCGAAAGGTAGGGGGTGCATGGACGAAAATATAGCGCGTGTTATATAATTACGTATTATATACGTGTATTCCAACAATTCCACTTTGGTCTGGTAATACATTCGCCGCTAATCGAAATCACCTTTTTATGTCTTGAAAATCAACCAAATTGATCTTTATTAATCACTTCATCGATTTAGGGGTGAACATTGGTGCACAGAAAAGGGGGACGGGGTGTACGATGCCCCGAAAGGTAGGGGGTGCATGGACGAAAATATAGCGCGTGTTATATAATTATGTATTATATACGTGTATTCCAACAATTCAACTTTGGTCTGGTAATACATTCGCCGCTAATCGAAATCACCTTTTTATGTCTTGAAAATCAACCAAATTGATATTTATTAATCACTTCATCGATTTAGGGGTGAACATTGGTGCACAGTAAAGGGGGACGGGGTCTACGATGCCCCGAAAGGTAGGGGGTGCATGGACGAAAATATAGCGCGTGTTATATAATTATGTATTATATACGTGTATTCCAACAATTCCACTTTGGTCTGGTAATACATTCGCCGCTAATCGAAATCACCATTTTATGTCTTGAAAATCAACCATATTGATCTGTATTTATCACTTCATCGATCTAGGGGTGAACATTGGTGCACAGAAAAGGGGGACAGGGTCTACGATGCCCCGAAAGGTAGGGGGTGCATGGACGAAAATATAGCGCGTGTTATATAATTATGTATTATATACGTGTATTCCAACAATTCCACTTTGGTCTGGTAATACATTCGCCGCTAATCGAAATCACCATTTTATGTCTTGAAAATCAACCAAATTGATCTTTATTAATCACTTCATCGATTTAGGGGTGAACATTGGTGCACAGAAAAGGGGGACGGGGTCTACGATGCCCCGAAAGGTAGGGGGTGCATGGACGAAAATATAGCGCGTGTTATATAATTATGTATTATATACGTGTATTCCAACAATTCCACTTTGGTCTGGTAATACATTCGCCGCTAATCGAAATCACCTTTTTATGTCTTGAAAATCGACCAAATTGATCTTTATAAATAACTTCATCGATCTAGGGGTGAACATTGGTGCACAGAAAAAGGGGACGGGGTCTTCGATGCCCCGAAAGGTAGGGGGTGCATGGACGAAAATATAGCGCGTGTTATATAATTATGTATTATATACGTGTATTCCAACAATTCCACTTTGGTCTGGTAATACATTCGCCGCTAATCGAAATCACCATTTTATGTCTTGAAAATTTAACCAAATTGATATTTATTAATCACTTCATCGATTTAGGGGTGAACATTGGTGCACATAAAAGGGGGACGGGGTCTACGATGCCCCGAAAGGTAGGGGGTGCATGGACGAAAATACAGCGCGTGTTATATAATTATGTATTATATACGTGTATTCCAACAATACCACTTTGGTCTGGTAATACATTCGCCGCTAATTGAAATCACCTTTTTATGTCTTGAAAATCAACCAAATTGATCTTTATTAATCAATTCATCGATTTAGGGGTGAACATTGGTGCACAGAAAAGGGGGACGGGGTCTACGATGCCCCGAAAGGTAGGGGGTGCATGGACGAAAATACAGCGCGTGTTATATAATTACGTATTATATACGTGTATTCCAACAATTCCACTTTGGTCTGGTTATACATTCGCCGCTAATCGAAATCACCATTTTATGTCTTGAAAATCAACCATATTGATCTGTATTAATCACTTCATCGATTTAGGGGTGAACATTGGTGCACAGAAAAGGGGGACAGGGTCTACGATGCCCCGAAAGGTAGGGGGTGCATGGACGAAAATATAGCGCGTGTTATATAATTATGTATTATATACGTGTATTCCAACAATTCCACTTTGGTCTGGTAATACATTCGCCGCTAATCGAAATCACCATTTTCAGTCTTTTAAATCAACCATATTGATCTGTATCAATCACTTCATCGATTTAGGGGTGAACATTGGTGCACAGAAAAGGGGGACAGGGTCTACGATGCCCCGAAAGGTAGGGGGTGCATGGACGAACATATAGCGCGTGTTATATAATTATGTATTATATACGTGTATTCCAACAATTCCACTTTGGTCTGGTAATACATTCGCCGCTAATCGAAATCACCATTTTATGTCTTGAAAATCAACCAAATTGATCTTTATTAATCACTTCATCGATTTAGGGGTGAACATTGGTGCACAGAAAAGGGGGACGGGGTCTACGATGCCCCGAAAGGTAGGGGGTGCATGGACGAAAATATAGCGCGTGTTATATAATTATGTATTATATACGTGTATTCCAACAATTCCACTTTGGTCTGGTAATACATTCGCCGCTAATCGAAATCACCTTTTTATGTCTTGAAAATCGACCAAATTGATCTTTATAAATAACTTCATCGATCTAGGGGTGAACATTGGTGCACAGAAAAAGGGGACGGGGTCTACGATGCCCCGAAAGGTAGGGGGTGCATGGACGAAAATATTGCGCGTGTTATATAATTATGTATTATATACGTGTATTCCAACAATTCCACTTTGGTCTGGTAATACATTCGCCGCTAATCGAAATCACCATTTTATGTCTTGAAAATCAACCAAATTGATCTTTATCAATCACTTCTTCGATTTAGGGGTGAACATTGGTGCACAGAAAAGGGGGACGGGGTCTACGATGACCCGAAAGGTAGGGGGTGCATGGACGAAAATACAGCGCGTGTTATATAATTATGTATTATATACGTGTATTCCAACAATACCACTTTGGTCTGGTAATACATTCGCCGCTAATTGAAATCACCTTTTTATGTCTTGAAAATCAACCAAATTGATCTTTATTAATCACTTCATCGATTTAGGGGTGAACATTGGTGCACAGAAAAGGGGGACGGGGTCTACGATGCCCCGAAAGGTAGGGGGTGCATGGACGAAAATATAGCGCGTGTTATATAATTACGTATTATATACGTGTATTCCAACAATTCCACTTTGGTCTGGTAATACATTCGCCGCTAATCGAAATCACTATTTTATGTCTTGAAAATCAACCAAATTGATCTTTATTAATCACTTCATCGATTTAGGGGTGAACATTGGTGCACAGAAAAGGGGGACGGGGTCTACGATGCCCCGAAAGGTAGGGGGTGCATGGACGAAAATATAGCGCGTGTTATATAATTATGTATTATATACGTGTATTCCAACAATTCCACTTTGGTCTGGTAATACATTCGCCGCTAATCGAAATCACCATTTTATGTCTTGAAAATCGACCAAATTGATTTTTATAAATCACTTCATCGATCTAGGGGTGAACATTGGTGCACAGAAAAGGGGGACTGGGTCTAAGATGCCCCGAAAGGTAGGGGGTGCATGGACGAAAATATAGCGCGTGTTATATAATTACGTATTATATACGTGTATTCCAACAATTCCACTTTGGTCTGGTAATACATTCGCCGCTAATCGAAATCACCTTTTTATGTCTTGAAAATCAACCAAATTGATCTTTATTACTCACTTCATCGATTTGGGGGTGAACATTGGTGCACAGAAAAGGGAGACGGGGTCTACGATGCCCCGAAAGGTAGGGGGTGCATGGACGAAAATATAGCGCGTGTTATATAATTATGTATTATATACGTGTATTCCAACAATTCCACTTTGGTCTGGTAATACATTCGCCGCTAATCGAAATCACCATTTTATGTCTTGAAAATCAACCATATTGATCTGTATCAATCACTTCATCGATTTAGGGGTGAACATTGGTGCACAGAAAAGGGGGACAGGGTCTACGATGCCCCGAAAGGTAGGGGGTGCATGGACGAACATATAGCGCGTGTTATATAATTATGTATTATATACGTGTATTCCAACAATTCCTCTTTGGTCTGGTAATACATTCGCCGCTAATCGAAATCACCATTTTATGTCTTGAAAATCAACCAAATTGATCTGTATTAATCACTTCATCGATTTAGGGGTGAACATTGGTGCACAGAAAAGGGGGACAGGGTCTACGATGCCCCGAAAGGTAGGGGGTGCATGGACGAAAATATAGCGCGTGTTATATAATTACGTATTATATACGTGTATTCCAACAATTCCACTTTGGTCTGGTAATACATTCGCCGCTAATCGAAATCACCATTTTATGTCTTGAAAATCAACCATATTGATCTGTATCAAGCACTTCATCGATTTAGGGGTGAACATTGGTGCACAGAAAAGGGGGACAGGGTCTACGATGCCCCGAAAGGTAGGGGGTGCATGGACGAAAATATAGCGCGTGTTATATAATTATGTATTATATACGTGTATTCCAACAATTCCACTTTGGTCTGGTAATACATTCGCCGCTAATCGAAATCACCATTTTATGTCTTGAAAATCAACCAAATTGATCTTTATTAATCACTTCATCGATTTAGGGGTGAACATTGGTGCACAGAAAAGGGGGACGGGGTCTACGATGCCCCGAAAGGTAGGGGGTGCATGGACGAAAATATAGCGCGTGTTATATAATTATGTATTATATACGTGTATTCCAACAATTCCACTTTGGTCTGGTAATACATTCGCCGCTAATCGAAATCACCTTTTTATGTCTTGAAAATCGACCAAATTGATCTTTATAAATAACTTCATCGATCTAGGGGTGAACATTGGTGCACAGAAAAAGGGGACGGGGTCTACGATGCCCCGAAAGGTAGGGGGTGCATGGACGAAAATATTGCGCGTGTTATATAATTATGTATTATATACGTGTATTCCAACAATTCCACTTTGGTCTGGTAATACATTCGCCGCTAATCGAAATCACCATTTTATGTCTTGAAAATCAACCAAATTGATCTTTATCAATCACTTCTTCGATTTAGGGGTGAACATTGGTGCACAGAAAAGGGGGACGGGGTCTACGATGACCCGAAAGGTAGGGGGTGCATGGACGAAAATACAGCGCGTGTTATATAATTATGTATTATATACGTGTATTCCAACAATACCACTTTGGTCTGGTAATACATTCGCCGCTAATTGAAATCACCTTTTTATGTCTTGAAAATCAACCAAATTGATCTTTATTAATCACTTTATCGATTTAGGGGTGAACATTGGTGCACAGAAAAGGGGGACGGGGTCTACGATGCCCCGAAAGGTAGGGGGTGCATGGACGAAAATATAGCGCGTGTTATATAATTACGTATTATATACGTGTATTCCAACAATTCCACTTTGGTCTGGTAATACATTCGCCGCTAATCGAAATCACTATTTTATGTCTTGAAAATCAACCAAATTGATCTTTATTAATCACTTCATCGATTTAGGGGTGAACATTGGTGCACAGAAAAGGGGGACGGGGTCTACGATGCCCCGAAAGGTAGGGGGTGCATGGACGAAAATATAGCGCGTGTTATATAATTATGTATTATATACGTGTATTCCAACAATTCCACTTTGGTCTGGTAATACATTCGCCGCTAATCGAAATCACCATTTTATGTCTTGAAAATCAACCAAATTGATCTTTATTAATCACTTCATCGATTAAGGGGTGAACATTGGTGCACAAAAAAGGGGGACGGGGTCTACGATGCCCCGAAAGGTAGGGGGTGCATGGACGAAAATATAGCGCGTGTTATATAATTATGTATTATATACGTGTATTCCAACAATTCCACTTTGGTCTGGTAATACATTCGCCGCTAATCGAAATCAACTTTTTATGTCTTGAAAATCGACCAAATTGATCTTTATAAATCTCTTCATCGATCTAGGGGTGAACATTGGTGCACAGAAAAGGGAGACGGGGTCTACGATGCCCCGAAAGGTAGGGGGTGCATGGACGAAAATATAGCGCGTGTTATATAATTATGTATTATATACGTGTATTCCAACAATTCCACTTTGGTCTGGTAATACATTCGCCGTTAATCGAAATCACCTTTTTATGTCTTGAAAATCAACCAAATTGATCTTTATTAATCACTTCATCGATTTAGGGGTGAACATTGGTGCACAGAAAAGGGGGACGGGGTCTACGATACCCCGAAAGGTAGGGGGTGCATGGACGAAAATATAGCGCGTGTTATATAATTATGTAATATATACGTGTATTCCAACAATTCCACTTTGGTCTTGTAATACATTTGCCGCTAATCGAAATCACAATTTTATGTCTTGAAAATCAACCAAATTGATCTTTATTAATCACTTCATCGATTTAGGGGTCAACATTGGTGCACAGAAAAGGGGGACGGGGTCTACGATGCCCCGAAAGGTAGGGGGTGCATGGACGAAAATATAGCGCGTGTTATATAATTATGTAATATATACGTGTATTCCAACAATTCCACTTTGGTCTGGTAATACATTCGCCGCTAATCGAAATCACCATTTTATGTCTTGAAAATCAACCAAATTGATCTTTATTAATCACTTCATCGTTTTAGGGGTGAACATTTGTGCACAGGAAAGAGGGACGGGGTCTACGATGCCCCGAAAGGTAGGGGGTGCATGGACGAAAATATAGCGCGTGTTACATAATTATGTATTATATACGTGTATTCCAACAATTCCACTTTGGTCTGGTAATACATTCGCCGCTAATCGAAATCACCTTTTTATGTCTTGAAAATCGACCAAATTGATCTTTATAAATCACTTCATCGATCTAGGGGTAAACATTGGTGCACAGAAAAGGGGGACGGGGTCTACGATGCCCCGAAAGGTAGGGGGTGCATGGACGAAAATATAGCGCGTGTTATATAATTATGTATTATGTACGTGTATTCCAACAATTCCACTTTGGTCTGGTAATACATTCGCCGCTAATCGAAATCACCTTTTTATGTCTTGAAAATCAACCAAATTGATCTTTATTAATCACTTCATCGATTTAGGGGTGAACATTGGTGCACAGAAAAGGGGGACGGGGTCTACGATGCCCCGAAAGGTAGGGGGTGCATGGACGAAAATATAGCGCGTGTTATATAATTATGTATTATATACGTGTATTCCAACAATTCCACTTTGGTCTGGTATTACATTCGCCGCTAATCGAAATCACCATTTTATGTCTTGAAAATCAACCAAATTGATCTTTATTAATCACTTCATCGATTTAGGGGTGAACATTGGTGCACAGAAAAGGGGGACGGGGTCTACGATGCCCCGAAAGGTAGGGGGTGCATGGACGAAAATATAGCGCGTGTTATATAATTATGTATTATATACGTGTATTCCAACACTTCCACTTTGGTCTGGTAATACATTCGCCGCTAATCGAAATCACCATTTTATGTCTTGAAAATTTAGCAAATTGATCTTTATTAATCACTTCATCGATTTAGGGGTGAACATTGGTGCACAGAAAAGGGGGACGGGGTCTACGATGCCCCGAAAGGTAGGGGGTGCATGGACGAAAATATAGCGCGTGTTATATAATTATGTATTATATACGTGTATTCCAACAATTCCACTTTGGTCTGGTAATACATTCGCCGCTAATCGAAATCACCTTTTTATGTCCTGAAAATCGACCAAATTGATCTTTATAAATCTTTTCATCGATCTAGGGGTGAACATTGGTGCACAGAAAAGGGGGACGGGGTCTACGATGCCCCGAAAGGTAGGGGGTGCATGGACGAAAATATAGCGCGTGTTATATAATTATGTATTATATACGTGTATTCCAACAATTCCACTTTGGTCTGATAATACATTCGCCGCTAATCGAAATCACCTTTTTATGTCTTGAAAATCAACCAAATTGATCTTTATTAATCACTTCATCGATTAAGGGGTGAACATTGGTGCACAGAAAAGGGGGACGGGGTCTACGATACCCCGAAAGGTAGGGGGTGCATGGACGAAAATATAGCGCGTGTTATATAATTATGTAATATATACGTGTATTCCAACAATTCCACTTTGGTCTGGTAATACATTTGCCGCTAATCGAAATCACCATTTTATGTCTTGAAAATCAACCATATTGATCTGTATTAATCACTTCATCGATTTAGGGGTGAACATTGGTGCACAGAAAAGGGGGACGGGGTCTACGATGTCCCGAAAGGTAGGGGGTGCATGGACGAAAATATAGCGCGTGTTATATAATTATGTATTATATACGTGTATTCCAACAATTCCACTTTGGTCTGGTAATACATTCGCTGCTAATCGAAATCACCATTTTATGTCTTGAAAATCAACCAAATTGATCTTTATTAATCACTTCATCGATTTAGGGGTGAACATTGGTGCACAGAAAAGGAGGACGGGGTCTACGATGCCCCGAAAGGTAGGGGGTGCATGGACGAAAATATAGCGCGTGTTATATAATTATGTATTATATACGTGTATTCCAACAATTCCACTTTGGTCTGGTAATACATTCGCCGCTAATCGAAATCACCTTTTTATGTCTTGAAAATCGAGCAAATTGATCTTTATAAATAACTTCATCGATTTAGGGGTGAACATTGGTGCATAGAAAAAGGGGACGGTGTCTACGATGCCCCGAAAGGTAGGGGGTGCATGGACGAAAATATAGCGCGTGTATTCCAACAATTCCACTTTGGTCTGGTAATACATTCGCCGCTAATCGAAATCACCTTTTTATGTCTTGAAAATCGAGCAAATTGATCTTTATAAATAACTTCATCGATTTAGGGGTGAACATTGGTGCATAGAAAAAGGGGACGGGGTCTACGATGCCCCGAAAGGTAGGGGTTGCATGGACGAAAATATAGCGCGTGTTATATAATTATGTATTATCTCAACCCAGACAAAATACACGAGAGGCGAGTAAATGCATTTTCCGTGGAGTTTAATAAAAATTGTTTCTGAAAAGCATCATCCAAATGATGTATACCAAAATGCAAAATGATGTGTTGTCAAATAAAGCCAACATAATATAATGCAACAATCAAAACATAATAATATAAACGTAAAGCCTCCTGAGATGTGTCATATGCGAAAAATTAAAGTTATTAAACCAATCTCCTCAATTGACAATTAAAACAGTCCATCCACATTCATGACAAAGACACCAGTTTGTCATGTTGGCCAAATGTGGGCAACGTAAAATTCCATCTGCAAAGCTACGAAGCAAAGATTCCCGTTTGCAACACGAGCTTATGCAGGAAAACTTTAAAAACAGAAACTAGTGCTCAGAAGCCCCACCAACGGCCCTGAACTAGAATGTGAACGAGGCAACGTTAATGTTCGGTCCGAAATGGAATTCGCTGGTGGCCTCATCCAAATCGGGTGACGAACCAAGCCCCGTTCACATTATAACATGAGGAGTGGAATATACGAAATTGGTCTAAATAAATGAAAAATATTATCTCAGGAAGCCCAAAATAAGTGAAGAATCATAATGTGTTGTGGCAAAAAATGGAATGCCGCCAAACGGGATGACTCATCGTCAGCCCGCCGCCACAACACAATATGATGCCATTAGTTCAAACCATGCTGTATTTACAAGGTCCACGCTAAGAAGCGGGGAAAAAAAGGGGGGGGGTGCATTAAACGAACAGGGACGCACAATTAAACCATCTAGGAGGATTCATGCTCATTCAGTCCACTTGCGAAGAATCTAGTGCACTAAGATAAAGGAGAGGCGGGGGGGGGGGGGGCGGGGCTTAGTCAGTAAATAGTGAAGTTTGTAGTAAGGACGTGAGATCTGATGATACCACGTGTGAGTTCTGGATAAGGTATTCAGGTCATAACATCTGCTCATAAAAAGGTTCCAACTGTTCGCGACGTCCGAGCCAGCGAGTCCTCGACGGAGGTAAAACAGCTGTTACTCTAGTGATTTCGCTCCGCGACAAAGAAATCAAGTGTTCTCCTGTTCGCGGATGTATTGAGTTTTAGGACCCGGCCACGTGCCGAGTAGTGAGGGCCCGCCCCCAACTAGAGCGGGACTGCCCGCGTCAGCGAAACGTGAATTGTCCCCTTCCTCTCTTACGATTCCGTGGAATGCTGACACAACCCACGTCGAGACTCCAAATAACTGCACATGGAAGAGAGAAAAGGAAAGAAACAGCGGCACCAATTGTACATTCTAAAAAGGGGGGGGGTACATAGTTACCATAAACACGATAAGTGTAGCAAAGACCACAATCTACTAACAGTGGGCGAGCAATTCTGCCTGCGCCCATGGAACTATTAACGGGTAAGATAACCATTGCGTCACTATGGCAACAAGCGAGAGAGAGAGAGAGTAAGGTTAATATTTACTGCTCGTTAGGGGTTGTCAAAAAACAAAAACAAATAAACATTAGGTCGATATTAAATTGTGCACAAACTGGTATTAAACATAGAAGGGTGATAAACATACTGGCAAAATTGCTTAAATTAAGGGGGGAGAGGTTGTCGAATATACAATCTGTGTGTGTTGGAAGCCCAGCGCCCCATATTTTGAATGCAAACATCGGGAACACATGCCATGGCTGCAGAAGTTGCCGCCCCAATACGGAAAGAATGGGAAGAGAAATGAGCAACGGGTAGCCCGCAAAAACTAATGGCACGCTTTAAAACTTGGCCAAATTGGTGCCTCGTTAGGGGTGACGAGTCAAAGTGACGGAAAAAGGCAGAGCCGACCGAGCTCCGCAGAGCGAGGTAATCATTTACAGCGCGAAGTGGGCATAAATACGAAACAACATTCTGTGGAATTAAAATCGAGCATCCACGTCCAGTTTGATCTGTTTTAGACCTCGCAATCACAATGCGCAATTTTGCTTGATTACCCATACCTTGAATAATAACATCTTTTTCTGATAAAGGAACGGGTTCATGTCTAGATCGAGACGTGAACTCCCCTACTCGAAGAAAACCAAAGAAAGCGATTAGAAAGGCAGCCCGAAACAATGCCAGATCATACGTATTAACGCATACGTGAGTCAATGAATTTAGGATGGATTTGAGAATAGGCAGGGTTATGGGACACCGGGTATCACGGCGAGCATTTTTCCGCCTGCACCCGTCTACCAGCCGCCGGATTACAAACGCGTCAGTCACATCAGGCCAACCCAATGTTTGCATCGTAAAAGCCAGGCCTGATATATATGTACTTATTGTTGCCCCCGCATACCCATTCCAGGAGAGATAAGCAATAAATTGAGCGACCTGCTCAACGTCAGGACGTATACTTATATCATAATGATATTGCAGCCGAAACTGCTTAAACACAGACCAAGCGTTCCTATAAGTATGATGAGTGCCGGGCGCCCGCGAAGAAAACAACAGATGCTCTCTCTCTATATGAAGCTGCTCCAAAGATGGGCGGGAAGCTTGCTGCCAGCCAGATCTGCGCCTGGTGCTAACCTGCGAAACCTGTCCATCTGAAAACGAGAGAGGGCATCAGCCTTTTCATTGCGAGAGCCTTTCACGTAACGTGCTTTGAACATAATATTATGTTCCAAACAAAGAACTTCCAGCAAACGAACCAGTTTCATTACACTAGGACATTTCGAAGTTAAGGAATTAACAACATGAACAACTGTTTGATTATCCGACCAAAATAAGACCTTAGAATTAGCTAGAAGAGCCCCCCCACATACGTATACCGACTACTATTGGGAAAAGCTCTAGAAAAGCGATGGAATAATTCTTCTCCAGTATTTCAGCTGGCCATTTCCCTTGAGCCCACTTATCCTGGAAGGATATACCAAAGCCAATGCTACCCGCAGCGTCAGTAAAGAACTGAAAATGAGCATTAGTTACCCATGTTGAGTGTGAAAACATAACTGTGCCATTGAAATCGGACAGAAACGTAAGCCAGGCCTGCATGTCCTCTTTTGCGCCGCGTGAAAGCCTTATCCGGTGGTTTGAGGTGCGGACCCCTTTAGTAAGATCGATAAGTCTCCTTAGGAAGGCTCTTCCGGGAGCCACGGCTTTACACACGAAATTAAGGCTGCCAATTAGCGACTGCAACTGCCGCAACGAGAGCTTATCTTTCTTAACAAAATCAATGAGCATTGCCTGTAACACGTTTACTTTCTCCTTGGGTACCCGAACTCTCTGCTCAGCCGCGTCGATTTCAAGCCCTAAAAATATGATAGTGGGAACGGGCCCCTCAGTCTTCTCCTCCGCTATCGGGACGCCAAAAACCTCGCACATCGCCTTAAAATGATACATCAAGGAACGACATTCCTGCCGTGTTGCGCCAACAAAAAAGAAATCATCCAAATAATGCAAAATTTGCTCTGAATTCGCAATTTCACGGCAACATGACTCAAGAAAAGTGCTAAAACGCTCAAAATGGGCACATGAAATTGAGCAGCCCATTGGCAAGCATTTATCAAAGTAATACGCGCCATCAATGCAAAACCCCAGAAGGTCAAAATCGGAGGGATTCACTGGTAGTAAGCGAAAAGCGGATTTTATATCGGTTTTTCCCATGAGAGCACTAGCTCCCAAGCGAGCAACGAGATCAACCGCCTTGTCAAATGAAGTGTAATTCACGGAACATAAATCGGAATCAATGTGGTCATTAACCGAAGCCCCCCGAGGAGAAGATAGATGCTGAATTAGACGGAATTCTCCCGGATTTCGCTTGGGGACGAGCCCTACCGGGGAGCAGCGAAAGTTATCGAAAGGCGGGTCTTGGAAAGGACCTGACATTCTCCCTAAACTAACTTCCTTACCAACTTTCTCCAACAGCATGTCCCTATGCTCCCTAGCAGATTTCAAATTACGCGAGAACACAGAGCGACGCTCGCCTGTGAAACCCAATGAAAAACCCAACCTTAAACCAGAAATCAGAAAAGCTGCATTATGTTGATTATGGTGCCGTCTAAGAAATGGGAGCATGCTGCCAAGTTTAATTGGAGTTGGAGCTAGGCTTCTGTTTGGCGATTGCAGCGGCAGAGTTGCAGGCGTGTGAGCCATGCGCTGCTGAGGAGCATTTTCCGCACCGGTGAGCATAACGACAGGCGGTGCGTTGGCATGACCCAGCGTTAAAGGCGAAACAGACTGGTGAGGAGCGGAAGGGGGCAGGCGCGGCGCCAGGGGCCCGAATTGCCCCTTGTCTGTTGGCATATCCTGAGGATGGGAAACTACCCCGCCGAAACGACCGGTCGTATGGCCGAAAGGGCTGGTTACCCCCAAAAGACGAAAACGCTGCTCGACCGGGCGTCGAAGCTACTGTCAGCCATAGCTCGGTGTCTATGACAGCCCAGGAACGATGTGGATGACGGGCCTGACGTAACCGAAATTGAATGTCATAGGCCCGCCAATTGAAACCCCCAAAACGCACAATAGAGCGAACGATATCCATATACTTGAGGAGCTCGCGCGCACGCATACAGTGTCGCTCCAAGTATATAGACGCGTAAATAATGAACGCAGATGTCCACTGTTCTATGCTGGCGATCACCGGAGCCTTGCTTTGGGGGCGAAGCATTAAAGCGGACCCGGTGGCACAAAGGCTGAAGGCCTGCAACTGGGAACTTTCCTCACTTAAGCTTTCCCTTTTTAGAAATCCTCCTAACTCTACAAATTCACCTTTCCAAATCTTCTCCTTAACACTGGAAGGCACCTCCCCGCCCAAATCATCACACACACAGCTAAGCATATCTGGCTGCGCAGACAGCGTAGGAAAAGGAGGGTTGGGGGCTGGTGTAAAATTATCATGACTATTAAGCCCCTCAACTACATGGGCAGGAGGGATAGAAGGAGAAGCTTGGGATTGAATTTGGGGAATGACCGGATCTTGTGGAGAAGTCACAAGAGGCCAGGAGCCCCCCATTGTCCCGAACTCACCGTTGGTTGTCGACGCCGAACTTCCAGCAGCTGGGCTCTGCGTAGAAGTAAAAACTTGGCCGACGTCTGTCTCGAGGTCGACAGGAGAAGGCTGGCTGGCGGCATCTCGGACCGAACGACGAGTAGACTTCCTCTGACTTAACTTTTTGCCTGGCTTAACCTTGGGCATGATTGAATAATGCAGGGGTGGCGAAATTGAAAAGTCCTTAGAGCAAACTGTGACTCCTAACAGCTCAAAAGTCCAACAAACGGATATAACACAAATATACAGGTATGTTCCTAGATAAAAGAATAAATTCTCAACTGCGAAGCGTTCTTTAAGATATATGAATGGGTAAGAAAGACAATTAGAAGGATCACAACTAAAGAGTTCACATTCGCCGCACAGAAAAGGGGGACGGGGTCTACGATGCCCCGAAAGGTAGGGGGTGCATGGACGAAAATATAGCGCGTGTTATATAATTATGTATAATATACGTTTATTCCAACAATTCCACTTTGGTCTGGTAATACATTCGCCGCTAATCGAAATCACCATTTTATGTCTTAAAAATCAACCAAATTGATCTTTATTAATCAGTTCATCGATTTAGGGGTGAACATTGGTGCACAAAAAAGAGGGACGGGGTCTACGATGCCCCGAAAGGTAGGGGGTGCATGGACGAAAATATAGCGCGTGTTATATAATTATGTATTATATACGTGTATTCCAACAATTCCACTTTGGTCTGGTAATACATTCGCCGCTAATCGAAATCACCATTTTATGTCTTGAAAATCAACCAAATTGATTATTATTAATCACTTCATCGATTTAGGGGTGAACATTGGTGCACAGTAAAGGGGGACGGGGTCTACGATGCCCCGAAAGGTAGGGGGTGCATGGACGAAAATATAGCGCGTGTTATATAATTATGTATTATATACGTGTATTCCAACAATTCCACTTTGGTCTGGTAATACATTCGCCGCTAATCGAAATCACCATTTTATGTCTTGAAAATCAACCAAATTGATCTTTATTAATCACTTCATCGATTTAGGGGTGAACATTGGTGCACAGAAAAGGAGGACGGGGTCTACGATGCCCCGAAAGGTAGGGGGTGCATGGACGAAAATATAGCGCGTGTTATATAATTATGTATTATATACGTGTATTCCAACAATTCCACTTTGGTCTGGTAATACATTCGCCGCTAATCGAAATCACCTTTTTATGTCTTGAAAATCGAGCAAATTGATCTTTATAAATAACTTCATCGATTTAGGGGTGAACATTGGTGCATAGAAAAAAGGGACGGGGTCTACGATGCCCCGAAAGGTAGGGGGTGCATGGACGAAAATATAGCGCGTGTTATATAATTATGTATTATATACGTGTATTCCAACAATTCCACTTTGGTCTGGTAATACATTCGCCGCTAATCGAAATCACCTTTTTATGTCTTGAAAATCAACCAAATTGATCTTTATTAATCACTTCATCGATTTAGGGGTGAACATTGGTGCACAGAAAAGGGGGACGGGGTCTACGATGCCCCGAAAGGTAGGGGGTGCATGGACGAAAATATAGCGCGTGTTATATAATTATGTATCATATACGTGTATTCCAACAATACCACTTTGGTCTGGTAATACATTCGCCGCTAATCGAAATCACCTTTTTATGTCTTGAAAATCAACCAAATTGATCTTTATTAATCACTTCATCGATTTAGGGGTGAATATTGGTGCACAGTAAAGGGGGACGGGGTCTACGATGCCCCGAAAGGTAGGGGGTGCATGGACGAAAATATAGCGCGTGTTATATAATTATGTATTATATACGTGTATTCCAACAATTCCACTTTGGTCTGGTAATACATTCGCCGCTAATCGAAATCACAATTTTATGTCTTGAAAATCAACCAAATTGATCTTTATTAATCACTTCGTCGATTTAGGGGTGAACATTGGTGCACAGAAAAGGGGGACGGGGTCTACGATGCCCCGAAAGGTAGGGGGTGCATGGACGAAAATATAGCGCGTGTTATACAATTATGTATTATATACGTGTATTCCAACAATTCCACTTTGGTCTGGTAATACATTCGCCGCTAATCGAAATCACCTTTTTATGTCTTGAAAATCAACCAAATTGATCTTTATAAATCACTACATCGATCTAGGGGTGAACATTGGTGCACAGAAAAGGGGGACGGGGTCTACGATGCCCCGAAAGGTAGGGGGTGCATGGACGAAAATATAGCGCGTGTTATATAATTATGTATTATATACGTGTATTCCAACAATTCCACTTTGGTCTGGTAATACATTCGCCGCTAATCGAAATCACCTTTTTATGTCTTGAAAATCAACCAAATTGATTATTATTAATCACTTCATCGATTTAGGGGTGAACATTGGTGCACAGTAAAGGGGGACGGGGTCTACGATGCCCCGAAAGGTAGGGGGTGCATGGACGAAAATATAGCGCGTGTTATATAATTATGTATTATATACGTGTATTCCAACAATTCCACTTTGGTCTGGTAATACATTCGCCGCTAATCGAAATCACCATTTTATGTCTTGAAAATCAACCAAATTGATCTGTATTAATCACTTCATCGATTTAGGGGGGAACATTGGTGCACAGAAAAGGGGGACGGGGTCTACGATGCCCCGAAAGGTAGGGGGTGCATGGACGAAAATATAGCGTGTGTTATATAATTATGTATTATATACGTGTATTCCAACAATTCCACTTTGGTCTGGTAATACATTCGCCGCTAATCGAAATCACCATTTTATGTCTTGAAAATCAACCAAATTGATCTGTATTAATCACTTCATCGATTTAGGGGTGAACATTGGTGCACAGAAAAGGAGGACGGGGTCTACGATGCCCCGAAAGGTAGGGGGTGCATGGACGAAAATATAGCGCGTGTTATATAATTATGTATTATATACGTGTATTCCAACAATTCCACTTTGGTCTGGTAATACATTCGCCGCTAATCGAAATCACCTTTTTATGTCTTGAAAATCGAGCAAATTGATCTTTATAAATAACTTCATCGATTTAGGGGTGAACATTGGTGCATAGAAAAAGGGGACGGGGTCTACGATGCCCCGAAAGGTAGGGGGTGCATGGACGAAAATATAGCGCGTGTTATATAATTATGTATTATATACGTGTATTCCAACAATTCCACTTTGGTCTGGTAATACATTCGCCGCTAATCGAAATCACCTTTTTATGTCTTGAAAATCAACCAAATTGATCTTTATTAATCACTTCATCGATTTAGGGGTGAACATTGGTGCACAGAAAAGGGGGACGGGGTCTACGATGCCCCGAAAGGTAGGGGGTGCATGGACGAAAATATAGCGCGTGTTATATAATTATGTATCATATACGTGTATTCCAACAATACCACTTTGGTCTGGTAATACATTCGCCGCTAATCGAAATCACCTTTTTATGTCTTGAAAATCAACCAAATTGATCTTTATTAATCACTTCATCGATTTAGGGGTGAATATTGGTGCACAGTAAAGGGGGACGGGGTCTACGATGCCCCGAAAGGTAGGGGGTGCATGGACGAAAATATAGCGCGTGTTATATAATTATGTATTATATACGTGTATTCCAACAATTCCACTTTGGTCTGGTAATACATTCGCCGCTAATCGAAATCACAATTTTATGTCTTGAAAATCAACCAAATTGATCTTTATTAATCACTTCATCGATTTAGGGGTGATCATTGGTGCACAGAAAAGGGGGACGGGAACTACGATGCCCCGAAAGGTAGGGGGTGCATGGACGAAAATATAGCGCGTGTTATATAATTATGTATTATATACGTGTATTCCAACAATTCAACTTTGGTCTGGTAATACATTCGCCGCTAATCGAAATCACCTTTTTATGTCTTGAAAATCAACCAAATTGATCTTTATTAATCACTTCATCGATTTAGGGGTGAACATTGGTGCACAGTAAAGGGGGACGGGGTCTACGATGCCCCGAAAGGTAGGGGGTGCATGGACGAAAATATAGCGCGTGTTATATAATTATGTATTATATACGTGTATTCCAACAATTCAACTTTGGTCTGGTAATACATTCGCCACTAATTGAAATCACCTTTTTATGTCTTGAAAATCAACCAAATTGATCTTTATTAATCACTTCATCGATTTAGGGGTGAACATTGGTGCACAGAAAAGGGGGACGGGGTCTACGATGCCCCGAAAGGTAGGGGGTGCATGGACGAAAATATAGCGCGTGTTATATAATTACGTATTATATACGTGTATTCCAACAATTCCACTTTGGTCTGGTAATACATTCGCCGCTAATCGAAATCACCTTTTTATGTCTTGAAAATCAACCAAATTGATCTTGATTAATCACTTCATCGATTTAGGGGTGAACATTGGTGCACAGAAAAGGGGGACGGGGTGTACGATGCCCCGAAAGGTAGGGGGTGCATGGACGAAAATATAGCGCGTGTTATATAATTATGTATTATATACGTGTATTCCAACAATTCAACTTTGGTCTGGTAATACATTCGCCGCTAATCGAAATCACCTTTTTATGTCTTGAAAATCAACCAAATTGATATTTATTAATCACTTCATCGATTTAGGGGTGAACATTGGTGCACAGTAAAGGGGGACGGGGTCTACGATGCCCCGAAAGGTAGGGGGTGCATGGACGAAAATATAGCGCGTGTTATATAATTATGTATTATATACGTGTATTCCAACAATTCCACTTTGGTCTGGTAATACATTCGCCGCTAATCGAAATCACCATTTTATGTCTTGAAAATCAACCATATTGATCTGTATTTATCACTTCATCGATCTAGGGGTGAACATTGGTGCACAGAAAAGGGGGACAGGGTCTACGATGCCCCGAAAGGTAGGGGGTGCATGGACGAAAATATAGCGCGTGTTATATAATTATGTATTATATACGTGTAGTCCAACAATTCCACTTTGGTCTGGTAATACATTCGCCGCTAATCGAAATCACCATTTTATGTCTTGAAAATCAACCAAATTGATCTTTATTAATCACTTCATCGATTTAGGGGTGAACATTGGTGCACAGAAAAGGGGGACGGGGTCTACGATGCCCCGAAAGGTAGGGGGTGCATGGACGAAAATATAGCGCGTGTTATATAATTAAGTATTATATACGTGTATTCCAACAATTCCACTTTGGTCTGGTAATACATTCGCCGCTAATCGAAATCACCTTTTTATGTCTTGAAAATCGACCAAATTGATCTTTATAAATAAATTCATCGATCTAGGGGTGAACATTGGTGCACAGAAAAAGGGGACGGGGTCTTCGATGCCCCGAAAGGTAGGGGGTGCATGGACGAAAATATAGCGCGTGTTATATAATTATGTATTATATACGTGTATTCCAACAATTCCACTTTGGTCTGGTAATACATTCGCCGCTAATCGAAATCACCATTTTATGTCTTGAAAATTTAACCAAATTGATATTTATTAATCACTTCATCGATTTAGGGGTGAACATTGGTGCACATAAAAGGGGGACGGGGTCTACGATGCCCCGAAAGGTAGGGGGTGCATGGACGAAAATACAGCGCGTGTTATATAATTATGTATTATATACGTGTATTCCAACAATACCACTTTGGTCTGGTAATACATTCGCCGCTAATTGAAATCACCTTTTTATGTCTTGAAAATCAACCAAATTGATCTTTATTAATCAATTCATCGATTTAGGGGTGAACATTGGTGCACAGAAAAGGGGGACGGGGTCTACGATGCCCCGAAAGGTAGGGGGTGCATGGACGAAAATACAGCGCGTGTTATATAATTACGTATTATATACGTGTATTCCAACAATTCCACTTTGGTCTGGTTATACATTCGCCGCTAATCGAAATCACCATTTTATGTCTTGAAAATCAACCATATTGATCTGTATTAATCACTTCATCGATTTAGGGGTGAACATTGGTGCACAGAAAAGGGGGACAGGGTCTACGATGCCCCGAAAGGTAGGGGGTGCATGGACGAAAATATAGCGCGTGTTATATAATTATGTATTATATACGTGTATTCCAACAATTCCACTTTGGTCTGGTAATACATTCGCCGCTAATCGAAATCACCATTTTCAGTCTTTTAAATCAACCATATTGATCTGTATCAATCACTTCATCGATTTAGGGGTGAACATTGGTGCACAGAAAAGGGGGACAGGGTCTACGATGCCCCGAAAGGTAGGGGGTGCATGGACGAACATATAGCGCGTGTTATATAATTATGTATTATATACGTGTATTCCAACAATTCCACTTTGGTCTGGTAATACATTCGCCGCTAATCGAAATCACCATTTTATGTCTTGAAAATCAACCAAATTGATCTGTATTAATCACTTCATCGATTTAGGGGTGAACATTGGTGCACAGAAAAGGGGGACAGGGTCTACGATGCCCCGAAATGTAGGGGGTGCATTGACGAAAATATAGCGCGTGTTATATAATTACGTATTATATACGTGTATTCCAACAATTCCACTTTGGTCTGGTAATACATTCGCCGCTAATCGAAATCACCATTTTATGTCTTGAAAATCAACCATATTGATCTGTATCAATCACTTCATCGATTTAGGGGTGAACATTGGTGCACAGAAAAGGGGGACAGGGTCTACGATGCCCCGAAAGGTAGGGGGTGCATGGACGAAAATATAGCGCGTGTTATATAATTATGTATTATATACGTGTATTCCAACAATTCCACTTTGGTCTGGTAATACATTCGCCGCTAATCGAAATCACCATTTTATGTCTTGAAAATCAACCAAATTGATCTTTATTAATCACTTCATCGATTTAGGGGTGAACATTGGTGCACAGAAAAGGGGGACGGGGTCTACGATGCCCCGAAAGGTAGGGGGTGCATGGACGAAAATATAGCGCGTGTTATATAATTATGTATTATATACGTGTATTCCAACAATTCCACCTTGGTCTGGTAATACATTCGCCGCTAATCGAAATCACCTTTTTATGTCTTGAAAATCGACCAAATTGATCTTTATAAATAACTTCATCGATCTAGGGGTGAACATTGGTGCACAGAAAAAGGGGACGGGGTCTACGATGCCCCGAAAGGTAGGGGGTGCATGGACGAAAATATTGCGCGTGTTATATAATTATGTATTATATACGTGTATTCCAACAATTCCACTTTGGTCTGGTAATACATTCGCCGCTAATCGAAATCACCATTTTATGTCTTGAAAATCAACCAAATTGATCTTTATTAATCACTTCATCGATTTAGGGGTGAACATTGGTGCACAGAAAAGGGGGACAGGGTCTACGATGCCCCGAAAGGTAGGGGGTGCATGGACGAAAATACAGCGCGTGTTATATAATTATGTATTATATACGTGTATTCCAACAATACCACTTTGGTCTGGTAATACATTCGCCGCTAATTGAAATCACCTTTTTATGTCTTGAAAATCAACCAAATTGATCTTTATTAATCACTTCATCGATTTAGGGGTGAACATTGGTGCACAGAAAAGGGGGACGGGGTCTACGATGCCCCGAAAGGTAGGGGGTGCATGGACGAAAATATAGCGCGTGTTATATAATTACGTATTATATACGTGTATTCCAACAATTCCACTTTGGTCTGGTAATACATTCGCCGCTAATCGAAATCACCTTTTTATGTCTTGAAAATCAACCAAATTGATCTTTATTAATCACTTCATCGATTTGGGGGTGAACATTGGTGCACAGAAAAGGGGGACGGGGTCTACGATGCCCCGAAAGGTAGGGGGTGCATGGACGAAAATATAGCGCGTGTTATATAATTATGTATTATATACGTGTATTCCAACAATTCCACTTTTGTCTGGTAATACATTCGCCGCTAATCGAAATCACCATTTTATGTCTTGAAAATCGACCAAATTGATCTTTATAAATCACTTCATCGATCTAGGGGTGAACATTGGTGCACAGAAAAGGGGGACTGGGTCTAAGATGCCCCGAAAGGTAGGGGGTGCATGAACGAAAATATAGCGCGTGTTATATAATTACGTATTATATACGTGTATTCCAACAATTCCACTTTGGTCTGGTAATACATTCGCCGCTAATCGAAATCACCATTTTATGTCTTGAAAATCAACCAAATTGATCTGTATTAATCACTTCATCGATTTAGGGGTGAACATTGGTGCACAGAAAAGGGGGACAGGGTCTACGATGCCCCGAAAGGTAGGGGGTGCATGGACGAACATATAGCGCGTGTTATATAATTATGTATTATATACGTGTATTCCAACAATTCCTCTTTGGTCTGGTAATACATTCGCCGCTAATCGAAATCACCATTTTATGTCTTGAAAATCAACCAAATTGATCTGTATTAATCACTTCATCGATTTAGGGGTGAACATTGGTGCACAGAAAAGGGGGACAGGGTCTACGATGCCCCGAAAGGTAGGGGGTGCATGGACGAAAATATAGCGCGTGTTATATAATTACGTATTATATACGTGTATTCCAACAATTCCACTTTGGTCTGGTAATACATTCGCCGCTAATCGAAATCACCATTTTATGTCTTGAAAATCAACCATATTGATCTGTATCAATCACTTCATCGATTTAGGGGTGAACATTGGTGCACAGAAAAGGGGGACAGGGTCTACGATGCCCCGAAAGGTAGGGGGTGCATGGACGAAAATATAGCGCGTGTTATATAATTATGTATTATATACGTGTATTCCAACAATTCCACTTTGGTCTGGTAATACATTCGCCGCTAATCGAAATCACAATTTTATGTCTTGAAAATCAACCAAATTGATCTTTATTAATCACTTCATCGATTTAGGGGTGAACATTGGTGCACAGAAAAGGGGGACGGGGTCTACGATGCCCCGAAAGGTAGGGGGTGCATGGACGAAAATATAGCGCGTGTTATATAATTATGTATTATATACGTGTATTCCAACAATTCCACTTTGGTCTGGTAATACATTCGCCGCTAATCGAAATCACCTTTTTATGTCTTGAAAATCGACCAAATTGATCTTTATAAATAACTTCATCGATCTAGGGGTGAACATTGGTGCACAGAAAAAGGGGACGGGGTCTACGATGCCCCGAAAGGTAGGGGGTGCATGGACGAAAATATTGCGCGTGTTATATAATTATGTATTATATACGTGTATTCCAACAATTCCACTTTGGTCTGGTAATACATTCGCCGCTAATCGAAATCACCATTTTATGTCTTGAAAATCAACCAAATTGATCTTTATCAATCACTTCTTCGATTTAGGGGTGAACATTGGTGCACAGAAAAGGGGGACGGGGTCTACGATGACCCGAAAGGTAGGGGGTGCATGGACGAAAATACAGCGCGTGTTATATAATTATGTATTATATACGTGTATTCCAACAATACCACTTTGGTCTGGTAATACATTCGCCGCTAATTGAAATCACCTTTTTATGTCTTGAAAATCAACCAAATTGATCTTTATTAATCACTTCATCGATTTAGGGGTGAACATTGGTGCACAGAAAAGGGGGACGGGGTCTACGATGCCCCGAAAGGTAGGGGGTGCATGGACGAAAATATAGCGCGTGTTATATAATTACGTATTATATACGTGTATTCCAACAATTCCACTTTGGTCTGGTAATACATTCGCCGCTAATCGAAATCACTATTTTATGTCTTGAAAATCAACCAAATTGATCTTTATTAATCACTTCATCGATTTAGGGGTGAACATTGGTGCACAGAAAAGGGGGACGGGGTCTACGATGCCCCGAAAGGTAGGGGGTGCATGGACGAAAATATAGCGCGTGTTATATAATTATGTATTATATACGTGTATTCCAACAATTCCACTTTGGTCTGGTAATACATTCGCCGCTAATCGAAATCACCATTTTATGTCTTGAAAATCAACCAAATTGATCTTTATTAATCACTTCATCGATTAAGGGGTGAACATTGGTGCACAAAAAAGGGGGACGGGGTCTACGATGCCCCGAAAGGTAGGGGGTGCATGGACGAAAATATAGCGCGTGTTATATAATTATGTATTATATACGTGTATTCCAACAATTCCACTTTGGTCTGGTAATACATTCGCCGCTAATCGAAATCAACTTTTTATGTCTTGAAAATCGACCAAATTGATCTTTATAAATCTCTTCATCGATCAAGGGGTGAACATTGGTGCACAGAAAAGGGAGACGGGGTCTACGATGCCCCGAAAGGTAGGGGGTGCATGGACGAAAATATAGCGCGTGTTATATAATTATGTATTATATACGTGTATTCCAACAATTCCACTTTGGTCTGGTAATACATTCGCCGTTAATCGAAATCACCTTTTTATGTCTTGAAAATCAACCAAATTGATCTTTATTAATCACTTCATCGATTTAGGGGTGAACATTGGTGCACAGAAAAGGGGGACGGGGTCTACGTTACCCCGAAAGGTAGGGGGTGCATGGACGAAAATATAGCGCGTGTTATATAATTATGTAATATATACGTGTATTCCAACAATTCCACTTTGGTCTTGTAATACATTTGCCGCTAATCGAAATCACAATTTTATGTCTTGAAAATCAACCAAATTGATCTTTATTAATCACTTCATCGATTTAGGGGTCAACATTGGTGCACAGAAAAGGGGGACGGGGTCTACGATGCCCCGAAAGGTAGGGGGTGCATGGACGAAAATATAGCGCGTGTTATATAATTATGTAATATATACGTGTATTCCAACAATTCCACTTTGGTCTGGTAATACATTCGCCGCTAATCGAAATCACCATTTTATGTCTTGAAAATCAACCAAATTGATCTTTATTAATCACTTCATCGTTTTAGGGGTGAACATTTGTGCACAGGAAAGGGGGACGGGGTCTACGATGCCCCGAAAGGTAGGGGGTGCATGGACGAAAATATAGCGCGTGTTACATAATTATGTATTATATACGTGTATTCCAACAATTCCACTTTGGTCTGGTAATACATTCGCCGCTAATCGAAATCACCTTTTTATGTCTTGAAAATCGACCAAATTGATCTTTATAAATCACTTCATCGATCTAGGGGTAAACATTGGTGCACAGAAAAGGGGGACGGGGTCTACGATGCCCCGAAAGGTAGGGGGTGCATGGACGAAAATATAGCGCGTGTTATATAATTATGTATTATATACGTGTATTCCAACAATTCCACTTTGGTCTGGTATTACATTCGCCGCTAATCGAAATCACCATTTTATGTCTTGAAAATCAACCAAATTGATCTTTATTAATCACTTCATCGATTTAGGGGTGAACATTGGTGCACAGAAAAGGGGGACGGGGTCTACGATGCCCCGAAAGGTAGGGGGTGCATGGACGAAAATATAGCGCGTGTTATATAATTATGTATTATATACGTGTATTCCAACAATTCCACTTTGGTCTGGTAATACATTCGCCGTTAATCGAAATCACCTTTTTATGTCTTGAAAATCAACCAAATTGATCTTTATTAATCACTTCATCGATTTAGGGGTGAACATTGGTGCACAGAAAAGGGGGACGGGGTCTACGTTACCCCGAAAGGTAGGGGGTGCATGGACGAAAATATAGCGCGTGTTATATAATTATGTAATATATACGTGTATTCCAACAATTCCACTTTGGTCTTGTAATACATTTGCCGCTAATCGAAATCACAATTTTATGTCTTGAAAATCAACCAAATTGATCTTTATTAATCACTTCATCGATTTAGGGGTCAACATTGGTGCACAGAAAAGGGGGACGGGGTCTACGATGCCCCGAAAGGTAGGGGGTGCATGGACGGAAATATAGCGCGTGTTATATAATTATGTAATATATACGTGTATTCCAACAATTCCACTTTGGTCTGGTAATACATTCGCCGCTAATGGAAATCACCATTTTATGTCTTGAAAATCAACCAAATTGATCTTTATTAATCACTTCATCGTTTTAGGGGTGAACATTTGTGCACAGGAAAGGGGGACGGGGTCTACGATGCCCCGAAAGGTAGGGGGTGCATGGACGAAAATATAGCGCGTGTTACATAATTATGTATTATATACGTGTATTCCAACAATTCCACTTTGGTCTGGTAATACATTCGCCGCTAATCGAAATCACCTTTTTATGTCTTGAAAATCGACCAAATTGATCTTTATAAATCACTTCATCGATCTAGGGGTAAACATTGGTGCACAGAAAAGGGGGACGGGGTCTACGATGCCCCGAAAGGTAGGGGGTGCATGGACGAAAATATAGCGCGTGTTATATAATTATGTATTATATACGTGTATTCCAACAATTCCACTTTGGTCTGGTAATACATTCGCCGCTAATCGAAATCACCTTTTTATGTCTTGAAAATCAACCAAATTGATCTTTATTAATCACTTCATCGATTTAGGGGTAAACATTGGTGCACAGAAAAGGGGGACGGGGTCTACGATGCCCCGAAAGGTAGGGGGTGCATGGACGAAAATATAGCGCGTGTTATATAATTATGTATTATATACGTGTATTCCAACACTTCCACTTTGGTCTGGTAATACATTCGCCGCTAATCGAAATCACCATTTTGGCCCGAATTCACAAAGGTGGACTAAAGTTATACCCGGGGTATAAAACGCGTCATTTGACGTCATTTTAATCCATGGACTAAAGTTAGCACCTAGGGGCTAACTTTTGCGATTCACAAAGGTCGACTAAAGTTATACCGGGGTATAAAACGCGTCATTTGACGTCACGACTTAGTCAGCTCTTTGGGGTGGACTAAATCGGTGGGTTAAAGTTAGTCCACTGTTTTAACCAATCAGATAGCAGCATTTCGATTGCGGAAAAGTTTGCTGCAAGAAAAAAGTTTTTTGGACAGAGACGAGATTCGGTGTGATCGGCTTATCTAAAGCTTCATATTTCACGACTTCGACCGAGATTGTAAGTAAATTACATAATTTTTGGAGCTTAAATCATGACGGAGCCTTCAGTTCCATCTGTAACTATTATTGATAGCTTTAACTTTCCAAAAGGTATACTCGAAAACTTGAAATGGTATCTGAATCATTGTTATCGTCGCGTCTCTAAGCTGCTCAGTCCCAGCCATGTACTTTTGTGTGCGTTCATATCTATGAGCATTGCAGTGCGAGACGCAATTAGCGTACACTACACAGGCCAGGTAGTCGTGATTGAAAGGTCGATACTATTTGCTAGTTATGTCAGGCAGTGATTTTCGATTTCGTGTGATTTTCATGGAATTTTTGTTGTCTACGATACCCCTGCCACTCCTCCTGGCCCTGCCAACACAGCTACTGTGCATCTAATTTTGTCTGAGACTGAAGCAAGGCCAAGGCAAGTCCAGGCATGCCAGGAGAGCAGCAATACAAATAAGTTTTTTTTTAAACACTACAATACAGAGCCGGTCTAACTTAGACATTCTACTCTGGGCTGGCTTTTTCTTGGCTTGGATAGATGGTCAAGCTTTGAAGCTTACCTGGTAGCCATGTTAGAGTTAGTCCTACAACATCGTTGGAGTAAAAAAAATATTTTAATAAGGGTCAACTCTAAATTAAGGCTAAGCCCTGATTAAATTATTTTTTGAAAAAATATTTAATAAAGATTGGGTTCCACTCACCGCTGTTTACTCCAACAGCTATAAATGAGCTGATTTTACTTATACTAAAACTAAGTTTTACTGACCTTCGGCATTGCATTTGCGATCACTTATAGATTTACGGTGTCGTCAAAACATTAAAAAATAATGGAAATCCTAGGCCTAATTGATTATTTGAGTAGATCTAACTGAGGTCTAACTTTGAAAATTCTCTCTTTTGGGGGTTATTATAAACTCTACCCCACCCTCTTTGTTTCAAGTATTTTTTTTTCACAAGGAGTCCCAATGTTATATTCACATGATACCACAGACAAGTGCATTTGATCTTCAGTCCTCTACATTTGTAGTAGACCGATAAATAGGTTTATTTCTGTCAGGGATATGCTCCCCTGAGATTTCATGTGGCTCCGCAGCATCCCGTCCCACCAAAAAAAAATCAGAAACTGTTGAACGACTCCTCTGAAACAGCGGATTTTATCAATCTACATTTGTAGCTGCTTTATTATTTTTTTCTTTGATATACCTTGACATTGCAGTATGATTGATGAATAAATATTTTTTTCATTATTTTTTTTCTTCCATATCAGCAACAGACCATACATACTCGGCAGATTGTGCTCAATCAAGACAAAGCAAACATGGCTCACAATTTTGAACTGCTGTGCCGTCTTGCAAGAGAGTGAGGTATGCCTTATCAATTCATATTTAAAAAAAATTAAATGTCATTAAAATGGCCTTTTTTAATAAAATATTATTTCTGGGATTTGAATTCATCATGTAATTGTAATTTGTAAATGTATCATGTGACATGTATGTTACTTTTTCATTCTTGTCATAGTAATTGACAAAAAAGAAGAGGGGGGGGGGACCTTGCTTGTGTGTTATTAACATATATATTTGTCTACTGGTCACTAGGCTTGTTGATCTCCAATTAATCCTGACATTTTGTTGAATATTTATTTAAAAGAGAGAAAGAAAGCATTGTCAGTTTCATGAATGCCGGGGGGGGGGGTAGAAAAAAAGTTTAATGAGACTTTGATGAAGATTCATGAAAATATGTTATTCGAAAGTCACTCGCAAGCAATAACCTCTATTTGTGTAAACAAAGTTCCATAAAATTAGTGCCTTGCCTTCATTATTAAAGCCAATTGAAAGTGATTCAGTAAATCAGTTTTCATAGTAAGCATCTCTATGACGTGCGTGGTTTGATCAATGATGATGATCAGCAGCAATTGGCAGGTTTTTTTTCTTCACTTTTACAAGTAGGTAAATAGAAAAGCTACTCATGTCAATTAGAATTTTTATCCTATCTTTTTTAAAGGATTTCTGTATAATGTTTCACATTTTGTTCCTCATTTTAAACACTTTTGAATTAAATGTAATTCAAAGAGTAAATTGCCCATTCATGGTGACTCTTAAACACAATCTTTTAACTTCCATGCAGATTCAGCAACACATAGAAAGACCACAGCATGGATTAAGAGACAGGAAGAATCCATTTGAATACTATGAGGATGAACCTCTCAGAGTGGGGTACCAACAGAGAGAACCACACATTGCCTGTCATGTTACAGGTTTTGACAGGACTTTGTTTTATGTCATTGGTGAGTTTTCATGTGCGAACTATAAAGCAGAGGGTAATTGGGGGGGGGGGTCAAATTATGTTCTATGAAAGTGATTTTCCAGGCCAAAAATGATGAGATTTTGATAAAGAACGATTCGACTAGCAAAAACCATCAATATTGGATGGAGAATCATGAATTGATTCAGTTTTAAAGTTTTACATAACTTGGGGGAAACAGTTCTGTGTATCTCATATGCAATATTCATATCCCCACTTGTTCTCTAGTGATCTGAAATCATAATCATTATTTTTTTTCCTCCAGGAATGTAAAAATGGGGTTGACTGCTGATTATATATTTTAGATAGTTATTGCGAGTTCAGAATAATGTAAGGATCAAGGATTGGAAGTATCTAGTCATGAAAATTAAGTTTCATGTTTTGCTTAGCATGCAGATTTTCCATTGAGTAATTGTCGCCAGAGCAAATATCATGAAACCCTTGTACATTCATGTGTGGAAAATGTGTGGATGTGACATCATCAGGCTATTTCTTGCATATTCATGAAAACATGCACATGTTTCACAGAAATAATTAATGCAAAACCTAATATTCATTATTAATCATCCAAATTGTATGATTTTTGTTTCTGCTTTCAGCCAGGAGTACTAGTAACCCCTTACAGGGGAGGGGGAGTGTTGGGGGTATTTCACAGAAAGGTTTTTGTCGGAATGAAACATGTAACCCTTTGGGTTGGAAATAGGTGGGGATTTTATTTTTCTCTCATTTTTTACAATGTAGCAACATTTTTTAATACAAATATGTCATATTCAAGTGGGAAATTATCATGAAGGATGATTTATAACCACCCAAAAAGAAATATTGGTATGTCATTTCAGCTTAACAGAGATATTCTCCATTTTGCATGGATTGTTATTGCAGTAGAGTTTTTTTTTAATGAATCGAAGAAAAATCTCTTTAAGCAGTTCCAGTGCATCATAAACATCAGGTCATAACAGAAGCACAATGTTTGCAAACGTAAATGGTAAAGTATCAATTGGCTTTCATATCAATAAACCAATTACATAACATCACTTATCATTCGATAATTAAAGGTACCTTTTAGAAGATGCAAGCAGACGAAGCAACTATATCACAGTCATCCGTGTGCAGAATCATCAAAGATTTTTCTGAGGCAATAGCAAGGAGTAACAGTCAATGAAGTTTCCGATGACGAGAAATTCAAACCACCCAGCGACAATTTGATGATTGCTACAGGTTTCCAAGAGTCATAGGTGCTATCGATTGGGGCCAATCCAGGCCATGTCTGCATCAGGAGTCCTGATGGGGAACAAGCCCTGTACTTACCAGGAAGAACAGGTCTTCTGTAAATGTATAGGTTGGTATACTCACTCAGTTTTTAATGTGATATTCTCTGTATTCAACACCTACTAGAGGTATGTGATAATGAAGAAAAAATATATTGGCCCCTACTACATACTGTCTTTTATCAAGTTTCAATCTTGTTGTTGGTCAAATTTTCTTGTAATTTTATACTCTTAATATGTGAAATAAGACAATTTTAAAGATATCACTGAAGAAAAAAATATAGATAATCTGCTAACTTTCCTATTGCAGGCGAAATGAAAAATAGAATTTTTTTTTTGCTTATTCAGGTAAAGGAGGTATTAATTGCTTGATCAATGAAGATATATTTGCAGAAAGAATACCGAAGAGCAAATTTTCTAATATTCATTTTGTTTTGATCCTTATTGCAGGTATCCGTTGCTCCCCTCTTTGATGAATTCCTGCCTGCATTCTGTTGTCAATAGAAAAGGACGGTGTGCTACGGGTATAAGCATTCCATTGGATTATCTGTGCATGAAAGTGGACACTTGTGATAAAAAATGGTAGCTTGGTTGTAGTGGCGTACCTAGGATTTTCCACAGGGAGGGCAAAACCGTTCGGCCGAAAAATTTTACAAGTAAAAAAAAAAAGGTCTTCAATCACAAATAAAGGATTTCGTAGCAGAAAAAAAATTGACAAGCAAAAAAAAAAGGTGTTCAAGCTCGTCAGGGGGGCAGGTATACGTCCTTTGCATGGGTTGTGGCTCGTCAGGGGGGGGGGGGCAGAGTGGCCCCCCCCCCCGTAGGTACGCTAGTGCTTGGTTGATAGGATGTATTCATGCATTCCGATTTATCATTAGTGATCAAATGACCATCTTGCTTTTTAAAAACCCAAGTTCACAACATTTTTCTTGTTTGATAAAAGGTTTGGGACGTGAATTCCAGGATATAAATGACACATATGATGGGCTAATGTATAAGCAGGGACATGAGAGGTATAAGCAACATTTTTTTCATGCTTAATTAAGTTTGGCATGAGATGGACTTGGTCTTTCTTATGATTCAAGTCTATTTTATACCAATTTTGTTTTAATCAACAATCAATGTTTTAAGTCTCATGATTTCAATTTCAAAACCTCTTTGTTAATTAAATATTCATTTTTCCTTAGCATTTGCATCTTCTTAATTTATCAAATTTAAATTATAAGATATCATTTTTGCTGAATATCCCTTTTTTCACCTATTTTCATAGGCCCTAAGATACATTTCTGTAGTAAGCACTATAAATACATTGCAAGCTATTATCATTTGTTTGATATTACTATTTTATAGAATCATCTTTTAATTTCTTTCAGAAAGATATTTGACAAATTACTTGTGATATCCATGCTTTAGCTGTAGAGTTTAAAATCTTCATTAAAGGAGAATGAAACCCTTGAAACCAGCTGAATCCATATCAAAGAAAAAATTCAAAGAAACATATTGTTGAAAGTTTGAGGAAGATTGAATGAATAATAAGAAAGTTATGAGCATTTGAATATTGAGATCACTAATGCCATGTAGATCCTCCCATTGGCAATGCGACCAAGATCTGTGATGTCACACACGTACAACTCCCTCATTGCTTTAGTACTTATTTCACTTATATTCTCACTTATTATAGAATCTATCACAAGGTGAGGTGTTCTCTTTATGAGAGGACAAGTACAGAGGTTTCACAACATTATATCATTGATGAATCGTTTGTCATATGATTAGAATGAGCAAAAAGAGATGTTTTGGGGTATATTTTCAGTGTCCAAAAGGGGAGAGTTGTTCATCTGTGATATCATAGATCTTGTTGCGTTGCCAATGGGAGGATCTCCATAGCAATAGTGATCTCGACATTCAAATGCTCATAACTCTTCTATTGCTAGTCCTATTTTACTCAAACTTTTGTTGATCTTATTCTTTGATTTTTCTGCTTTCACAAAAGCTAACTTGCTCCAAGAGTTTCATTCTCCTTTAAACTTTATTTAATCTGTTGTTTATCTATTTTCATTCAGAGTTTCTGAAAACGTAAACATATCATTTGTATCATTATGTAAAGAATTTCAATCTACCTTAAAAAGTAATGCACTAAATAAACTGCTCTGTCTACTACACATGTACATATAAGTTTTGATTTTAAAGGTCAAGTCCTCCCCAGAAAAAAATTCGATTTGAATTAATAGAAAAAAAATCAACCGAGCATAATGCTGAGAATTTCATCAAAATCCGCGTCGTTTGTAAAATAGGAACGTTATGAAATTTTCAAGTTTGGCTTATTTTTCACAACACAGTTATATGCACAGATCAGTGACATGCAAATGAGACAGTCAATGATGTCCACATGTTCGGGGGGGGGGGGGGGGACTAATCTTGGTTTCACTTGACAATGAAGGGAAAATTTGAATATTTCATCTCGTAGAATTAAAAGAAATAGTTTGCATGCCGACTGGGATGTACATATAAGTTTGTAGTCAAGCAAAACTTTAAAAATGTCATAACTTAATATCTTTACATCAGATTTTGATGAAATTTTCAGTGTTATACGCTCGTGTTTTTCTCTTTTTATTCAAATCAACTTTGTGGGGGTGGACTTGTCCTTTTATATCGTTTTCAAGTAATTGTGTCAGGAGAAAACAAAAATGAAATTCTTTTATCAATTCTGTCCATATGCTGCATGGTTCATCGTTCTTGCAGGAGGCAAAAAATAAATTTATATAAGAAAGTCTTATTTTATTTACTTTCAGATAAAAATTGTGCTAAGGAGAGATTAAGGTTATGTGTAAGACAGGGGTGGTGGTAATGGTATGTTGGTTAAGGTTGTGTATGAAAAAAGTCAAGTGATTGCTTGCTTGTGCAGGAGGATATACTTCAAGAAACTTGTTGTAAGGCATAATGCAAAATTATTTATAATAGAACTTAATTGAGAGAAAAGTATTTGGCACGTTAAGATGCACAATAATGTACATGTGATTGAAGCAAATGAGAAATGAAAGGAGTAAAGGTAGCTACATGTGTCACTGAGAGAATTGCCTGTGGTGTTATATTTATAGCATAAATCTTTGTTTAAAAGTTATTTTATTTTAGGAAATTTATTCCCTTCAGTTTGAAAGTATAGAGGGCGGACCATGGACCACTGACCATGGAAAAAAGTCCCCCCCCCCCAAAAAAAAAAGAAGAAAAAAAAAAAAAAATATTACCAAGAAAAGAAAGAAAGGTGAAACACATTATTTTCTGAATATTATGTCAAATCTATCACAAAATTGGATATTTGATATTAAAATTTTGAATATTATTCCTTGCTCGCAAGTTTTTATTTTACCTGATATGCCATATTTAGCCCACTGATATTTCCCCAATTTCAAATATATTATTATGATTGGGTGGAATACCCTTTACACTTATCCAGGATTGATAAGTCTTTATTTTTCTGATAAGGAAATTGTGTTTCCTTTAAGGAAAAAAATACTGCAAGCATGGTGAATAGCTTGACCCCCCCCCCCTCCAAAGCAAACTGGAGTATATAGGTTAAGGTTGGGAATAATGCGATTGCAAGAGTGACCAGTGAGTGTGGAGGAGCTACTAATGAGTATCTCAGCTCCTTTTAGAGATGTTGGTAGAACTGACGTACAGAATAGGGAGGGGGGGGCTTGGGGCTCTTGCCCCCCCCCCAAAAAAAAAAAAAAAAAAAAAAAAAAAAAAAAAAATTCACGACCAAGAAAAAGATAAAAGAAATGAGGGTGAAATAGAATATTTTTTGATATTATGTGAAAATCTAACACAAACTAGGATTTTAATGTCAATTTAAAAAAAATTTTGCTCGCTTAATTTTTTTTTTAAAATCAATTTATCGAGATACACCATATAAGAAGACAATAATAAATAAATGAATTGAAAATATTACTTCGAATGGGAAAGTCAATTCTGAGGGAAAGGAAAAGAGGCACGCTTGTGGACGCGAGATCAGATCAAGGTCATGTCGCTTCACCCCACGCGACGCTGGCCCCACCATTTACCAAGTACATAACCCAAACAAAGATTCAATTCCATATTTCCATTTTTTATCAAAGCTAGCTCCGGGCTAAGTTCCACCGGACTTCGATAAGGTAGGTAGGATTATACAATCAGATTGGTTATGATTTAATTCAAACAAATGTGCACTTGATCTAGATGTAATTGGCGTGTAACGTTAGATTTATTTTTCCGTAGATCTAAGTAACTTCCTCAGGCCTAAAACGCAGTTACGGCACGCTATTATAGGCCTAGATCCACCGTCCACGTCTAACTGCACTGTAATACGATGGCGATCGATCTGGACTTCGACCACAAAAAGGCAAAAAAAACAAAAAAACTTTGGTCTCTGTCATTGTTCCGCTGGACTCCGTTGCCTCCACTAACCAATTGAGAAATAAGAAATTGAAAAAAAAATGTGTATACCCCCCTCGAAAAAGCCGGCTGCTGCAGCTGTCTAAAAAAGGTTAAAACTTCTTCACGTTGCAGTGCACCTACCGCACGGTATACCGTACATTGACGGAGTTTGAACTTCTCGATACGGTACGATGCTGCAGGCGCAGTCGAGCTAGCTCGCACGCAGGCAGCGCTAACGTTAGTCCGAACCTAAGTTGGTAAATATTAACAAATAAGTAATGACAATGTTCGTTGTCAACACCTCATTGCTAAGAAATTCAAGTTCATGCTGCTGATACATGATTTTGGGGTTGAGTTCTGCTTCCTAACTCATGTGATGCAATGGCGACATTTCATATGGCCCTAGCAGACGAAACTCTCAAATACGGCACTGAGCATGCTCAGTACTGCTTTATTACACTGAGCATGCTCAGTGCAGTGTTATAATAGTATGCTAGCTTCAGTCCATGATTTAATCCATGGACTAAAGTTATCACCGGGGTATAACTCAGCCGTGGGTTAAATTTAGCACCGGGTGCTAAAGTTAGTCCATGGATTAGTTAGTCCACCGTTTGTGAATAGCGCAGTGGACTAACTTTATACCCCGGTATTAGTTAACCCCCGACTAAATTTAACCCCGGTATAACTTTAGTCGACCTTTGTGAATTCGGGCCTTTATGTCTTGAAAATCAAGCAAATTGATCTTTATTAATCACTTCATCGATTTAGGGGTGAACATTGGTGCACAGAAAAGGGGGACGGGGTCTACGATGCCCCGAAAGGTAGGGGGTGCATGGACGAAAATATAGCGCGTGTTATATAATTATGTATTATATACGTGTATTCCAACAATTCCACTTTGGTCTGGTAATACATTCGCCGCTAATCGAAATCACCTTTTTATGTCCTGAAAATCGACCAAATTGATCTTTATAAATCTTTTCATCGATCTAGGGGTGAACATTGGTGCACAGAAAAGGGGGACGGGGTCTACGATGCCCCGAAAGGTAGGGGGTGCATGGACGAAAATATAGCGCGTGTTATATAATTATGTATTATATACGTGTATTCCAACAATTCCTCTTTGGTCTGGTAATACATTCGCCGCTAATCGAAATCACCATTTTATGTCTTGAAAATCAACCAAATTGATCTGTATTAATCACTTCATCGATTTAGGGGTGAACATTGGTGCACAGAAAAGGGGGACAGGGTCTACGATGCCCCGAAAGGTAGGGGGTGCATGGACGAAAATATAGCGCGTGTTATATAATTACGTATTATATACGTGTATTCCAACAATTCCACTTTGGTCTGGTAATACATTCGCCGCTAATCGAAATCACCATTTTATGTCTTGAAAATCAACCATATTGATCTGTATCAATCACTTTATCGATTTAGGGGTGAACATTGGTGCACAGAAAAGGGGGACAGGGTCTACGATGCCCCGAAAGGTAGGGGGTGCATGGACGAAAATATAGCGCGTGTTATATAATTATGTATTATATACGTGTATTCCAACAATTCCACTTTGGTCTGGTAATACATTCGCCGCTAATCGAAATCACCATTTTATGTCTTGAAAATCAACCAAATTGATCTTTATTAATCACTTCATCGATTTAGGGGTGAACATTGGTGCACAGAAAAGGGGGACGGGGTCTACGATGCCCCGAAAGGTAGGGGGTGCATGGACGAAAATATAGCGCGTGTTATATAATTATGTATTATATACGTGTATTCCAACAATTCCACTTTGGTCTGGTAATACATTCGCCGCTAATCGAAATCACCTTTTTATGTCTTGAAAATCGACCAAATTGATCTTTATAAATAACTTCATCGATCTAGGGGTGAACATTGGTGCACAGAAAAAGGGGACGGGGTCTACGATGCCCCGAAAGGTAGGGGGTGCATGGACGAAAATATTGCGCGTGTTATATAATTATGTATTATATACGTGTATTCCAACAATTCCACTTTGGTCTGGTAATACATTCGCCGCTAATCGAAATCACCATTTTATGTCTTGAAAATCAACCAAATTGATCTTTATCAATCACTTCTTCGATTTAGGGGTGAACATTGGTGCACAGAAAAGGGGGACGGGGTCTACGATGACCCGAAAGGTAGGGGGTGCATGGACGAAAATACAGCGCGTGTTATATAATTATGTATTATATACGTGTATTCCAACAATACCACTTTGGTCTGGTAATACATTCGCCGCTAATTGAAATCACCTTTTTATGTCTTAAAAATCAACCAAATTGATCTTTATTAATCACTTCATCGATTTAGGGGTGAACATTGGTGCACAGAAAAGGGGGACGGGGTCTACGATGCCCCGAAAGGTAGGGGGTGCATGGACGAAAATATAGCGCGTGTTATATAATTACGTATTATATACGTGTATTCCAACAATTCCACTTTGGTCTGGTAATACATTCGCCGCTAATCGAAATCACTATTTTATGTCTTGAAAATCAACCAAATTGATCTTTATTAATCACTTCATCGATTTAGGGGTGAACATTGGTGCACAGAAAAGGGGGACGGGGTCTACGATGCCCCGAAAGGTAGGGGGTGCATGGACGAAAATATAGCGCGTGTTATATAATTATGTATTATATACGTGTATTCCAACAATTCCACTTTGGTCTGGTAATACATTCGCCGCTAATCGAAATCACCATTTTATGTCTTGAAAATCAACCAAATTGATCTTTATTAATCACTTCATCGATTAAGGGGTGAACATTGGTGCACAAAAAAGGGGGACGGGGTCTACGATGCCCCGAAAGGTAGGGGGTGCATGGACGAAAATATAGCGCGTGTTATATAATTATGTATTATATACGTGTATTCCAACAATTCCACTTTGGTCTGGTAATACATTCGCCGCTAATCGAAATCAACTTTTTATGTCTTGAAAATCGACCAAATTGATCTTTATAAATCTCTTCATCGATCTAGGGGTGAACATTGGTGCACAGAAAAGGGAGACGGGGTCTACGATGCCCCGAAAGGTAGGGGGTGCATGGACGAAAATATAGCGCGTGTTATATAATTATGTATTATATACGTGTATTCCAACAATTCCACTTTGGTCTGGTAATACATTCGCCGTTAATCGAAATCACCTTTTTATGTCTTGAAAATCAACCAAATTGATCTTTATTAATCACTTCATCGATTTAGGGGTGAACATTGGTGCACAGAAAAGGGGGACGGGGTCTACGTTACCCCGAAAGGTAGGGGGTGCATGGACGAAAATATAGCGCGTGTTATATAATTATGTAATATATACGTGTATTCCAACAATTCCACTTTGGTCTTGTAATACATTTGCCGCTAATCGAAATCACAATTTTATGTCTTGAAAATCAACCAAATTGATCTTTATTAATCACTTCATCGATTTAGGGGTCAACATTGGTGCACAGAAAAGGGGGACGGGGTCTACGATGCCCCGAAAGGTAGGGGGTGCATGGACGAAAATATAGCGCGTGTTATATAATTATGTAATATATACGTGTATTCCAACAATTCCACTTTGGTCTGGTAATACATTCGCCGCTAATCGAAATCACCATTTTATGTCTTGAAAATCAACCAAATTGATCTTTATTAATCACTTCATCGTTTTAGGGGTGAACATTTGTGCACAGGAAAGGGGGACGGGGTCTACGATGCCCCGAAAGGTAGGGGGTGCATGGACGAAAATATAGCGCGTGTTACATAATTATGTATTATATACGTGTATTCCAACAATTCCACTTTGGTCTGGTAATACATTCGCCGCTAATCGAAATCACCTTTTTATGTCTTGAAAATCGACCAAATTGATCTTTATAAATCACTTCATCGATCTAGGGGTAAACATTGGTGCACAGAAAAAAGGGACGGGGTCTACGATGCCCCGAAAGGTAGGGGGTGCATGGACGAAAATATAGCGCGTGTTATATAATTATGTATTATATACGTGTATTCCAACAATTCCACTTTGGTCTGGTAATACATTCGCCGCTAATCGAAATCACCTTTTTATGTCTTGAAAATCAACCAAATTGATCTTTATTAATCACTTCATCGATTTAGGGGTGAACATTGGTGCACAGAAAAGGGGGACGGGGTCTACGATGCCCCGAAAGGTAGGGGGTGCATGGACGAAAATATAGCGCGTGTTATATAATTATGTATTATATACGTGTATTCCAACAATTCCACTTTGGTCTGGTATTACATTCGCCGCTAATCGAAATCACCATTTTATGTCTTGAAAATCAACCAAATTGATCTTTATTAATCACTTCATCGATTTAGGGGTGAACATTGGTGCACAGAAAAGGGGGACGGGGTCTACGATGCCCCGAAAGGTAGGGGGTGCATGGACGAAAATATAGCGCGTGTTATATAATTATGTATTATATACGTGTATTCCAACACTTCCACTTTGGTCTGGTAATACATTCGCCGCTAATCGAAATCACCATTTTATGTCTTGAAAATCAAGCAAATTGATCTTTATTAATCACTTCATCGATTTAGGGGTGAACATTGGTGCACAGAAAAGGGGGACGGGGTCTACGATGCCCCGAAAGGTAGGGGGTGCATGGACGAAAATATAGCGCGTGTTATATAATTATGTATTATATACGTGTATTCCAACAATTCCACTTTGGTCTGGTAATACATTCGCCGCTAATCGAAATCACCTTTTTATGTCCTGAAAATCGACCAAATTGATCTTTATAAATCTTTTCATCGATCTAGGGGTGAACATTGGTGCACAGAAAAGGGGGACGGGGTCTACGATGCCCCGAAAGGTAGGGGGTGCATGGACGAAAATATAGCGCGTGTTATATAATTATGTATTATATACGTGTATTCCAACAATTCCACTTTGGTCTGATAATACATTCGCCGCTAATCGAAATCACCTTTTTATGTCTTGAAAATCAACCAAATTGATCTTTATTAATCACTTCATCGATTAAGGGGTGAACATTGGTGCACAGAAAAGGGGGACGGGGTCTACGATACCCCGAAAGGTAGGGGGTGCATGGACGAAAATATAGCGCGTGTTATATAATTATGTAATATATACGTGTATTCCAACAATTCCACTTTGGTCTGGTAATACATTTGCCGCTAATCGAAATCACCATTTTATGTCTTGAAAATCAACCAAATTGATCTGTATTAATCACTTCATCGATTTAGGGGTGAACATTGGTGCACAGAAAAGGGGGACGGGGTCTACGATGTCCCGAAAGGTAGGGGGTGCATGGACGAAAATATAGCGCGTGTTATATAATTATGTATTATATACGTGTATTCCAACAATTCCACTTTGGTCTGGTAATACATTCGCTGCTAATCGAAATCACCATTTTATGTCTTGAAAATCAACCAAATTGATCTTTATTAATCACTTCATCGATTTAGGGGTGAACATTGGTGCACAGAAAAGGAGGACGGGGTCTACGATGCCCCGAAAGGTAGGGGGTGCATGGACGAAAATATAGCGCGTGTTATATAATTATGTATTATATACGTGTATTCCAACAATTCCACTTTGGTCTGGTAATACATTCGCCGCTAATCGAAATCACCTTTTTATGTCTTGAAAATCGAGCAAATTGATCTTTATAAATAACTTCATCGATTTAGGGGTGAACATTGGTGCATAGAAAAAGGGGACGGTGTCTACGATGCCCCGAAAGGTAGGGGGTGCATGGACGAAAATATAGCGCGTGTATTCCAACAATTCCACTTTGGTCTGGTAATACATTCGCCGCTAATCGAAATCACCTTTTTATGTCTTGAAAATCGAGCAAATTGATCTTTATAAATAACTTCATCGATTTAGGGGTGAACATTGGTGCATAGAAAAAGGGGACGGGGTCTACGATGCCCCGAAAGGTAGGGGTTGCATGGACGAAAATATAGCGCGTGTTATATAATTATGTATTATCTCAACCCAGACAAAATACACGAGAGGCGAGTAAATGCATTTTCCGTGGAGTTTAATAAAAATTGTTTCTGAAAAGCATCATCCAAATGATGTATACCAAAATGCAAAATGATGTGTTGTCAAATAAAGCCAACATAATATAATGCAACAATCAAAACATAATAATATAAACGTAAAGCCTCCTGAGATGTGTCATATGCGAAAAATTAAAGTTATTAAACCAATCTCCTCAATTGACAATTAAAACAGTCCATCCACATTCATGACAAAGACACCAGTTTGTCATGTTGGCCAAATGTGGGCAACGTAAAATTCCATCTGCAAAGCTACGAAGCAAAGATTCCCGTTTGCAACACGAGCTTATGCAGGAAAACTTTAAAAACAGAAACTAGTGCTCAGAAGCCCCACCAACGGCCCTGAACTAGAATGTGAACGAGGCAACGTTAATGTTCGGTCCGAAATGGAATTCGCTGGTGGCCTCATCCAAATCGGGTGACGAACCAAGCCCCGTTCACATTATAACATGAGGAGTGGAATATACGAAATTGGTCTAAATAAATGAAAAATATTATCTCAGGAAGCCCAAAATAAGTGAAGAATCATAATGTGTTGTGGCAAAAAATGGAATGCCGCCAAACGGGATGACTCATCGTCAGCCCGCCGCCACAACACAATATGATGCCAATAGTTCAAACCATGCTGTATTTACAAGGTCCACGCTAAGAAGCGGGGAAAAAAAGGGGGGGGGGGTGCATTAAACGAACAGGGACGCACAATTAAACCATCTAGGAGGATTCATGCTCATTCAGTCCACTTGCGAAGAATCTAGTGCACTAAGATAAAGGAGAGGCGGGGGGGGGGGGCGGGGCTTAGTCAGTAAATAGTGAAGTTTGTAGTAAGGACGTGAGATCTGATGATACCACGTGTGAGTTCTGGATAAGGTATTCAGGTCATAACATCTGCTCATAAAAAGGTTCCAACTGTTCGCGACGTCCGAGCCAGCGAGTCCTCGACGGAGGTAAAACAGCTGTTACTCTAGTGATTTCGCTCCGCGACAAAGAAATCAAGTGTTCTCCTGTTCGCGGATGTATTGAGTTTTAGGACCCGGCCACGTGCCGAGTAGTGAGGGCCCGCCCCCAACTAGAGCGGGACTGCCCGCGTCAGCGAAACGTGAATTGTCCCCTTCCTCTCTTACGATTCCGTGGAATGCTGACACAACCCACGTCGAGACTCCAAATAACTGCACATGGAAGAGAGAAAAGGAAAGAAACAGCGGCACCAATTGTACATTCTAAAAAGGGGGGGGGGTACATAGTTACCATAAACACGATAAGTGTAGCAAAGACCACAATCTACTAACAGTGGGCGAGCAATTCTGCCTGCGCCCATGGAACTATTAACGGGTAAGATAACCATTGCGTCACTATGGCAACAAGCGAGAGAGAGAGAGAGTAAGGTTAATATTTACTGCTCGTTAGGGGTTGTCAAAAAACAAAAACAAATAAACATTAGGTCGATATTAAATTGTGCACAAACTGGTATTAAACATAGAAGGGTGATAAACATACTGGCAAAATTGCTTAAATTAAGGGGGGAGAGGTTGTCGAATATACAATCTGTGTGTGTTGGAAGCCCAGCGCCCCATATTTTGAATGCAAACATCGGGAACACATGCCATGGCTGCAGAAGTTGCCGCCCCAATACGGAAAGAATGGGAAGAGAAATGAGCAACGGGTAGCCCGCAAAAACTAATGGCACGCTTTAAAACTTGGCCAAATTGGTGCCTCGTTAGGGGTGACGAGTCAAAGTGACGGAAAAAGGCAGAGCCGACCGAGCTCCGCAGAGCGAGGTAATCATTTACAGCGCGAAGTGGGCATAAATACGAAACAACATTCTGTGGAATTAAAATCGAGCATCCACGTCCAGTTTGATCTGTTTTAGACCTCGCAATCACAATGCGCAATTTTGCTTGATTACCCATACCTTGAATAATAACATCTTTTTCTGATAAAGGAACGGGTTCATGTCTAGATCGAGACGTGAACTCCCCTACTCGAAGAAAACCAAAGAAAGCGATTAGAAAGGCAGCCCGAAACAATGCCAGATCATACGTATTAACGCATACGTGAGTCAATGAATTTAGGATGGATTTGAGAATAGGCAGGGTTATGGGACACCGGGTATCACGGCGAGCATTTTTCCGCCTGCACCCGTCTACCAGCCGCCGGATTACAAACGCGTCAGTCACATCAGGCCAACCCAATGTTTGCATCGTAAAAGCCAGGCCTGATATATATGTACTTATTGTTGCCCCCGCATACCCATTCCAGGAGAGATAAGCAATAAATTGAGCGACCTGCTCAACGTCAGGACGTATACTTATATCATAATGATATTGCAGCCGAAACTGCTTAAACACAGACCAAGCGTTCCTATAAGTATGATGAGTGCCGGGCGCCCGCGAAGAAAACAACAGATGCTCTCTCTCTATATGAAGCTGCTCCAAAGATGGGCGGGAAGCTTGCTGCCAGCCAGATCTGCGCCTGGTGCTAACCTGCGAAACCTGTCCATCTGAAAACGAGAGAGGGCATCAGCCTTTTCATTGCGAGAGCCTGGCACGTAACGTGCTTTGAACATAATATTATGTTCCAAACAAAGAACTTCCAGCAAACGAACCAGTTTCATTACACTAGGACATTTCGAAGTTAAGGAATTAACAACATGAACAACTGTTTGATTATCCGACCAAAATAAGACCTTAGAATTAGCTAGAAGAGCCCCCCCACATACGTATACCGACTACTATTGGGAAAAGCTCTAGAAAAGCGATGGAATAATTCTTCTCCAGTATTTCAGCTGGCCATTTCCCTTGAGCCCACTTATCCTGGAAGGATATACCAAAGCCAATGCTACCCGCAGCGTCAGTAAAGAACTGAAAATGAGCATTAGTTACCCATGTTGAGTGTGAAAACATAACTGTGCCATTGAAATCGGACAGAAACGTAAGCCAGGCCTGCATGTCCTCTTTTGCGCCGCGTGAAAGCCTTATCCGGTGGTTTGAGGTGCGGACCCCTTTAGTAAGATCGATAAGTCTCCTTAGGAAGGCTCTTCCGGGAGCCACGGCTTTACACACGAAATTAAGGCTGCCAATTAGCGACTGCAACTGCCGCAACGAGAGCTTATCTTTCTTAACAAAATCAATGAGCATTGCCTGTAACACGTTTACTTTCTCCTTGGGTACCCGAACTCTCTGCTCAGCCGCGTCGATTTCAAGCCCTAAAAATATGATAGTGGGAACGGGCCCCTCAGTCTTCTCCTCCGCTATCGGGACGCCAAAAACCTCGCACATCGCCTTAAAATGATACATCAAGGAACGACATTCCTGCCGTGTTGCGCCAACAAAAAAGAAATCATCCAAATAATGCAAAATTTGCTCTGAATTCGCAATTTCACGGCAACATGACTCAAGAAAAGTGCTAAAACGCTCAAAATGGGCACATGAAATTGAGCAGCCCATTGGCAAGCATTTATCAAAGTAATACGCGCCATCAATGCAAAACCCCAGAAGGTCAAAATCGGAGGGATTCACTGGTAGTAAGCGAAAAGCGGATTTTATATCGGTTTTTCCCATGAGAGCACTAGCTCCCAAGCGAGCAACGAGATCAACCGCCTTGTCAAATGAAGTGTAATTCACGGAACATAAATCGGAATCAATGTGGTCATTAACCGAAGCCCCCCGAGGAGAAGATAGATGCTGAATTAGACGGAATTCTCCCGGATTTCGCTTGGGGACGAGCCCTACCGGGGAGCAGCGAAAGTTATCAAAAGGCGGGTCTTGGAAAGGACCTGACATTCTCCCTAAACTAACTTCCTTACCAACTTTCTCCAACAGCATGTCCCTATGCTCCCTAGCAGATTTCAAATTACGCGAGAACACAGAGCGACGCTCGCCTGTGAAACCCAATGAAAAACCCAACCTTAAACCAGAAATCAGAAAAGCTGCATTATGTTGATTATGGTGCCGTCTAAGAAATGGGAGCATGCTGCCAAGTTTAATTGGAGTTGGAGCTAGGCTTCTGTTTGGCGATTGCAGCGGCAGAGTTGCAGGCGTGTGAGCCATGCGCTGCTGAGGAGCATTTTCCGCACCGGTGAGCATAACGACAGGCGGTGCGTTGGCATGACCCAGCGTTAAAGGCGAAACAGACTGGTGAGGAGCGGAAGGGGGCAGGCGCGGCGCCAGGGGCCCGAATTGCCCCTTGTCTGTTGGCATATCCTGAGGATGGGAAACTACCCCGCCGAAACGACCGGTCGTATGGCCGAAAGGGCTGGTTACCCCCAAAAGACGAAAACGCTGCTCGACCGGGCGTCGAAGCTACTGTCAGCCATAGCTCGGTGTCTATGACAGCCCAGGAACGATGTGGATGACGGGCCTGACGTAACCGAAATTGAATGTCATAGGCCCGCCAATTGAAACCCCCAAAACGCACAATAGAGCGAACGATATCCATATACTTGAGGAGCTCGCGCGCACGCATACAGTGTCGCTCCAAGTATATAGACGCGTAAATAATGAACGCAGATGTCCACTGTTCTATGCTGGCGATCACCGGAGCCTTGCTTTGGGGGCGAAGCATTAAAGCGGACCCGGTGGCACAAAGGCTGAAGGCCTGCAACTGGGAACTTTCCTCACTTAAGCTTTCCCTTTTTAGAAATCCTCCTAACTCTACAAATTCACCTTTCCAAATCTTCTCCTTAACACTGGAAGGCACCTCCCCGCCCAAATCATCACACACACAGCTAAGCATATCTGGCTGCGCAGACAGCGTAGGAAAAGGAGGGTTGGGGGCTGGTGTAAAATTATCATGACTATTAAGCCCCTCAACTACATGGGCAGGAGGGATAGAAGGAGAAGCTTGGGATTGAATTTGGGGAATGACCGGATCTTGTGGAGAAGTCACAAGAGGCCAGGAGCCCCCCATTGTCCCGAACTCACCGTTGGTTTTCGACGCCGAACTTCCAGCAGCTGGGCTCTGCGTAGAAGTAAAAACTTGGCCGACGTCTGTCTCGAGGTCGACAGGAGAAGGCTGGCTGGCGGCATCTCGGACCGAACGACGAGTAGACTTCCTCTGACTTAACTTTTTGCCTGGCTTAACCTTGGGCATGATTGAATAATGCAGGGGTGGCGAAATTGAAAAGTCCTTAGAGCAAACTGTGACTCCTAACAGCTCAAAAGTCCAACAAACGGATATAACACAAATATACAGGTATGTTCCTAGATAAAAGAATAAATTCTCAACTGCGAAGCGTTCTTTAAGATATATGAATGGGTAAGAAAGACAATTAGAAGGATCACAACTAAAGAGTTCACATTCGCCGCTAATCGAAATCACCTTTTTATGTCTTGAAAATCAACCAAATTGATCTTTATTAATCACTTCATCGATTTAGGGGTGAACATTGGTGCACAGAAAAGGGGGACGGGGTCTACGATGCCCCGAAAGGTAGGGGGTGCATGGACGAAAATATAGCGCGTGTTATATAATTATGTATCATATACGTGTATTCCAACAATACCACTTTGGTCTGGTAATACATTCGCCGCTAATCGAAATCACCTTTTTATGTCTTGAAAATCAACCAAATTGATCTTTATTAATCACTTCATCGATTTAGGGGTGAATATTGGTGCACAGTAAAGGGGGACGGGGTCTACGATGCCCCGAAAGGTAGGGGGTGCATGGACGAAAATATAGCGCGTGTTATATAATTATGTATTATATACGTGTATTCCAACAATTCCACTTTGGTCTGGTAATACATTCGCCGCTAATCGAAATCACCATTTTATGTCTTGAAAATCAACCAAATTGATCTTTATTAATCACTTCATCGATTTAGGGGTGATCATTGGTGCACAGAAAAGGGGGACGGGGTCTACGATGCCCCGAAAGGTAGGGGGTGCATGGACGAAAATATAGCGCGTGTTATATAATTATGTATTATATACGTGTATTCCAACAATTCAACTTTGGTCTGGTAATACATTCGCCGCTAATCGAAATCACCTTTTTATGTCTTGAAAATCAACCAAATTGATCTTTATTAATCACTTCATCGATTTAGGGGTGAACATTGGTGCACAGTAAAGGGGGGCGGGGTCTACGATGCCCCGAAAGGTAGGGGGTGCATGGACGAAAATATAGCGCGTGTTATATAATTATGTATTATATACGTGTATTCCAACAATTCCACTTTGGTCTGGTAATACATTCGCCGCTAATTGAAATCACCTTTTTATGTCTTGAAAATCAACCAAATTGATCTTTATTTATCACTTCATCGATTTAGGGGTGAACATTGGTGCACAGAAAAGGGGGACGGGGTCTACGATGCCCCGAAAGGTAGGGGGTGCATGGACGAAAATATAGCGCGTGTTATATAATTATGTATTATATACGTGTATTCCAACAATTCCACTTTGGTCTGGTAATACATTCGCCGCTAATCGAAATCACCTTTTTATGTCTTGAAAATCAACCAAATTGATCTTTATTAATCACTTCATCGATTTAGGGGTGAACATTGGTGCACAGAAAAGGGGGACGGGGTCTACGATGCCCCGAAAGGTAGGGGGTGCATGGACGAAAATATAGCGCGTGTTATATAATTATGTATTATATACGTGTATTCCAACAATTCCACTTTGGTCTGGTAATACATTCGCCGCTAATCGAAATCACCTTTTTATGTCTTGAAAATCGACCAAATTGATCTTTATAAATAGCTTCATCGATCTAGGGGTGAACATTGGTGCACAGAAAAAGAGGACGGGGTCTACGATGCCCCGAAAGGTAGGGGGTGCATGGACGAAAATATAGCGCGTGTTATATAATTATGTATTATATACGTGTATTCCAACAATTCCACTTTGGTCTGGTAATACATTCGCCGCTAATCGAAATCACCATTTGATGTCTTGAAAATCAACCAAATTGATCTTTATTAATCACTTCATCGATTTAGGGGTGAACATTGGTGCACAGAAAAGGGGGACGGGGTCTACGATGCCCCGAAAGGTAGGGGGTGCATGGACGAAAATACAGCGCGTGTTATATAATTATGTATTATATACGTGTATTCCAACAATACCACTTTGGTCTGGTAATACATTCGCCGCTAATTGAAATCACCTTTTTATGTCTTGAAAATCAACCAAATTGATCTTTATTAATCACTTCATCGATTTAGGGGTGAACATTGGTGCACAGAAAAGGGGGACGGGGTCTACGATGCCCCGAAAGGTAGGGGGTGCATGGACGAAAATATAGCGCGTGTTATATAATTACGTATTATATACGTGTATTCCAACAATTCCACTTTGGTCTGGTAATACATTCGCCGCTAATCGAAATCACCTTTTTATGTCTTGAAAATCAACCAAATTGATCTTTATTAATCACTTCATCGATTTGGGGGTGAACATTGGTGCACAGAAAAGGGGGACGGGGTCTACGATGCCCCGAAAGGTAGGGGTGCATGGACGAAAATATAGCGCGTGTTATATAATTATGTATTATATACGTGTATTCCAACAATTCCACTTTGGTCTGGTAATACATTCGCCGCTAATCGAAATCACCTTTTTATGTCTTGAAAATCGACCAAATTGATCTTTATAAATCACTTCATCGATCTAGGGGTGAACATTGGTGCACAGAAAAGGGGGACTGGGTCTAAGATGCCCCGAAAGGTAGGGGGTGCATGGACGAAAATATAGCGCGTGTTATATAATTATGTATTATATACGTGTATTCCAACAATTCCACTTTGGTCTGGTAATACATTCGCCGCTAATCGAAATCACCATTTTATGTCTTGAAAATCAACCAAATTTATCTTTATTAATCACTTCATCGATTTAGGGGTGAACATTGGTGCACAGAAAAGGGGGATGGGGTCTACGATGCCCCGAAAGGTAGGGGGTGCATGGACGAAAATATAGCGCGTGTTATATAATTATGTATTATATACGTGTATTCCAACAATTCCACTTTGGTCTGGTAATACATTCGCCGCTAATCGAAATCACCATTTTATGTCTTGAAAATCAACCAAATTGATCTTTATTAATCACTTCATCGATTTAGGGGTGAACATTGGTGCACAGAAAAGGGGGACTGGGTCTAAGATGCCCCGAAAGGTAGGGGGTGCATGGACGAAAATACAGCGCGTGTTATATAATTATGTATTATATACGTGTATTCCAACAATACCACTTTGGTCTGGTAATACATTCGCCGCTAATTGAAATCACCTTTTCATGTCTTGAAAATCAACCAAATTGATCTTTATTAATCACTTCATCGATTTAGGGGTAAACATTGGTGCACAGAAAAGGGGGACGGGGTCTACGATGCCCCGAAAGGTAGGGGGTGCATGGACGAAAATATAGCGCGTGTTATATAATTACGTATTATATACGTGTATTCCAACAATTCCACTTTGGTCTGGTAATACATTCGCCGCTAATCGAAATCACCATTTTATGTCTTGAAAATCAACCATATTGATCTGTATTAATCAGTTCATCGATTTAGGGGTGAACGTTGGTGCACAGAAAAGGGGGACAGGGTCTACGATGCCCCGAAAGGTAGGGGGTGCATGGACGAAAATATAGCGCGTGTTATATAATTATGTATTATATACGTGTATTCCAACAATTCCACTTTGGTCTGGTAATACATTCGCCGCTAATCGAAATCACCTTTTTATGTCTTGAAAATCGACCAAATTGATCTTTATAAATCACATCATCGATCTAGGGGTGAACATTGGTCCACAGAAAAGGGGGACTGGGTCTAAGATGCCCCGAAAGGTAGGGGGTGCATGGACGAAAATATAGCGCGTGTTATATAATTATGTATTATATACGTGTATACCAACAATTCCATTTTGGTCTGGTAATACATTCGCCGCTAATCGAAATCACCATTTTATGTCTTGAAAATCAACCAAATTGATCTTTATTAATCACTTCATCGATTTAGGGGTAAACATTGGTGCACAGAAAAGGGGGACGGGGTCTACGATGCCCCGAAAGGTAGGGGGTGCATGGACGAAAATATAGCGCGTGTTATATAATTATGTATTATATACGTGTATTCCAACAATTCCACTTTGGTCTGGTAATACATTCGCCGCTAATCGAAATCACCTTTTTATGTCTTGAAAATCGACCAAATTGATCTTTATAAATAACTTCATCGATCTAGAGGTGAACATTGGTGCACAGAAAAAGGGGACGGGGTCTACGATGCCCCGAAAGGTAGGGGGTGCATGGACGAAAATATAGCGCGTGTTATATAATTATGTATTATATACGTGTATTCCAACAATTCCACTTTGGTCTGGTAATACATTCGCCGCTAATCGAAATCACCATTTTATGTCTTGAAAATCAAGCAAATTGATCTTTATTAATCACTTCATCGATTTAGGGGTGAGCATTGGTGCACAGAAAAGGGGGACGGGGTCTACGATGCCCCGAAAGGTAGGGGGTGCATGGACGAAAATACAGCGCGTGTTATATAATTATGTATTATATACGTGTATTCCAACAATACCACTTTGGTCTGGTAATACATTCGCCGCTAATTGAAATCACCTTTTTATGTCTTGAAAATCAACCAAATTGATCTTTATTAATCACTTCATCGATTTTGGGGTGAACATTGGTGCACAGAAAAGGGGGACGGGGTCTACGATGCCCCGAAAGGTAGGGGGTGCATGGACGAAAATATAGCGCGTGTTATATAATTACGTATTATATACGTGTATTCCAACAATTCCACTTTGGTCTGGTAATACATTCGCCGCTAATCGAAATCACCATTTTATGTCTTGAAAATCAACCATATTGATCTGTATTAATCACTTCATCGATTTAGGGGTGAACATTGGTGCAAAGAAAAGGGGGACAGGGTCTACGATGCCCCGAAAGGTAGGGGGTGCATGGACGAAAATATAGCGCGTGTTATATAATTATGTATTATATACGTGTATTCCAACAATTCCACTTTGGTCTGGTAATACATTCGCCGCTAATCGAAATCACCATTTTATGTCTTGAAAATCAACCATATTGATCTGTATTAATCACTTCATCGATTTAGGGGTGAACATTGGTGCACAGAAAAGGGGGACAGGGTCTACGATGCCCCGAAAGGTAGGGGGTGCATGGACGAACATATAGCGCGTGTTATATAATTATGTATTATATACGTGTATTCCAACAATTCCACTTTGGTCTGGTAATACATTCGCCGCTAATCGAAATCACCATTTTATGTCTTGAAAATCAACCAAATTGATCTGTATTAATCACTTCATCGATTTAGGGGTGAACATTGGTGCACAGAAAAGGGGGACAGGGTCTACGATGCCCCGAAAGGTAGGGGGTGCATGGACGAAAATATAGCGCGTGTTATATAATTACGTATTATATACGTGTATTCCAACAATTCCACTTTGGTCTGGTAATACATTCGCCGCTAATCGAAATCACCATTTTATGTCTTGAAAATCAACCATATTGATCTGTATTAATCACTTCATCGATTTAGGGGTGAACATTGGTGCACAGAAAAGGGGGACAGGGTCTACGATGCCCCGAAAGGTAGGGGGTGCATGGACGAAAAAATAGCGCGTGTTATATAATTATGTATTATATACGTGTATTCCAACAATTCCACTTTGGTCTGGTAATACATTCGCCGCTAATCGAAATCACCATTTTATGTCTTGAAAATCGACCAAATTGATCTTTATAAATCACTTCATCGATCTAGGGGTTAACATTGGTGCACAGAAAAGGGGGACGGGGTCTACGATGACCCGAAAGGTAGGGGGTGCATGGACGAAAATATAGCGCGTGTTATATAATTATGTATTATATACGTGTATTCCAACAATTCCACTTTGGTCTGGTAATACATTCGCCGCTAATCGAAATCACCTTTTTATGTCTTGAAAATCGACCAAATTGATCTTTATAAAGAACTTCATCGATCTAGGGGTGAACATTGGTGCACAGAAAAAGGGGACGGGGTCTACGATGCCCCGAAAGGTAGGGGGTGCATGGACGAAAATATAGCGCGTGTTATATAATTATGTATTATATACGTGTATTCCAACAATTCCACTTTGGTCTGGTAATACATTCGCCGCTAATCGAAATCACCATTTTATGTCTTGAAAATCAACCAAATTGATCTTTATTAATCACTTCATCGATTTAGGGGTGAACATTGGTGCACAGAAAAGGGGGACGGGGTCTACGATGCCCCGAAAGGTAGGGGGTGCATGGACGAAAATACAGCGCGTGTTATATAATTATGTATTATATACGTGTATTCCAACAATACCACTTTGGTCTGGTAATACATTCGCCGCTAATTGAAATCACCTTTTTATGTCTTGAAAATCAACCAAATTGATCTTTATTAATCACTTCATCGATTTAGGGGTGAACATTGGTGCACAGAAAAGGGGGACGGGGTCTACGATGCCCCGAAAGGTAGGGGGTGCATGGACGAAAATATAGCGCGTGTTATATAATTACGTATTATATACGTGTATTCCAACAATTCCACTTTGGTCTGGTAATACATTCGCCGCTAATCGAAATCACCTTTTAATGTCTTGAAAATCAACCAAATTGATTTTTATTAATCACTTCATCAATTTGGGGGTGAACATTGGTGCACAGAAAAGGGGGACGGGGTCTACGATGCCCCGAAAGGTAGGGGGTGCATGGACGAAAATATAGCGCGTGTTATATAATTATGTATTATATACGTGTATTCCAACAATTCCACTTTGGTCTGGTAATACATTCGCCGCTAATCGAAATCACCTTTTTATGTCTTGAAAATCGACCAAATTGATCTTTATAAATCACTTCATCGATCTAGGGGTGAACATTGGTGCACAGAAAAGGGGGACTGGGTCTAAGATGCCCCGAAAGGTAGGGGGTGCATGGACGAAAATATAGCGCGTGTTATATAATTACGTATTATATACGTGTATTCCAACAATTCCACTTTGGTCTGGTAATACATTCGCCGCTAATCGAAATCACCTTTTTATGTCTTGAAAATCAACCAAATTGATCTTTATTAATCACTTCATCGATTTGGGGGTGAACATTGGTGCACAGAAATTGGGGACGGGGGTATTCCAACAATTCCACTTTGGTCTGGTAATACATTCGCCGCTAATCGAAATCACCATTTTATGTCTTGAAAATCAACCAAATTGATCTGTATTAATCACTTCATCGATTTAGGGGTGAACATTGGTGCACAGAAAAGGGGGACAGGGTCTACGATGCCCCGAAAGGTAGGGGGTGCATGGACGAAAATATAGCGCGTGTTATATAATTACGTATTATATACGTGTATTCCAACAATTCTACTTTGGTCTGGTAATACATTCGCCGCTAATCGAAATCACCATTTTATGTCTTGAAAATCAACCATATTGATCTGTATTAATCACTTCATCGATTTAGGGGTGAACATTGGTGCACAGAAAAGGGGGACAGGGTCTACGATGCCCCGAAAGGTAGGGGGTGCATGGACGAAAATATAGCGCGTGTTATATAATTATGTATTATATACGTGTATTCCAACAATTCCACTTTGGTCTGGTAATACATTCGCCGCTAATCGAAATCACTATTTTATGTCTTGAAAATCAACCAAATTGATCTTTATTAATCACTTCATCGATTTAGGGGTGAACATTGGTGCACAGAAAAGGGGGACGGGGTCTACGATGCCCCGAAAGGTAGGGGGTGCATGGACGAAAATATAGCGCGTGTTATATAATTATGTATTATATACGTGTATTCCAACAATTCCACTTTGGTCTGGTAATACATTCGCCGCTAATCGAAATCACCTTTTTATGTCTTGAAAATCGACCAAATTGATCTTTATAAATCACTTCATCGATCTAGGGGTGAACATTGGTGCACAGAAAAGGGGGACTGGGTCTAAGAAGCCCCGAAAGGTAGGGGGTGCATGGACGAAAATATAGCGCGTGTTATATAATTACGTATTTTATACGTGTATTCCAACAATTCCACTTTGGTCTGGTAATACATTCGCCGCTAATCGAAATCACCTTTTTATGTCTTGAAAATCAACCAAATTGATCTTTATTAATCACTTCATCGATTTGGGGGTGAACATTGGTGCACAGAAATTGGGGACGGGGTCTACGATGCCCCGAAAGGTAGGGGTGCATGGACGAAAATATAGCGCGTGTTATATAATTATGTATTATATACGTGTATTCCAACAATTCCACTTTGGTCTGGTAATACATTCGCCGCTAATCGAAATCACCTTTTTATGTCTTGAAAATCAACCAAATTTTTTTTATTAATCACTTCATCGATTTGGGAGTGAACATTGGTGCACAGAAAAGGGGGACGGGGTCTACGATGCCCCGAAAGGTAGGGGGTGCATGGACGAAAATATAGCGCGTGTTATATAATTATGTATTATATACGTGTATTCCAACAATTCCACTTTGGTCTGGTAATACATTCGCCGCTAATCGAAATCACTATTTTATGTCTTGAAAATCAACCAAATTGATCTTTATTAATCACTTCATCGATTTAGGGGTGAACATTGGTGCACAGAAAAAGGGGACGGGGTCTACGATGCCCCGAAAGGAGGGGGTGCATGGACGAAAATATAGCGCGTGTTATATAATTATGTATTATATACGTGTATTCCAACACTTCCACTTTGGTCTGGTAATACATTCGCCGCTAATCGAAATCACCATTTTATGTCTTGAAAATCAACCAAATTGATCTTTATTAATCACTTCATCGATTTAGGGGTGAACATTGGTGCACAAAAAAGGGGGACGGGGTCTACGATGCCCCGAAAGGTAGGGGGTGCATGGACGAAAATATAGCGCGTGTTATATAATTATGTATTATATACGTGTATTCCAACAATTCCACTTTGGTCTGGTAATACATTCGCCGCTAATCGAAATCAACTTTTTATGTCTTGAAAATCGACCAAATTGATCTTTATAAATCTCTTCATCGATCTAGGGGTGAACATTGGTGCACAGAAAAGGGAGACGGGGTCTACGATGCCCCGAAAGGTAGGGGGTGCATGGACGAAAATATAGCGCGTGTTATATAATTATGTATTATATACGTGTATTCCAACAATTCCACTTTGGTCTGGTAATACATTCGCCGTTAATCGAAATCACCTTTTTATGTCTTGAAAATCAACCAAATTGATCTTTATTAATCACTTCATCGATTTAGGGGTGAACATTGGTGCACAGAAAAGGGGGACGGGGTCTACGATACCCCGAAAGGTAGGGGGTGCATGGACGAAAATATAGCGCGTGTTATATAATTATGTAATATATACGTGTATTCCAACAATTCCACTTTGGTCTGGTAATACATTTGCTGCTAATCGAAATCACCATTTTATGTCTTGAAAATCAATCAAATTGATCTTTATTAATCACTTCATCGATTTAGGGGTGAACATTGGTGCACAGAAAAGGGGGACGGGGTCTACGATGCCCCGAAAGGTAGGGGGTGCATGGACGAAAATATAGCGCGTGTTATATAATTATGTAATATATACGTGTATTCCAACAATTCCACTTTGGTCTGGTAATACATTCGCCGCTAATCGAAATCACCATTTTATGTCTTAAAAATCAACCAAATTGATCTTTATTAATCACTTCATCGTTTTAGGGGTGAACATTTGTGCACAGAAAAGGGGGACGGGGTCTACGATGCCTCGAAAGGTAGGGGGTGCATGGACGAAAATATTGCGCGTGTTACATAATTATGTATTATATACGTGTATTCCAACAATTCCACTTTGGTCTGGTAATACATTCGCCGCTAATCGAAATCACCTTTTTATGTCTTGAAAATCGACCAAATTGATCTTTATAAATCACTTCATCGATCTAGGGGTAAACATTGGTGCACATAAAAGGGGGACGGGGTCTACGATGCCCCGAAAGGTAGGGGGTGCATGGACGAAAATATAGCGCGTGTTATATAATTATGTATTATATACGTGTATTCCAACAATTCCACTTTGGTCTGGTAATACTTTGATCATTTGATAATTATTATATATAATAATTTGATAATTATATAACACGCGCTATATTTTCGTCCATGCACCCCCTACCTTTCGGGGCATCGTAGACCCCGTCCCCCTTTTCTGTGCACCAATGTTCACCCCTAAATCGATGAAGTGATTAATAAAGATCAATTTGGTTGATTTTCAAGACATAAAAAGGTGATTTCAATTAGCGGCGAATGTATTACCAGACCAAAGTGGTATTGTTGGAATACACGTATATAATACATAATTATATAACACGCGCTGTATTTTCGTCCATGCACCCCCTACCTTTCGGGGCATCGTAGACCCCGTCCCCCTTTTCTGTGCACCAATGTTCACCCCTAAATCGATGAAGTGATTAATAAAGATCAATTTGGTTGATTTTCAAGACATAAAATGGTGATTTCGATTAGCGGCGAATGTATTACCAGACCAAAGTGGAATTGTTGGAATACACGTATATAATACATAATTATATAACACGCGCTATATTTTCGTCCATGCACCCCCTACCTTTCGGGGCATCGTAGACCCCGTCCCCTTTTTCTGTGCACCAATGTTCACCCCTAAATCGATGAAGTGATTAATACAGATCAATATGGTTGATTTTCAAGACATAAAATGGTGATTTCGATTAGCGGCGAATGTATTACCAGACCAAAGTAGAATTGTTGGAATACACGTATATAATACGTAATTATATAACACGCGCTATATTTTCGTCCATGCACCCCCTACCTTTCGGGGCATCGTAGACCCTGTCCCCCTTTTCTGTGCACTAATGTTCACCCCTAAATCGATGAAGTGATTAATACAGATCAATTTGGTTGATTTTCAAGACATAAAATGGTGATTTCGATTAGCGGCGAATGTATTACCAGACCAAAGTGGAATTGTTGGAATACCCCCGTCCCCAATTTCTGTGCACCAATGTTCACCCCCAAATTGATGAAGTGATTAATAAAGATCAATTTGGTTGATTTTCAAGACATTAAAAGGTGATTTCGATTAGCGGCGAATGTATTACCAGACCAAAGTGGAATTGTTGGAATACACGTATATAATACGTAATTATATAACACGCGCTATATTTTCGTCCATGCACCCCCTACCTTTCGGGGCATCGTAGACCCCGTCCCCCTTTTCTGTGCACCAATGTTCACCCCTAAATCGATGAAGTGATTAATAAAGATCAATTTGGTTGATTTTCAAGACATAAAAAGGTGATTTCAATTAGCGGCGAATGTATTACCAGACCAAAGTGGTATTGTTGGAATACACGTATATAATACATAATTATATAACACGCGCTGTATTTTCGTCCATGCACCCCCTACCTTTCGGGGCATCGTAGACCCCGTCCCCCTTTTCTGTGCACCAATGTTCACCCCTAAATCGATGAAGTGATTAATAAAGATCAATTTGGTTGATTTTCAAGACATAAAATGGTGATTTCGATTAGCGGCGAATGTATTACCAGACCAAAGTGGAATTGTTGGAATACACGTATATAATACATAATTATATAACACACGCTATATTTTCGTCCATGCACCCCCTACCTTTCGGGGCATCGTAGACCCCGTCCCCTTTTTCTGTGCACCAATGTTCACCCCTAGATCGATGAAGTTCTTTATAAAGATCAATTTGGTCGATTTTCAAGACATAAAAAGGTGATTTCGATTAGCGGCGAATGTATTACCAGACCAAAGTGGAATTGTTGGAATACACGTATATAATACATAATTATATAACACGCGCTATATTTTCGTCCATGCACCCCCTACCTTTCGGGGCATCGTAGACCCCGTCCCCCTTTTCTGTGCACCAATGTTAACCCCTAGATCGATGAAGTGATTTATAAAGATCAATTTGGTCGATTTTCAAGACATAAAATGGTGATTTCGATTAGCGGCGAATGTATTACCAGACCAAAGTGGAATTGTTGGAATACACGTATATAATACATAATTATATAACACGCGCTATTTTTTCGTCCATGCACCCCCTACCTTTCGGGGCATCGTAGACCCCGTCCCCCTTTTCTGTGCACCAATGTTTACCCCTAGATCGATGAAGTGATTTATAAAGATCAATTTGTTCGATTTTAATGTTATATAATTACGTATTATATACGTGTATTCCAACAATTCTACTTTGGTCTGGTAATACATTCGCCGCTAATCGAAATCACCATTTTATGTCTTGAAAATCAACCATATTGATCTGTATTAATCACTTCATCGATTTAGGTTTGAACATTGGTGCACAGAAAAGGGGGACAGGGTCTACGATGCCCCGAAAGGTAGGGGGTGCATGGACGAAAATATAGCGCGTGTTATATAATTATGTATTATATACGTGTATTCCAACAATTCCACTTTGGTCTGGTAATACATTCGCCGCTAATCGAAATCACCATTTTATGTCTTGAAAATCAACCAAATTGATCTTTATTAATCACTTCATCGATTTAGGGGTGAACATTGGTGCACAGAAAAGGGGGACGGGGTCTACGATACCCCGAAAGGTAGGGGGTGCATGGACGAAAATATAGCGCGTGTTATATAATTATGTATTATATACGTGTATTCCAACAATTCCACTTTGGTCTGGTAATACATTCGCCGCTAATCGAAATCACCTTTTTATGTCTTGAAAATCGACCAAATTGATCTTTATAAAGAACTTCATCGATCTACGGGTGAACATTGGTGCACAGAAAAAGGGGACGGGGTCTACGATGCCCCGAAAGGTAGGGGGTGCATGGACGAAAATATAGCGCGTGTTATATAATTATGTATTATATACGTGTATTCCAACAATTCCACTTTGGTCTGGTAATACATTCGCCGCTAATCGAAATCACCATTTTATGTCTTGAAAATCAACCAAATTGATCTTTATTAATCACTTCATCGATTTAGGGGTGAACATTGGTGCACAGAAAAGGGGGACGGGGTCTACGATGCCCCGAAAGGTAGGGGGTGCATGGACGAAAATACAGCGCGTGTTATATAATTATGTATTATATACGTGTATTCCAACAATACCACTTTGGTCTGGTAATACATTCGCCGCTAATTGAAATCACCTTTTTATGTCTTGAAAATCAACCAAATTGATCTTTATTAATCACTTCATCGATTTAGGGGTGAACATTGGTGCACAGAAAAGGGGGACGGGGTCTACGATGCCCCGAAAGGTAGGGGGTGCATGGACGAAAATATAGCGCGTGTTATATAATTATGTATTATATACGTGTATTCCAACAATACCACTTTGGTCTGGTAATACATTCGCCGCTAATTGAAATCACCTTTTTATGTCTTGAAAATCAACCAAATTGATCTTTATTAATCACTTCATCGATTTAGGGGTGAACATTGGTGCACAGAAAAGGGGGACGGGGTCTACGATGCCCCGAAAGGTAGGGGGTGCATGGACGAAAATATAGCGCGTGTTATATAATTACGTATTATATACGTCTATTCCAACAATTCCACTTTGGTCTGGTAATACATTCGCCGCTAATCGAAATCACCTTTTTATGTCTTGAAAATCAACCAAATTGATCTTTATTAATCACTTCATCGATTTGGGGGTGAACATTTGTGCACAGAAAAGGGGGACGGGGTCTACGATGCCCCGAAAGGTAGGGGGTGCATGGACGAAAATATAGCGCGTGTTATATAATTATGTATTATATACGTGTATTCCAACAATTCCACTTTGGTCTGGTAATACATTCGCCGCTAATCGAAATCACCTTTTTATGTCTTGAAAATCGACCAAATTGATCTTTATAAATCACTTCATCGATCTAGGGGTGAACATTGGTGCACAGAAAAGGGGGACTGGGTCTAAGATGCCCCGAAAGGTAGGGGGTGCATGGACGAAAATATAGCGCGTGTTATATAATTACGTATTATATACGAGTATTCCAACAATTCCACTTTGGTCTGGTAATACATTCGCCGCTAATCGAAATCACCTTTTTATGTCTTGAAAATCAACCAAATTGATCTTTATTAATCACTTCATCGATTTGGGGGTGAACATTGGTGCACAGAAATTGGGGACGGGGTCTACGATGCCCCGAAAGGTAGGGGTGCATGGACGAAAATATAGCGCGTGTTATATAATTATGTATTATATACGTGTATTCCAACAATTCCACTTTGGTCTGGTAATACATTCGCCGCTAATCGAAATCACCTTTTTATGTCTTGAAAATCAACCAAATTTTTTTTATTAATCACTTCATCGATTTGGGAGTGAACATTGGTGCACAGAAAAGGGGGACGGGGTCTACGATGCCCCGAAAGGTAGGGGGTGCATGGACGAAAATATAGCGCGTGTTATATAATTATGTATTATATACGTGTATTCCAACAATTCCACTTTGGTCTGGTAATACATTCGCCGCTAATCGAAATCACTATTTTATGTCTTGAAAATCAACCAAATTGATCTTTATTAATCACTTCATCGATTTAGGGGTGAACATTGGTGCACAGAAAAGGGGGACGGGGTCTACGATGCCCCGAAAGGTAGGGGGTGCATGGACGAAAATATAGCGCGTGTTATATAATTACGTATTATATACGTCTATTCCAACAATTCCACTTTGGTCTGGTAATACATTCGCCGCTAATCGAAATCACCTTTTTATGTCTTGAAAATCAACCAAATTGATCTTTATTAATCACTTCATCGATTTGGGGGTGAACATTGGTGCACAGAAAAGGGGGACGGGGTCTACGATGCCCCGAAAGGTAGGGGGTGCATGGACGAAAATATAGCGCGTGTTATATAATTATGTATTATATACGTGTATTCCAACAATTCCACTTTGGTCTGGTAATACATTCGCCGCTAATCGAAATCACCTTTTTATGTCTTGAAAATCGACCAAATTGATCTTTATAAATCACTTCATCGATCTAGGGGTGAACATTGGTGCACAGAAAAGGGGGACTGGGTCTAAGAAGCCCCGAAAGGTAGGGGGTGCATGGACGAAAATATAGCGCGTGTTATATAATTACGTATTATATACGTGTATTCCAACAATTCCACTTTGGTCTGGTAATACATTCGCCGCTAATCGAAATCACCTTTTTATGTCTTGAAAATCAACCAAATTGATCTTTATTAATCACTTCATCGATTTGGGGGTGAACATTGGTGCACAGAAATTGGGGACGGGGTCTACGATGCCCCGAAAGGTAGGGGTGCATGGACGAAAATATAGCGCGTGTTATATAATTATGTATTATATACGTGTATTCCAACAATTCCACTTTGGTCTGGTAATACATTCGCCGCTAATCGAAATCACCTTTTTATGTCTTGAAAATCAACCAAATTTTTTTTATTAATCACTTCATCGATTTGGGAGTGAACATTGGTGCACAGAAAAGGGGGACGGGGTCTACGATGCCCCGAAAGGTAGGGGGTGCATGGACGAAAATATAGCGCGTGTTATATAATTATGTATTATATACGTGTATTCCAACAATTCCACTTTGGTCTGGTAATACATTCGCCGCTAATCGAAATCACTATTTTATGTCTTGAAAATCAACCAAATTGATCTTTATTAATCACTTCATCGATTTAGGGGTGAACATTGGTGCACAGAAAAGGGGGACGGGGTCTACGATGCCCCGAAAGGTAGGGGGTGCATGGACGAAAATATAGCGCGTGTTATATAATTATGTATTATATACGTGTATTCCAACACTTCCACTTTGGTCTGGTAATACATTCGCCGCTAATCGAAATCACCATTTTATGTCTTGAAAATCAACCAAATTGATCTTTATTAATCACTTCATCGATTTAGGGGTGAACATTGGTGCACAAAAAAGGGGGACGGGGTCTACGATGCCCCGAAAGGTAGGGGGTGCATGGACGAAAATATAGCGCGTGTTATATAATTATGTATTATATACGTGTATTCCAACAATTCCACTTTGGTCTGGTAATACATTCGCCGCTAATCGAAATCAACTTTTTATGTCTTGAAAATCGACCAAATTGATCTTTATAAATCTCTTCATCGATCTAGGGGTGAACATTGGTGCACAGAAAAGGGAGACGGGGTCTACGATGCCCCGAAAGGTAGGGGGTGCATGGACGAAAATATAGCGCGTGTTATATAATTATGTATTATATACGTGTATTCCAACAATTCCACTTTGGTCTGGTAATACATTCGCCGTTAATCGAAATCACCTTTTTATGTCTTGAAAATCAACCAAATTGATCTTTATTAATCACTTCATCGATTTAGGGGTGAACATTGGTGCACAGAAAAGGGGGACGGGGTCTACGATACCCCGAAAGGTAGGGGGTGCATGGACGAAAATATAGCGCGTGTTATATAATTATGTAATATATACGTGTATTCCAACAATTCCACTTTGGTCTGGTAATACATTTGCTGCTAATCGAAATCACCATTTTATGTCTTGAAAATCAATCAAATTGATCTTTATTAATCACTTCATCGATTTAGGGGTGAACATTGGTGCACAGAAAAGGGGGACGGGGTCTACGATGCCCCGAAAGGTAGGGGGTGCATGGACGAAAATATAGCGCGTGTTATATAATTATGTAATATATACGTGTATTCCAACAATTCCACTTTGGTCTGGTAATACATTCGCCGCTAATCGAAATCACCATTTTATGTCTTAAAAATCAACCAAATTGATCTTTATTAATCACTTCATCGTTTTAGGGGTGAACATTTGTGCACAGAAAAGGGGGATTGGGTCTACGATGCCTCGAAAGGTAGGGGGTGCATGGACGAAAATATAGCGCGTGTTACATAATTATGTATTATATACGTGTATTCCAACAATTCCACTTTGGTCTGGTAATACATTCGCCGCTAATCGAAATCACCTTTTTATGTCTTGAAAATCGACCAAATTGATCTTTATAAATCACTTCATCGATCTAGGGGTAAACATTGGTGCACAGAAAAGGGGGACGGGGTCTACGATGCCCCGAAAGGTAGGGGGTGCATGGACGAAAATATAGCGCGTGTTATATAATTATGTATTATATACGTGTATTCCAACAATTCCACTTTGGTCTGGTAATACATTCGCCGCTAATCGAAATCACCTTTTTATGTCTTGAAAATCAACCAAATTGATCTTTATTAATCACCTCATCGATTTAGGGGTGAACATTGGTGCACAGAAAAGGGGGACGGGGTCTACGATGCCCCGAAAGGTAGGGGGTGCATGGACGAAAATATAGCGCGTGTTATATAATTATGTATTATATACGTGTATTCCAACAATTCCACTTTGGTCTGGTAATACATTCGCCGCTAATCGAAATCACCTTTTTATGTCTTGAAAATCGACCAAATTGATCTTTATAAATCACTTCATCGATCTAGGGGTAAACATTGGTGCACAGAAAAGGGGGACGGGGTCTACGATGCCCCGAAAGGTAGGGGGTGCATGGACGAAAATATAGCGCGTGTTATATAATTATGTATTATATACGTGTATTCCAACAATTCCACTTTGGTCTGGTAATACATTCGCCGCTAATCGAAATCACCTTTTTATGTCTTGAAAATCAACCAAATTGATCTTTATTAATCACTTCATCGATTTAGGGGTGAACATTGGTGCACAGAAAAGGGGGACGGGGTCTACGATGCCCCGAAAGGTAGGGGGTGCATGGACGAAAATATAGCGCGTGTTATATAATTATGTATTATATACGTGTATTCCAACAATTCCACTTTGGTCTGGTAATACATTCGCCGCTAATCGAAATCACCATTTTATGTCTTGAAAATCAACCAAATTGATCTTTATTAATCACTTCATCGATTTAGGGGTGAACATTGGTGCACAGAAAAGAGGGACGGGGTCTACGATGCCCCGAAATGTAGGGGGTGCATGGACGAAAATATAGCGCGTGTTATATAATTATGTATTATATACGTGTATTCCAACACTTCCACTAGGTCTGGTAATACATTCGCCGCTAATCGAAATCACCATTTTATGTCTTGAAAATCAATCAAATTGATCTTTATTAATCACTTCATCGATTTAGGGGTGAACATTGGTGCACATAAAAGGGGGACGGGGTCTACGATGCCCCGAAAGGTAGGGGGTGCATGGACGAAAATATAGCGCGTGTTATATAATTATGTATTATATACGTGTATTCCAACAATTCCACTTTGGTCTGGTAATACATTCGCCGCTAATCGAAATCACCTTTTTATGTCTTGAAAATCGACCAAATTGATCTTTATAAATCTTTTCATCGATCTAGGGGTGAACATTGGTGCACAGAAAAGGGGGACGGGGTCTACGATGCCCCGAAAGGTAGGGGGTGCATGGACGAAAATATAGCGCGTGTTATATAATTATTTATTATATACGTGTATTCCAACAATTCCACTTTGGTCTGGTAATACATTCGCCGCTAATCGAAATCACCTTTTTATGTCTTGAAAATCAACCAAATTGATCTTTAATAATCACTTCATCGATTAAGGGGTGAACATTGGTGCACAGAAAAGGGGGACGGGGTCTACGATACCCCGAAAGGTAGGGGGTGCATGGACGAAAATATAGCGCGTGTTATATAATTATGTATTATATACGTGTATTCCAACAATTCCACTTTGGTCTGGTAATACATTCGCCGCTAATCGAAATCACCTTTTTATGTCTTGAAAATCGACCAAATTGATCTTTATAAATCACTTCATCGATATAGGGGTGAACATTGGTGCACAGAAAAGGGGGACGGGGTCTACGATGCCCCGAATGGTAGGGGGTGCATGGACGAAAATATAGCGCGTGTTATATAATTATGTATTATATACGTGTATTCCAACAATTCCACTTTGGTCTGGTAATACATTCGCCGCTAATCGAAATCACCTTTTTATGTCTTGAAAATCAACCAAATTGATCTTTATTAATCACTTCATCGATTTGGGGGTGAACATTGGTGCACAGAAAAGGGGGACGGGGTCTACGATGCCCCGAAAGGTAGGGGGTGCATGGACGAAAATATAGCGCGTGTTATATAATTTTGTATTATATACGTGTATTCCAACAATTCCACTTTGGTCTGGTAATATATTCGCCGCTAATCGAAATCACCTTTTTATGTCTTGAAAATCGACCAAATTGATCTTTATAAATCTCTTCATCGATCTAGGGGTGAACATTGGTGCACAGAAAAGGGGGACGGGGTCTACGATGCCCCAAAAGGTAGGGGGTGCATGGACGAAAAAATAGCGCGTGTTATATAATTATGTATTATATACGTGTATTCCAACAATTCCACTTTGGTCTGGTAATACATTCGCCGCTAATCGAAATCACCATTTTATGTCTTGAAAATCAACCAAATTGATCTTTATTAATCACTTCATCGATTTAGTGGTGAACATTGGTGCACAGAAAAGGGGGACGGGGTCTACGATGCCCCGAAAGGTAGGGGGTGCATGGACGAAAATATAGCGCGTGTTATATAATTATGTATTATATACGTGTATTCCAACAATTCCACTTTGGCCTGGTAATACATTCGCCGCTAATCGAAATCACCTTTTTATGTCTTGAAAATCAACCAAATTGATCTTTATAAATTACTTCATCGATATAGGGGTGAACATTGGTGCACAGAAAAGGGGACGGGGTCTACAATGCCCCGAACGGTAGGGGGTGCATGGACGAAAATATAGCGCGTGTTATATAATTATGTATTATATACGTGTATTCCAACAATTCCACTTTGGTCTGGTAATACATTCGCCGCTAATCGAAATCACCTTTTTATGTCTTGAAAATCAACCAAATTGATCTTTTTTAATCACTTCATCGATTTGGGGGTGAACATTGGTGCACAGAAAAGGGGGACGGGGTCTACGATGCCCCGAAAGGTAGGGGGTGCATGGACGAACATATAGCGCGTGTTATATAATTATGTATTATATACGTGTATTCCAACACTTCCACTTTGGTCTGGTAATACATTCGCCGCTAATCGAAATCACCATTTTATGTCTTGAAAATCAACCAAATTGATCTTTATTAATCACTTCATCGATTTAGGGGTGAACATTGGTGCACAGAAAAGGGGGACGGGGTCTACGATGCCCCGAAAGGTAGGGGGTGCATGGACGAAAATATAGCGCGTGTTATATAATTATGTATTATATACGTGTATTCCAACAATTCCACTTTGGTCTGGTAATACATTCGCCGCTAATCGAAATCACCTTTTTATGTCTTGAAAATCAACCAAATTGATCTTTATTAATCACTTCATCGATTAAGGGGTGAACATTGGTGCACAGAAAAGGGGGACGGGACTATGATACCCCGAAAGGTAGGGGGTGCATGGACGAAAATATAGCGCGTGTTATATAATTATGTAATATATACGTGTATTCCAACAATTCCACTTTGGTCTGGTAATACATTCGCCGCTAATCGAAATCACCTTTTTATGTCTTGAAAATCAACCAAATTGATCTTTATTAATCACTTCATCGATTAAGGGGTGAACATTGGTGCACAGAAAAGGGGGACGCGGTCTACGATACCCCGAAAGGTAGGGGGTGCATGGACGAAAATATAGCGCGTGTTATATAATTATGTATTATATACGTGTATTCCAACAATTCCACTTTGGTCTGGTAATACATTCGCCGCTAATCGAAATCACCATTTTATGTCTAGAAAATCAACCAAATTGATCTTTATTAATCACTTCATCGATTTAGTGGTGAACATTGGTGCATATAAAAGGGGGACGGGGTCTACGATGCCCCGAAAGGTAGGGGGTGCATGGACGAAAATATAGCGCGTGTTATATAATTATGTATTATATACGTGTATTCCAACAATTCCACTTTGGTCTGGTAATACATTCGCCGCTAATCGAAATCACCAATTTATGTCTTGAAAATCAACCAAATTGATCTTTATTAATCACTTCATCGATTTAGGGGTGAACATTGGTGCACAGAAAAGGGGGACGGGGTCTACGATGCCCCGAAAGGTAGGGGGTGCATGGACGAAAATATAGCGCGTGTTATATAATTATGTAATATATACGTGTATTCCAACAATTCCACTTTGGTCTGGTAATACATTCGCCGCTAATCGAAATCACCATTTTATGTCTTAAAAATCAACCAAATTGATCTTTATTAATCACTTCATCGTTTTAGGGGTGAACATTTGTGCACAGAAAAGGGGGATTGGGTCTACGATGCCTCGAAAGGTAGGGGGTGCATGGACGAAAATATAGCGCGTGTTACATAATTATGTATTATATACGTGTATTCCAACAATTCCACTTTGGTCTGGTAATACATTCGCCGCTAATCGAAATCACCTTTTTATGTCTTGAAAATCGACCAAATTGATCTTTATAAATCACTTCATCGATCTAGGGGTAAACATTGGTGCACAGAAAAGGGGGACGGGGTCTACGATGCCCCGAAAGGTAGGGGGTGCATGGACGAAAATATAGCGCGTGTTATATAATTATGTATTATATACGTGTATTCCAACAATTCCACTTTGGTCTGGTAATACATTCGCCGCTAATCGAAATCACCTTTTTATGTCTTGAAAATCAACCAAATTGATCTTTATTAATCACCTCATCGATTTAGGGGTGAACATTGGTGCACAGAAAAGGGGGACGGGGTCTACGATGCCCCGAAAGGTAGGGGGTGCATGGACGAAAATATAGCGCGTGTTATATAATTATGTATTATATACGTGTATTCCAACAATTCCACTTTGGTCTGGTAATACATTCGCCGCTAATCGAAATCACCTTTTTATGTCTTGAAAATCGACCAAATTGATCTTTATAAATCACTTCATCGATCTAGGGGTAAACATTGGTGCACAGAAAAGGGGGACGGGGTCTACGATGCCCCGAAAGGTAGGGGGTGCATGGACGAAAATATAGCGCGTGTTATATAATTATGTATTATATACGTGTATTCCAACAATTCCACTTTGGTCTGGTAATACATTCGCCGCTAATCGAAATCACCTTTTTATGTCTTGAAAATCAACCAAATTGATCTTTATTAATCACTTCATCGATTTAGGGGTGAACATTGGTGCACAGAAAAGGGGGACGGGGTCTACGATGCCCCGAAAGGTAGGGGGTGCATGGACGAAAATATAGCGCGTGTTATATAATTATGTATTATATACGTGTATTCCAACAATTCCACTTTGGTCTGGTAATACATTCGCCGCTAATCGAAATCACCATTTTATGTCTTGAAAATCAACCAAATTGATCTTTATTAATCACTTCATCGATTTAGGGGTGAACATTGGTGCACAGAAAAGAGGGACGGGGTCTACGATGCCCCGAAATGTAGGGGGTGCATGGACGAAAATATAGCGCGTGTTATATAATTATGTATTATATACGTGTATTCCAACACTTCCACTAGGTCTGGTAATACATTCGCCGCTAATCGAAATCACCATTTTATGTCTTGAAAATCAATCAAATTGATCTTTATTAATCACTTCATCGATTTAGGGGTGAACATTGGTGCACAGAAAAGGGGGACGGGGTCTACGATGCCCCGAAAGGTAGGGGGTGCATGGACGAAAATATAGCGCGTGTTATATAATTATGTATTATATACGTGTATTCCAACAATTCCACTTTGGTCTGGTAATACATTCGCCGCTAATCGAAATCACCTTTTTATGTCTTGAAAATCGACCAAATTGATCTTTATAAATCTTTTCATCGATCTAGGGGTGAACATTGGTGCACAGAAAAGGGGGACGGGGTCTACGATGCCCCGAAAGGTAGGGGGTGCATGGACGAAAATATAGCGCGTGTTATATAATTATTTATTATATACGTGTATTCCAACAATTCCACTTTGGTCTGGTAATACATTCGCCGCTAATCGAAATCACCTTTTTATGTCTTGAAAATCAACCAAATTGATCTTTAATAATCACTTCATCGATTAAGGGGTGAACATTGGTGCACAGAAAAGGGGGACGGGGTCTACGATACCCCGAAAGGTAGGGGGTGCATGGACGAAAATATAGCGCGTGTTATATAATTATGTATTATATACGTGTATTCCAACAATTCCACTTTGGTCTGGTAATACATTCGCCGCTAATCGAAATCACCTTTTTATGTCTTGAAAATCGACCAAATTGATCTTTATAAATCACTTCATCGATATAGGGGTGAACATTGGTGCACAGAAAAGGGGGACGGGGTCTACGATGCCCCGAATGGTAGGGGGTGCATGGACGAAAATATAGCGCGTGTTATATAATTATGTATTATATACGTGTATTCCAACAATTCCACTTTGGTCTGGTAATACATTCGCCGCTAATCGAAATCACCTTTTTATGTCTTGAAAATCGACCAAATTGATCTTTATAAATCTTTTCATCGATCTAGGGGTGAACATTGGTGCACAGAAAAGGGGGACGGGGTCTACGATGCCCCGAAAGGTAGGGGGTGCATGGACGAAAATATAGCGCGTGTTATATAATTATTTATTATATACGTGTATTCCAACAATTCCACTTTGGTCTGGTAATACATTCGCCGCTAATCGAAATCACCTTTTTATGTCTTGAAAATCAACCAAATTGATCTTTAATAATCACTTCATCGATTAAGGGGTGAACATTGGTGCACAGAAAAGGGGGACGGGGTCTACGATACCCCGAAAGGTAGGGGGTGCATGGACGAAAATATAGCGCGTGTTATATAATTATGTATTATATACGTGTATTCCAACAATTCCACTTTGGTCTGGTAATACATTCGCCGCTAATCGAAATCACCTTTTTATGTCTTGAAAATCGACCAAATTGATCTTTATAAATCACTTCATCGATATAGGGGTGAACATTGGTGCACAGAAAAGGGGGACGGGGTCTACGATGCCCCGAATGGTAGGGGGTGCATGGACGAAAATATAGCGCGTGTTATATAATTATGTATTATATACGTGTATTCCAACAATTCCACTTTGGTCTGGTAATACATTCGCCGCTAATCGAAATCACCTTTTTATGTCTTGAAAATCAACCAAATTGATCTTTATTAATCACTTCATCGATTTGGGGGTGAACATTGGTGCACAGAAAAGGGGGACGGGGTCTACGATGCCCCGAAAGGTAGGGGGTGCATGGACGAAAATATAGCGCGTGTTATATAATTTTGTATTATATACGTGTATTCCAACAATTCCACTTTGGTCTGGTAATATATTCGCCGCTAATCGAAATCACCTTTTTATGTCTTGAAAATCGACCAAATTGATCTTTATAAATCTCTTCATCGATCTAGGGGTGAACATTGGTGCACAGAAAAGGGGGACGGGGTCTACGATGCCCCAAAAGGTAGGGGGTGCATGGACGAAAAAATAGCGCGTGTTATATAATTATGTATTATATACGTGTATTCCAACAATTCCACTTTGGTCTGGTAATACATTCGCCGCTAATCGAAATCACCATTTTATGTCTTGAAAATCAACCAAATTGATCTTTATTAATCACTTCATCGATTTAGTGGTGAACATTGGTGCACAGAAAAGGGGGACGGGGTCTACGATGCCCCGAAAGGTAGGGGGTGCATGGACGAAAATATAGCGCGTGTTATATAATTATGTATTATATACGTGTATTCCAACAATTCCACTTTGGCCTGGTAATACATTCGCCGCTAATCGAAATCACCTTTTTATGTCTTGAAAATCAACCAAATTGATCTTTATAAATTACTTCATCGATATAGGGGTGAACATTGGTGCACAGAAAAGGGGACGGGGTCTACGATGCCCCGAACGGTAGGGGGTGCATGGACGAAAATATAGCGCGTGTTATATAATTATGTATTATATACGTGTATTCCAACAATTCCACTTTGGTCTGGTAATACATTCGCCGCTAATCGAAATCACCTTTTTATGTCTTGAAAATCAACCAAATTGATCTTTTTTAATCACTTCATCGATTTGGGGGTGAACATTGGTGCACAGAAAAGGGGGACGGGGTCTACGATGCCCCGAAAGGTAGGGGGTGCATGGACGAACATATAGCGCGTGTTATATAATTATGTATTATATACGTGTATTCCAACACTTCCACTTTGGTCTGGTAATACATTCGCCGCTAATCGAAATCACCATTTTATGTCTTGAAAATCAACCAAATTGATCTTTATTAATCACTTCATCGATTAAGGGGTGAACATTGGTGCACAGAAAAGGGGGACGGGGTCTACGATGCCCCGAAAGGTAGGGGGTGCATGGACGAAAATATAGCGCGTGTTATATAATTATGTATTATATACGTGTATTCCAACAATTCCACTTTGGTCTGGTAATACATTCGCCGCTAATCGAAATCACCTTTTTATGTCTTGAAAATCAACCAAATTGATCTTTATTAATCACTTCATCGATTAAGGGGTGAACATTGGTGCACAGAAAAGGGGGACGGGACTATGATACCCCGAAAGGTAGGGGGTGCATGGACGAAAATATAGCGCGTGTTATATAATTATGTAATATATACGTGTATTCCAACAATTCCACTTTGGTCTGGTAATACATTCGCCGCTAATCGAAATCACCTTTTTATGTCTTGAAAATCAACCAAATTGATCTTTATTAATCACTTCATCGATTAAGGGGTGAACATTGGTGCACAGAAAAGGGGGACGCGGTCTACGATACCCCGAAAGGTAGGGGGTGCATGGACGAAAATATAGCGCGTGTTATATAATTATGTATTATATACGTGTATTCCAACAATTCCACTTTGGTCTGGTAATACATTCGCCGCTAATCGAAATCACCTTTTTATGTCTTGAAAATCGACCAAATTGATCTTTATTAATCACTTCATCGATTTAGGGGTGAACATTGGTGCACAGAAAAGGGGGACGGGGTCTACGATGCCCCGAAAGGTTGGGGGTGCATGGACGAAAATATAGCGCGTGTTATATAATAATGTATTATATACGTGTATTCCAACACTTCCACTTTGGTCTGGTAATACATTCGCCGCTAATCGAAATCACCATTTTATGTCTTGAAAATCTACCAAATTGATCTTTATTAATCACTTCATCGATTTAGGGGTGAACATTGGTGCACAGAAAAGGGGGACGGGGTCTACGATGCCCCGAAAGGTAGGGGGTGCATGGACGAAAATATAGCGCGTGTTATATAATTATGTATTATATACGTGTATTCCAACAATTCCACTTTGGTCTGGTAATACATTCGCCGCTAATCGAAATCACCTTTTTATGTCTTGAAAATCAACCAGATTGATCTTTATTAATCACTTCATCGATTTAGGGGTGAACATTGGTGCACAGAAAAGGGGGACGGGGTCTACGATGCCCCGAAAGGTAGGGGGTGCATGGACGAAAATATAGCGCGTGTTATATAATTATGTATTATATACGTGTATTCCAACACTTCCACTTTGGTCTGGTAATACATTCGCCGCTAATCGAAACCACCATTTTATGTCTTGAAAATCAACCAAATTGATCTTTATTAATCACCTCATCGATTTAGGGGTGAACATTGGTGCACAGAAAAGGGGGACGGGGTCTACGATGCCCCGAAAGGTAGGGGGTGCATGGACGAAAATATAGCGCGTGTTATATAATTATGTATTATATACGTGTATTCCAACAATTCCACTTTGGTCTGGTAATACATTCGCCGCTAATCGAAATCACCTTTTTATGTCTTGAAAATCGACCAAATTGATCTTTATAAATCACTTCATCGATCTAGAAGTAAACATTGGTGCACAGAAAAGGGGGACGGGGTCTACGATGCCCCGAAAGGTAGGGGGTGCATGGACGAAAATATAGCGCGTGTTATATAATTATGTATTATATACGTGTATTCCAACAATTCCACTTTGGTCTGGTAATACATTCGCCGCTAATCGAAATCACCTTTTTATGTCTTGAAAATCAACCAAATTGATCTTTATTAATCACTTCATCGATTTAGGGGTGAACATTGGTGCACAGAAAAGGGGGACGGGGTCTACGATGCCCCGAAAGGTAGGGGGTGCATGGACGAAAATATAGCGCGTGTTATATAATTATGTATTATATACGTGTATTCCAACAATTCCACTTTGGTCTGGTAATACATTCGCCGCTAATCGAAATCACCATTTTATGTCTTGAAAATCAACCAAATTGATCTTTATTAATCACTTCATCGATTTAGGGGTGAACATTGGTGCACAGAAAAGAGGGACGGGGTCTACGATGCCCCGAAATGTAGGGGGTGCATGGACGAAAATATAGCGCGTGTTATATAAGTATGTATTATATACGTGTATTCCAACACTTCCACTTTGGTCTGGTAATACATTCGCCGCTAATCGAAATCACCATTTTATGTCTTGAAAATCAATCAAATTGATCTTTATTAATCACTTCATCGATTTAGGGGTGAACATTGGTGCACAGAAAAGGGGAACGGGGTCTACGATGCCCCGAAAGGTAGGGGGTGCATGGACGAAAATATAGCGCGTGTTATATAATTATGTATTATATACGTGTATTCCAACAATTCCACTTTGGTCTGGTAATACATTCGCCGCTAATCGAAATCACCTTTTTATGTCTTGAAAATCGACCAAATTGATCTTTATAAATCTTTTCATCGATCTAGGGGTGAACATTGGTGCACAGAAAAGGGGGACGGGGTCTACGATGCCCCGAAAGGTAGGGGGTGCATGGACGAAAATATAGCGCGTGTTATATAATTATTTATTATATACGTGTATTCCAACAATTCCACTTTGGTCTGGTAATACATTCGCCGCTAATCGAAATCACCTTTTTATGTCTTGAAAATCAACCAAATTGATCTTTAATAATCACTTCATCGATTAAGGGGTGAACATTGGTGCACAGAAAAGGGGGACGGGGTCTACGATACCCCGAAAGGTAGGGGGTGCATGGACGAAAATATAGCGCGTGTTATATAATTATGTATTATATACGTGTATTCCAACAATTCCACTTTGGTCTGGTAATACATTCGCCGCTAATCGAAATCACCTTTTTATGTCTTGAAAATCGACCAAATTGATCTTTATAAATCACTTCATCGATATAGGGGTGAACATTGGTGCACAGAAAAGGGGGACGGGGTCTACGATGCCCCGAATGGTAGGGGGTGCATGGACGAAAATATAGCGCGTGTTATATAATTATGTATTATATACGTGTATTCCAACAATTCCACTTTGGTCTGGTAATACATTCGCCGCTAATCGAAATCACCTTTTTATGTCTTGAAAATCAACCAAATTGATCTTTATTAATCACTTCATCGATTTGGGGGTGAACATTGGTGCACAGAAAAGGGGGACGGGGTCTACGATGCCCCGAAAGGTAGGGGGTGCATGGACGAAAATATAGCGCGTGTTATATAATTTTGTATTATATACGTGTATTCCAACAATTCCACTTTGGTCTGGTAATATATTCGCCGCTAATCGAAATCACCTTTTTATGTCTTGAAAATCGACCAAATTGATCTTTATAAATCTCTTCATCGATCTAGGGGTGAACATTGGTGCACAGAAAAGGGGGACGGGGTCTACGATGCCCCGAAAGGTAGGGGGTGCATGGACGAAAATATAGCGCGTGTTATATAATTATGTATTATATACGTGTATTCCAACAATTCCACTTTGGTCTGGTAATACATTCGCCGCTAATCGAAATCACCATTTTATGTCTTGAAAATCAACCAAATTGATCTTTATTAATCACTTCATCGATTTAGTGGTGAACATTGGTGCACAGAAAAGGGGGACGGGGTCTACGATGCCCCGAAAGGTAGGGGGTGCATGGACGAAAATATAGCGCGTGTTATATAATTATGTATTATATACGTGTATTCCAACAATTCCACTTTGGCCTGGTAATACATTCGCCGCTAATCGAAATCACCTTTTTATGTCTTGAAAATCAACCAAATTGATCTTTATAAATTACTTCATCGATATAGGGGTGAACATTGGTGCACAGAAAAGGGGACGGGGTCTACGATGCCCCGAACGGTAGGGGGTGCATGGACGAAAATATAGCGCGTGTTATATAATTATGTATTATATACGTGTATTCCAACAATTCCACTTTGGTCTGGTAATACATTCGCCGCTAATCGAAATCACATTTTTATGTCTTGAAAATCAACCAAATTGATCTTTTTTAATCACTTCATCGATTTGGGGGTGAACATTGGTGCACAGAAAAGGGGGACGGGGTCTACGATGCCCCGAAAGGTAGGGGGTGCATGGACGAAAATATAGCGCGTGTTATATAATTATGTATTATATACGTGTATTCCAACACTTCCACTTTGGTCTGGTAATACATTCGCCGCTAATCGAAATCACCATTTTATGTCTTGAAAATCAACCAAATTGATCTTTATTAATCACTTCATCGATTTAGGGGTGAACATTGGTGCACAGAAAAGGGGGACAGGGTCTACGATGCCCCGAAAGGTAGGGGGTGCATGGACGAAAATATAGCGCGTGTTATATAATTATGTATTATATACGTGTATTCCAACAATTCCACTTTGGTCTGGTAATACATTCGCCGCTAATCGAAATCACCTTTTTATGTCTTGAAAATCAACCAAATTGATCTTTATTAATCACTTCATCGATTAAGGGGTGAACATTGGTGCACAGAAAAGGGGGACGGGACTATGATACCCCGAAAGGTAGGGGGTGCATGGACGAAAATATAGCGCGTGTTATATAATTATGTAATATATACGTGTATTCCAACAATTCCACTTTGGTCTGGTAATACATTCGCCGCTAATCGAAATCACCTTTTTATGTCTTGAAAATCAACCAAATTGATCTTTATTAATCACTTCATCGATTAAGGGGTGAACATTGGTGCACAGAAAAGGGGGACGCGGTCTACGATACCCCGAAAGGTAGGGGGTGCATGGACGAAAATATAGCGCGTGTTATATAATTATGTATTATATACGTGTATTCCAACAATTCCACTTTGGTCTGGTAATACATTCGCCGCTAATCGAAATCACCATTTTATGTCTAGAAAATCAACCAAATTGATCTTTATTAATCACTTCATCGATTTAGTGGTGAACATTGGTGCATATAAAAGGGGGACGGGGTCTACGATGCCCCGAAAGGTAGGGGGTGCATGGACGAAAATATAGCGCGTGTTATATAATTATGTATTATATACGTGTATTCCAACAATTCCACTTTGGTCTGGTAATACATTCGCCGCTAATCGAAATCACCATTTTATGTCTTGAAAATCAACCAAATTGATCTTTATTAATCACTTCATCGATTTAGGGGTGAACATTGGTGCACAGAAAAGGGGGACGGGGTCTACGATGCCCCGAAAGGTAGGGGGTGCATGGACGAAAATATAGCGCGTGTTATATAATTATGTATTATATACGTGTATTCCAACAATTCCACTTTGGTCTGGTAATACATTCGCCGCTAATCGAAATCACCTTTTTATGTCTTGAAAATCAACCAGATTGATCTTTATTAATCACTTCATCGATTTAGGGGTGAACATTGGTGCACAGAAAAGGGGGACGGGGTCTACGATGCCCCGAAAGGTAGGGGGTGCATGGACGAAAATATAGCGCGTGTTATATAATTATGTATTATATACGTGTATTCCAACACTTCCACTTTGGTCTGGTAATACATTCGCCGCTAATCGAAACCACCATTTTATGTCTTGAAAATCAACCAAATTGATCTTTATTAATCACTTCATCGATTTAGGGGTGAACATTGGTGCACAGAAAAAGGGGTACGGGGTCTACGATGCCCCGAAAGGTAGGGGATGCATGGACGAAAATATAGCGCGTGTTATATAATTATGTATTATATACGTGTGTTCCAACAATTCCACTTTGGTCTGGTAATACATTCGCCGCTAATCGAAATCACCTTTTTATGTCTTGAAAATCGACCAAATTGATCTTTATAAATCTTTTCATCGATCTAGGGGTGAACATTGGTGCACAGAAAAGGGGGACGGGGTCTACGATGCCCCGAAAGGTAGGGGGTGCATGGACGAAAATATAGCGCGTGTTATATAATTATGTATTATATACGTGTATTCCAACACTTCCACTTTGGTCTGGTAATACATTCGCCGCTAATCGAAATTACCATTTTATTTCTTGAAAATCAACCAAATTGATCTTTATTAATCACTTCATCGATTTAGGGGTGAACATTGGTGCACAGAAAAGGGGGACGGGGTCTACGATGCCCCGAAAGGTAGGGGGTGCATGGACGAAAATATAGCGCGTGTTATATAATTATGTATTATATACGTGTATTCCAACAATTCCACTTTGGTCTGGTAATACATTCGCCGCTAATCGAAATAACCATTTTATGTCTTGAAAATCAACCAAATTGATCTTTATTAATCACTTCATCGATTTAGGGGTGAACATTGGTGCACAGAAAAGGGGGGACGGGGTCTACGATGCCCCGAAAGGTAGGGGGTGCATGGACGAAAATATAGCGCGTGTTATATAAATATGTATTATATACGTGTATTCCAACAATTCCACTTTGGTCTGGTAATACATTCGCCGCTAATCGAAATCACCTTTTTATGTCTTGAAAATCGACCAAATTGATCTTTATAAATCTTTTCATCGATCTAGGGGTGAACATTGGTGCACAGAAAAGGGGGACGGGGTCTACGATGCCCCGAAAGGTAGGGGGTGCATGGACGAAAATATAGCGCGTGTTATATAATTATGTATTATATACGTGTATTCCAACAATTCCACTTTGGTCTGGTAATACATTCGCCGCTAATCGAAATCACCTTTTTATGTCTTGAAAATCAACCAAATTGATCTTTATTAATCACTTCATCGATTTAAGGGTGAACATTGGTGCACAGAAAAGGGGGACGGGGTCTACGATGCCCCAAAATGTAGGGGGTGCATGGACGAAAATATAGCGCGTGTTATATAATTATGTATTATATACGTGTATTCCAACACTTCCACTTTGGTCTGGTAATACATTCGCCGCTAATCGAAACCACCATTTTATGTCTTGAAAATCAACCAAATTGATCTTTATTAATCACTTCATCGATTTAGGGGTGAACATTGGTGCACAGAAAAGGGGGGACGGGGTCTACGATGCCCCGAAAGGTAGGGGGTGCATGGACGAAAATATAGCGCGTGTTATATAAATATGTATTATATACGTGTATTCCAACAATTCCACTTTGGTCTGGTAATACATTCGCCGCTAATCGAAATCACCTTTTTATGTCTTGAAAATCGACCAAATTGATCTTTATAAATCTTTTCATCGATCTAGGGGTGAACATTGGTGCACAGAAAAGGGGGACGGGGTCTACGATGCCCCGAAAGGTAGGGGGTGCATGGACGAAAATATAGCGCGTGTTATATAATTATGTATTATATACGTGTATTCCAACAATTCCACTTTGGTCTGGTAATACATTCGCCGCTAATCGAAATCACCTTTTTATGTCTTGAAAATCAACCAAATTGATCTTTATTTATCACTTCATCGATTAAGGGGTGAACATTGGTGCACATAAAAGGGGGACGCGGTGTACGATACCCCGAAAGGTATGGGGTGCATGGACGAAAATATAGCGCGTGTTATATAATTATGTATTATATACGTGTATTCCAACAATTCCACTTTGGTCTGGTAATACATTTGCCGCTAATCGAAATCACCATTTTATGTCTTGAAAATCAACCAAATTGATCTTTATTAATCACTTCATCGATTTAGTGGTGAACATTGGTGCATATAAAAGGGGGACGGGGTCTACGATGCCCCGAAAGGTAGGGGGTGCATGGACGAAAATATAGCGCGTGTTATATAATTATGTATTATATACGTGTATTCCAACAATTCCACTTTGGTCTGGTAATACATTCGCCGCTAATCGAAATCACCTTTTTATGTCTTGAAAATCGACCAAATTGATCTTTATTAATCACTTCATCGATTTAGGGGTGAACATTGGTGCACAGAAAAGGGGGACGGGGTCTACGATGCCCCGAAAGGTTGGGGGTGCATGGACGAAAATATAGCGCGTGTTATATAATTATGTATTATATACGTGTATTCCAACACTTCCACTTTGGTCTGGTAATACATTCGCCGCTAATCGAAATCACCATTTTATGTCTTGAAAATCAACCAAATTGATCTTTATTAATCACTTCATCGATTTAGGGGTGAACATTGGTGCACAGAAAAGGGGGACGGGGTCTACGATGCCCCGAAAGGTAGGGGGTGCATGGACGAAAATATAGCGCGTGTTATATAATTATGTATTATATACGTGTATTCCAACAATTCCACTTTGGTCTGGTAATACATTCGCCGCTAATCGAAATCACCTTTTTATGTCTTGAAAATCGACCAAATTGATCTTTATTAATCACTTCATCGATTTAAGGGTGAACATTGGTGCACAGAAAAGGGGGACGGGGTCTACGATGCCCCAAAATGTAGGGGGTGCATGGACGAAAATATAGCGCGTGTTATATAATTATGTATTATATACGTGTATTCCCACACTTCCACTTTGGTCTGGTAATACATTCGCCGCTAATCGAAACCACCATTTTATGTCTTGAAAATCAACCAAATTGATCTTTATTAATCACTTCATCGATTTAGGGGTGAACATTGGTGCACAGAAAAGGGGGGACGGGGTCTACGATGCCCCGAAAGGTAGGGGGTGCATGGACGAAAATATAGCGCGTGTTATATAAATATGTATTATATACGTGTATTCCAACAATTCCACTTTGGTCTGGTAATACATTCGCCGCTAATCGAAATCACCTTTTTATGTCTTGAAAATCGACCAAATTGATCTTTATAAATCTTTTCATCGATCTAGGGGTGAACATTGGTGCACAGAAAAGGGGGACGTGGTCTACGATGCCCCGAAAGGTAGGGGGTGCATGGACGAAAATATAGCGCGTGTTATATAATTATGTATTATATACGTGTATTCCAACAATTCCACTTTGGTCTGGTAATACATTCGCCGCTAATCGAAATCACCTTTTTATGTCTTGAAAATCAACCAAATTGATCTTTATTAATCACTTCATCGATTAAGGGGTGAACATTGGTGCACATAAAAGGGGGACGCGGTGTACGATACCCCGAAAGGTATGGGGTGCATGGACGAAAATATAGCGCGTGTTATATAATTATGTATTATATACGTGTATTCCAACAATTCCACTTTGGTCTGGTAATACATTTGCCGCTAATCGAAATCACCATTTTATGTCTTGAAAATCAACCAAATTGATCTTTATTAATCACTTCATCGATTTAGTGGTGAACATTGGTGCATATAAAAGGGGGACGGGGTCTACGATGCCCCGAAAGGTAGGGGGTGCATGGACGAAAATATAGCGCGTGTTATATAATTATGTATTATATACGTGTATTCCAACAATTCCACTTTGGTCTGGTAATACATTCGCCGCTAATCGAAATCACCTTTTTATGTCTTGAAAATCGACCAAATTGATCTTTATTAATCACTTCATCGATTTAGGGGTGAACATTGGTGCACAGAAAAGGGGGACGGGGTCTACGATGCCCCGAAAGGTTGGGGGTGCATGGACGAAAATATAGCGCGTGTTATATAATTATGTATTATATACGTGTATTCCAACACTTCCACTTTGGTCTGGTAATACATTCGCCGCTAATCGAAATCACCATTTTATGTCTTGAAAATCAACCAAATTGATCTTTATTAATCACTTCATCGATTTAGGGGTGAACATTGGTGCACAGAAAAGGGGGACGGGGTCTACGATGCCCCGAAAGGTAGGGGGTGCATGGACGAAAATATAGCGCGTGTTATATAATTATGTATTATATACGTGTATTCCAACAATTCCACTTTGGTCTGGTAATACATTCGCCGCTAATCGAAATCACCTTTTTATGTCTTGAAAATCGACCAAATTGATCTTTATTAATCACTTCATCGATTTAGGGGTGAACATTGGTGCACAGAAAAGGGGGACGGGGTCTACGATGCCCCGAAAGGTTGGGGGTGCATGGACGAAAATATAGCGCGTGTTATATAATTATGTATTATATACGTGTATTCCAACACTTCCACTTTGGTCTGGTAATACATTCGCCGCTAATCGAAATCACCATTTTATGTCTTGAAAATCAACCAAATTGATCTTTATAAATCACTTCATCGATTTAGGGGTGAACATTGGTGCACAGAAAAGGGGGACGGGGTCTACGATGCCCCGAAAGGTAGGGGGTGCATGGACGAAAATATAGCGCGTGTTATATAATTATGTATTATATACGTGTATTCCAACACTTCCACTTTGGTCTGGTAATACATTCGCCGCTAATCGAAACCACCATTTTATGTCTTGAAAATCAACCAAATTGATCTTTATTAATCACTTCATGGATTTAGGGGTGAACATTGGTGCACAGAAAAGGGGGGACGGGGTCTACGATGCCCCGAAAGGTAGGGGGTGCATGGACGAAAATATAGCGCGTGTTATATAAATATGTATTATATACGTGTATTCCAACAATTCCACTTTGGTCTGGTAATACATTCGCCGCTAATCGAAATCACCTTTTTATGTCTTGAAAATCGACCAAATTGATCTTTATAAATCTTTTCATCGATCTAGGGGTGAACATTGGTGCACAGAAAAGGGGGACGGGGTCTACGATGCCCCGAAAGGTAGGGGGTGCATGGACGAAAATATAGCGCGTGTTATATAATTATGTATTATATACGTGTATTCCAACAATTCCACTTTGGTCTGGTAATACATTCGCCGCTAATCGAAATCACCTTTTTATGTCTTGAAAATCAACCAAATTGATCTTTATTAATCACTTCATCGATTAAGGGGTGAACATTGGTGCACATAAAAGGGGGACGCGGTGTACGATACCCCGAAAGGTATGGGGTGCATGGACGAAAATATAGCGCGTGTTATATAATTATGTATTATATACGTGTATTCCAACAATTCCACTTTGGTCTGGTAATACATTTGCCGCTAATCGAAATCACCATTTTATGTCTTGAAAATCAACCAAATTGATCTTTATTAATCACTTCATCGATTTAGTGGTGAACATTGGTGCATATAAAAGGGGGACGGGGTCTACGATGCCCCGAAAAGTAGGGGGTGCATGGACGAAAATATAGCGCGTGTTATATAATTATGTATTATATACGTGTATTCCAACAATTCCACTTTGGTCTGGTAATACATTCGCCGCTAATCGAAATCACCTTTTTATGTCTTGAAAATCGACCAAATTGATCTTTATTAATCACTTCATCGATTTAGGGGTGAACATTGGTGCACAGAAAAGGGGGACGGGGTCTACGATGCCCCGAAAGGTTGGGGGTGCATGGACGAAAATATAGCGCGTGTTATATAATTATGTATTATATACGTGTATTCCAACACTTCCACTTTGGTCTGGTAATACATTCGCCGCTAATCGAAATCACCTTTTTATGTCTTGAAAATCGACCAAATTGATCTTTATTAATCACTTCATCGATTTAAGGGTGAACATTGGTGCACAGAAAAGGGGGACGGGGTCTACGATGCCCCAAAATGTAGGGGGTGCATGGACGAAAATATAGCGCGTGTTATATAATTATGTATTATATACGTGTATTCCAACACTTCCACTTTGGTCTGGTAATACATTCGCCGCTAATCGAAACCACCATTTTATGTCTTGAAAATCAACCAAATTGATCTTTATTAATCACTTCATCGATTTAGGGGTGAACATTGGTGCACAGAAAAGGGGGGACGGGGTCTACGATGCCCCGAAAGGTAGGGGGTGCATGGACGAAAATATAGCGCGTGTTATATAAATATGTATTATATACGTGTATTCCAACAATTCCACTTTGGTCTGGTAATACATTCGCCGCTAATCGAAATCACCTTTTTATGTCTTGAAAATCGACCAAATTGATCTTTATAAATCTTTTCATCGATCTAGGGGTGAACATTGGTGCACAGAAAAGGGGGACGGGGTCTACGATGCCCCGAAAGGTAGGGGGTGCATGGACGAAAATATAGCGCGTGTTATATAATTATGTATTATATACGTGTATTCCAACAATTCCACTTTGGTCTGGTAATACATTCGCCGCTAATCGAAATCACCTTTTTATGTCTTGAAAATCAACCAAATTGATCTTTATTAATCACTTCATCGATTAAGGGGTGAACATTGGTGCATATAAAAGGGGGACGGGGTCTACGATGCCCCGAAAGGTAGGGGGTGCATGGACGAAAATATAGCGCGTGTTATATAATTATGTATTATATACGTGTATTCCAACAATTCCACTTTGGTCTGGTAATACATTCGCCGCTAATCGAAATCACCTTTTTATGTCTTGAAAATCGACCAAATTGATCTTTATTAATCACTTCATCGATTTAGGGGTGAACATTGGTGCACAGAAAAGGGGGACGGGGTCTACGATGCCCCGAAAGGTTGGGGGTGCATGGACGAAAATATAGCGCGTGTTATATAATTATGTATTATATACGTGTATTCCAACACTTCCACTTTGGTCTGGTAATACATTCGCCGCTAATCGAAATCACCATTTTATGTCTTGAAAATCAACCAAATTGATCTTTATTAATCACTTCATCGATTTAGGGGTGAACATTGGTGCACAGAAAAGGGGGACGGGGTCTACGATGCCCCGAAAGGTAGGGGGTGCATGGACGAAAATATAGCGCGTGTTATATAATTATGTATTATATACGTGTATTCCAACACTTCCACTTTGGTCTGGTAATACATTCGCCGCTAATCGAAATCACCATTTTATGTCTTGAAAATCAACCAAATTGATCTTTATTAATCACTTCATCGATTTAGGGGTGAACATTGGTGCACAGAAAAGGGGGACGGGGTCTACGATGCCCCGAAAGGTTGGGGGTGCATGGACGAAAATATAGCGCGTGTTATATAATTATGTATTATATACGTGTATTCCAACACTTCCACTTTGGTCTGGTAATACATTCGCCGCTAATCGAAATCACCATTTTATGTCTTGAAAATCAACCAAATTGATCTTTATAAATCACTTCATCGATTTAGGGGTGAACATTGGTGCACAGAAAAGGGGGACGGGGTCTACGATGCCCCGAAAGGTAGGGGGTGCATGGACGAAAATATAGCGCGTGTTATATAATTATGTATTATATACGTGTATTCCAACAATTCCACTTTGGTCTGGTAATACATTCGCCGCTAATCGAAATCACCTTTTTATGTCTTGAAAATCGACCAAATTGATCTTTATTAATCACTTCATCGATTTAGGGGTGAACATTGGTGCACAGAAAAGGGGGACGGGGTCTACGATGCCCCGAAAGGTTGGGGGTGCATGGACGAAAATATAGCGCGTGTTATATAATTATGTATTATATACGTGTATTCCAACAATTCCACTTTGGTCTGGTAATACATTCGCCGCTAATCGAAATCACCATTTTATGTCTTGAAAATCAACCAAATTGATCTTTATTAATCACTTCATCGATTTAGGGGTGAACATTGGTGCACAGAAAAGGGGGACGGGGTCTACGATGCCCCGAAAGGTAGGGGGTGCATGGACGAAAATATAGCGCGTGTTATATAATTATGTATTATATACGTGTATTCCAACAATTCCACTTTGGTCTGGTAATACATTCGCCGCTAATCGAAATCACCTTTTTATGTCTTGAAAATCAACCAAATTGATCTTTATAAATCTTTTCATCGATCTAGGGGTGAACATTGGTGCACAGAAAAGGGGGACGGGGTCTACGATGCCCCGAAAGGTAGGGGTGCATGTACGAAAATGTAGCGCGTGTTATATAATTATGTATTATATACGTGTATTCCAACAATTCCACTTTGGTCTGGTAATACATTCGCCGCTAATCGAAATCACCTTTTTATGTCTTGAAAATCAACCAAATTGATCTTTATTAATCACTTCATCGATTAAGGGGTGAACATTGGTGCACAGAAAAGGGGGACGCGGTCTACGATACCCCGAAAGGTAGGGGGTGCATGGACGAAAATATAGCGCGTGTTATATAATTATGTATTATATACGTGTATTCCAACAATTCCACTTTGGTCTGGTAATACATTCGCCGCTAATCGAAATCACCATTTTATGTCTTGAAAAACAACCAAATTGATCTTTATTAATCACTTCATCGATTTAGGGGTGAACATTGGTGCACAGAAAAGGGGGACGGGGTCTACGATGCCCCGAAAGGTAGGGGATGCATGGAAGAAAATATAGCGCGTGTTATATAATTATGTATTATATACGTGTTTTCCAACAATTCCACTTTGGTCTGGTAATACATTCGCCGCTAATCGAAATCACCATTTTATGTCTTGAAAATCGACCAAATTGATCTTTATAAATCTTTTCATCGATCTAGGGGTGAACATTGGTGCACAGAAAAGGGGGACGGGGTCTACGATGCCCCGAAAGGTAGGGGGTGCATGGACGAAAATATAGCGCGTGTTATATAATTATGTATTATATACGTGTATTCCAACAATTCCACTTTGGTCTGGTAATACATTTGCCGCTAATCGAAATCACCATTTTATGTCTTAAAAATCAACCAAATTGATCTTTATTAATCACTTCATCGATTTAGTGGTGAACATTGGTGCATATAAAAGGTGGACGGGGTCTACGGTGCCCCGAAAGGTAGGGGGTGCATGGACGAAAATATAGCGCGTGTTATATAATTATGTATTATATACGTGTATTCCAACAATTCCACTTTGGTCTGGTAATACATTCGCCGCTAATCGAAATCACCTTTTTATGTCTTGAAAATCGACCAAATTGATCTTTATTAATCACTTCATCGATTTAGGGGTGAACATTGGTGCACAGAAAAGGGGGACGGGGTCTACGATGCCCCGAAAGGTAGGGGGTGCATGGACGAAAATATAGCGCGTGTTATATAATTATGTATTATATACGTGTATTCCAACACTTCCACTTTGGTCTGGTAATACATTCGCCGCTAATCGAAACCACCATTTTATGTCTTGAAAATCAACCAAATTGATCTTTATTAATCACTTAATCGATTTAGGGGTGAACATTGGTGCACAGAAAAGGGGTACGGGGTCTACGATGCCCCGAAAGGTAGGGGGTGCATGGACGAAAATATAGCGCGTGTTATATAATTATGTATTATATACGTGTATTCCAACAATTCCACTTTGGTCTGGTAATACATTCGCCGCTAATCGAAATCACGATTTTATGTCTTGAAAATCAACCAAATTGATCTTTATTAATCACTTCATCGATTAAGGGGTGAACATTGGTGCACAGAAAAGGGGGACGCGGTCTACGATACCCCGAAAGGTAGGGGGTGCATGGACGAAAATATAGCGCGTGTTATATAATTATGTATTATATACGTGTATTCCAACAATTCCACTTTGGTCTGGTAATACATTCGCCGCTAATCGAAATCACCTTTTTATGTCTTGAAAATCGACCAAATTGATCTTTATTAATCACTTCATCGATTTAGGGGTGAACATTGGTGCACAGAAAAGGGGGACGGGGTCTACGATGCCCCGAAAGGTTGGGGGTGCATGGACGAAAATATAGCGCGTGTTATATAATTATGTATTATATACGTGTATTCCAACACTTCCACTTTGGTCTGGTAATACATTCGCCGCTAATCGAAATCACCATTTTATGTCTTGAAAATCAACCAAATTGATCTTTATAAATCACTTCATCGATTTAGGGGTGAACATTGGTGCACAGAAAAGGGGGACGGGGTCTACGATGCCCCGAAAGGTAGGGGGTGCATGGACGAAAATATAGCGCGTGTTATATAATTATGTATTATATACGTGTATTCCAACAATTCCACTTTGGTCTGGTAATACATTCGCCGCTAATCGAAATCTTCTTTTTATGTCTTGAAAATCGACCAAATTGATCTTTATTAATCACTTCATCGATTTAGGGGTGAACATTGGTGCACAGAAAAGGGGGACGGGGTCTACGATGCCCCGAAAGGTTGGGGGTGCATGGACGAAAATATAGCGCGTGTTATATAATTATGTATTATATACGTGTATTCCAACACTTCCACTTTGGTCTGGTAATACATTCGCCGCTAATCGAAATCACCATTTTATGTCTTGAAAATCAACCAAATTGATCTTTATTAATCACTTCATCGATTTAGGGGTGAACATTGGTGCACAGAAAAGGGGGACGGGGTCTACGATGCCCCGAAAGGTAGGGGGTGCATGGACGAAAATATAGCGCGTGTTATATAATTATGTATTATATACGTGTATTCCAACAATTCCACTTTGGTCTGGTAATACATTCGCCGCTAATCGAAATCACCTTTTTATGTCTTGAAAATCAACCAAATTGATCTTTATAAATCTTTTCATCGATCTAGGGGTGAACATTGGTGCACAGAAAAGGGGGACGGGGTCTACGATGCCCCGAAAGGTAGGGGTGCATGTACGAAAATATAGCGCGTGTTATATAATTATGTATTATATACGTGTATTCCAACAATTCCACTTTGGTCTGGTAATACATTCGCCGCTAATCGAAATCACCTTTTTATGTCTTGAAAATCAACCAAATTGATCTTTATTAATCACTTCATCGATTAAGGGGTGAACATTGGTGCACAGAAAAGGGGGACGCGGTCTACGATACCCCGAAAGGTAGGGGGTGCATGGACGAAAATATAGCGCGTGTTATATAATTATGTATTATATACGTGTATTCCAACAATTCCACTTTGGTCTGGTAATACATTCGCCGCTAATCGAAATCACCATTTTATGTCTTGAAAAACAACCAAATTGATCTTTATTAATCACTTCATCGATTTAGGGGTGAACATTGGTGCACAGAAAAGGGGGACGGGGTCTACGATGCCCCGAAAGGTAGGGGGTGCATGGAAGAAAATATAGCGCGTGTTATATAATTATGTATTATATACGTGTATTCCAACAATTCCACTTTGGTCTGGTAATACATTCGCCGCTAATCGAAATCACCTTTTTATGTCTTGAAAATCGACCAAATTGATCTTTATTAATCACTTCATCGATTTAGGGGTGAACATTGGTGCACAGAAAAGGGGGACGGGGTCTACGATGCCCCGAAAGGTTGGGGGTGCATGGACGAAAATATAGCGCGTGTTATATAATTATGTATTATATACGTGTATTCCAACACTTCCACTTTGGTCTGGTAATACATTCGCCGCTAATCGAAATCACCATGTTATGTTTTGAAAATCAACCAAATTGATCTTTATTAATCACTTCATCGATTTAGGGGTGAACATTGGTGCACAGAAAAGGGGGACGGGGTCTACGATGCCCCGAAAGGTAGGGGGTGCATGGACGAAAATATAGCGCGTGTTATATAATTATGTATTATATACGTGTATTCCAACAATTCCACTTTGGTCTGGTAATACATTCGCCGCTAATCGAAATCACGATTTTATGTCTTGAAAATCAACCAAATTGATCTTTATTAATCACTTCATCGATTAAGGGGTGAACATTGGTGCACAGAAAAGGGGGACGCGGTCTACGATCCCCCGAAAGGTAGGGGGTGCATGGACGAAAATATAGCGCGTGTTACATAATTATGTATTATATACGTGTATTCCAACAATTCCACTTTGGTCTGGTAATACATTCGCCGCTAATCGAAATCACCATTTTATGTCTTGAAAATCAACCAAATTGATCTTTATTAATCACTTCATCGATTTAGTGGTGAACATTGGTGCATATAAAAGGGGGACGGGGTCTACGATGCCCCGAAAGGTAGGGGGTGCATGGACGAAAATATAGCGCGTGTTATATAATTATGTATTATATACGTGTATTCCAACAATTCCACTTTGGTCTGGTAATACATTTGCCGCTAATCGAAATCACCATTTTATGTCTTAAAAATCAACCAAATTGATCTTTATTAATCACTTCATCGATTTAGTGGTGAACATTGGTGCATATAAAAGGGGGACGGGGTCTACGATGCCCCGAAAGGTAGGGGGTGCATGGACGAAAATATAGCGCGTGTTATATAATTATGTATTATATACGTGTATTCCAACAATTCCACTTTGGTCTGGTAATACATTCGCCGCTAATCGAAATCACCTTTTTATGTCTTGAAAATCGACCAAATTGATCTTTATTAATCACTTCATCGATTTAGGGGTGAACATTGGTGCACAGAAAAGGGGGACGGGGTCTACGATGCCCCGAAAGGTAGGGGGTGCATGGACGAAAATATAGCGCGTGTTATATAATTATGTATTATATACGTGTATTCCAACACTTCCACTTTGGTCTGGTAATACATTCGCCGCTAATCGAAACCACCATTTTATGTCTTGAAAATCAACCAAATTGATCTTTATTAATCACTTAATCGATTTAGGGGTGAACATTGGTGCACAGAAAAGGGGTACGGGGTCTACGATGCCCCGAAAGGTAGGGGATGCATGGACGAAAATATAGCGCGTGTTATATAATTATGTATTATATACGTGTTTTCCAACAATTCCACTTTGGTCTGGTAATACATTCGCCGCTAATCGAAATCACCATTTTATGTCTTGAAAATCGACCAAATTGATCTTTATAAATCTTTTCATCGATCTAGGGGTGAACATTGGTGCACAGAAAAGGGGGACGGGGTCTACGATGCCCCGAAAGGTAGGGGGTGCATGGACGAAAATATAGCGCGTGTTATATAATTATGTATTATATACGTGTATTCCAACAATTCCACTTTGGTCTGGTAATACATTCGCCGCTAATCGAAATCACGATTTTATGTCTTGAAAATCAACCAAATTGATCTTTATTAATCACTTCATCGATTAAGGGGTGAACATTGGTGCACAGAAAAGGGGGACGCGGTCTACGATACCCCGAAAGGTAGGGGGTGCATGGACGAAAATATAGCGCGTGTTATATAATTATGTATTATATACGTGTATTCCAACAATTCCACTTTGGTCTGGTAATACATTCGCCGCTAATCGAAATCACCTTTTTATGTCTTGAAAATCGACCAAATTGATCTTTATTAATCACTTCATCGATTTAGGGGTGAACATTGGTGCACAGAAAAGGGGGACGGGGTCTACGATGCCCCGAAAGGTTGGGGGTGCATGGACGAAAATATAGCGCGTGTTATATAATTATGTATTATATACGTGTATTCCAACACTTCCACTTTGGTCTGGTAATACATTCGCCGCTAATCGAAATCACCATTTTATGTCTTGAAAATCAACCAAATTGATCTTTATAAATCACTTCATCGATTTAGGGGTGAACATTGGTGCACAGAAAAGGGGGACGGGGTCTACGATGCCCCGAAAGGTAGGGGGTGCATGGACGAAAATATAGCGCGTGTTATATAATTATGTATTATATACGTGTATTCCAACAATTCCACTTTGGTCTGGTAATACATTCGCCGCTAATCGAAATCACCTTTTTATGTCTTGAAAATCGACCAAATTGATCTTTATTAATCACTTCATCGATTTAGGGGTGAACATTGGTGCACAGAAAAGGGGGACGGGGTCTACGATGCCCCGAAAGGTTGGGGGTGCATGGACGAAAATATAGCGCGTGTTATATAATTATGTATTATATACGTGTATTCCAACACTTCCACTTTGGTCTGGTAATACATTCGCCGCTAATCGAAATCACCATTTTATGTCTTGAAAATCAACCAAATTGATCTTTATTAATCACTTCATCGATTTAGGGGTGAACATTGGTGCACAGAAAAGGGGGACGGGGTCTACGATGCCCCGAAAGGTAGGGGGTGCATGGACGAAAATATAGCGCGTGTTATATAATTATGTATTATATACGTGTATTCCAACAATTCCACTTTGGTCTGGTAATACATTCGCCGCTAATCGAAATCACCTTTTTATGTCTTGAAAATCAACCAAATTGATCTTTATAAATCTTTTCATCGATCTAGGGGTGAACATTGGTGCACAGAAAAGGGGGACGGGGTCTACGATGCCCCGAAAGGTAGGGGTGCATGTACGAAAATATAGCGCGTGTTATATAATTATGTATTATATACGTGTATTCCAACAATTCCACTTTGGTCTGGTAATACATTCGCCGCTAATCGAAATCACCTTTTTATGTCTTGAAAATCAACCAAATTGATCTTTATTAATCACTTCATCGATTAAGGGGTGAACATTGGTGCACAGAAAAGGGGGACGCGGTCTACGATACCCCGAAAGGTAGGGGGTGCATGGACGAAAATATAGCGCGTGTTATATAATTATGTATTATATACGTGTATTCCAACAATTCCACTTTGGTCTGGTAATACATTCGCCGCTAATCGAAATCACCATTTTATGTCTTGAAAAACAACCAAATTGATCTTTATTAATCACTTCATCGATTTAGGGGTGAACATTGGTGCACAGAAAAGGGGGACGGGGTCTACGATGCCCCGAAAGGTAGGGGGTGCATGGAAGAAAATATAGCGCGTGTTATATAATTATGTATTATATACGTGTATTCCAACAATTCCACTTTGGTCTGGTAATACATTCGCCGCTAATCGAAATCACCTTTTTATGTCTTGAAAATCGACCAAATTGATCTTTATTAATCACTTCATCGATTTAGGGGTGAACATTGGTGCACAGAAAAGGGGGACGGGGTCTACGATGCCCCGAAAGGTTGGGGGTGCATGGACGAAAATATAGCGCGTGTTATATAATTATGTATTATATACGTGTATTCCAACACTTCCACTTTGGTCTGGTAATACATTCGCCGCTAATCGAAATCACCATTTTATGTTTTGAAAATCAACCAAATTGATCTTTATTAATCACTTCATCGATTTAGGGGTGAACATTGGTGCACAGAAAAGGGGGACGGGGTCTACGATGCCCCGAAAGGTAGGGGGTGCATGGACGAAAATATAGCGCGTGTTATATAATTATGTATTATATACGTGTATTCCAACAATTCCACTTTGGTCTGGTAATACATTCGCCGCTAATCGAAATCACCTTTTTATGTCTTGAAAATCAACCAAATTGATCTTTATTAGTCACTTCATCGATTTAGGGGTGAACATTGGTGCACAGAAAAGGGGGACGGGGTCAACGATGCCCCGAAAGGTAGGGGGTGCATGGACGAAAATATAGCGCGTGTTATATAATTATGTATTATATACGTGTATTCCAACACTTCCACTTTGGTCTGGTAATACATTCGCCGCTAATCGAAACCACCATTTTATGTCTTGAAAATCAACCAAATTGATCTTTATTAATCACTTCATCGATTTAGGGGTGAACATTGGTGCACAGAAAAGGGGTACGGGGTCTACGATGCCCCGAAAGGTAGGGGATGCATGGACGAAAATATAGCGCGTGTTATATAATTATGTATTATATACGTGTTTTCCAACAATTCCACTTTGGTCTGGTAATACATTCGCCGCTAATCGAAATCACCATTTTATGTCTTGAAAATCGACCAAATTGATCTTTATAAATCTTTTCATCGATCTAGGGGTGAACATTGGTGCACAGAAAAGGGGGACGGGGTCTACGATGCCCCGAAAGGTAGGGGGTGCATGGACGAAAATATAGCGCGTGTTATATAATTATGTATTATATACGTGTATTCCAACAATTCCACTTTGGTCTGGTAATACATTCGCCGCTAATCGAAATCACGATTTTATGTCTTAAAAATCAACCAAATTGATCTTTATTAATCACTTCATCGATTAAGGGGTGAACATTGGTGCACAGAAAAGGGGGACGCGGTCTACGATACCCCGAAAGGTAGGGGGTGCATGGACGAAAATATAGCGCGTGTTATATAATTATGTATTATATACGTGTATTCCAACAATTCCACTTTGGTCTGGTAATACATTCGCCGCTAATCGAAATCACCATTTTATGTCTTGAAAATCAACCAAATTGATCTTTATTAATCACTTCATCGATTTAGTGGTGAACATTGGTGCATATAAAAGGGGGACGGGGTCTACGATGCCCCGAAAGGTAGGGGGTGCATGGACGAAAATATAGCGCGTGTTATATAATTATGTATTATATACGTGTATTCCAACAATTCCACTTTGGTCTGGTAATACATTCGCCGCTAATCGAAATCACCTTTTTATGTCTTGAAAATCGACCAAATTGATCTTTATTAATCACTTCATCGATTTAGGGGTGAACATTGGTGCACAGAAAAGGGGGACGGGGTCTACGATGCCCCGAAAGGTTGGGGGTGCATGGACGAAAATATAGCGCGTGTTATATAATTATGTATTATATACGTGTATTCCAACACTTCCACTTTGGTCTGGTAATACATTCGCCGCTAATCGAAATCACCATTTTATGTCTTGAAAATCAACCAAATTGATCTTTATTAATCACTTCATCGATTTAGGGGTGAACATTGGTGCACAGAAAAGGGGGACGGGGTCTACGATGCCCCGAAAGGTAGGGGGTGCATGGACGAAAATATAGCGCGTGTTATATAATTATGTATTATATACGTGTATTCCAACAATTCCACTTTGGTCTGGTAATACATTCGCCGCTAATCGAAATCACCTTTTCATGTCTTGAAAATCGACCAAATTGATCTTTATTAATCACTTCATCGATTTAGGGGTGAACATTGGTGCACAGAAAAGGGGGACGGGGTCTACGATGCCCCGAAAGGTTGGGGGTGCATGGACGAAAATATAGCGCGTGTTATATAATTATGTATTATATACGTGTATTCCAACACTTCCACTTTGGTCTGGTAATACATTCGCCGCTAATCGAAATCACCATTTTATGTCTAGAAAATCATACAAATTGATCTTTATTAATCACTTCATCGATTTAGGGGTGAACATTGGTGCACAGAAAAGGGGGACGGGGTCTACGATGCCCCGAAAGGTAGGGGGTGCATGGACGAAAATATAGCGCGTGTTATATAATTATGTATTATATACGTGTATTCCAACAATTCCACTTTGGTCTGGTAATACATTCGCCGCTAATCGAAACCACCATTTTATGTCTTGAAAATCAACCAAATTGATCTTTATTAATCACTTAATCGATTTAGGGGTGAACATTGGTGCACAGAAAAGGGGTACGGGGTCTACGATGCCCCGAAAGGTAGGGGATGCATGGACGAAAATATAGCGCGTGTTATATAATTATGTATTATATACGTGTTTTCCAACAATTCCACTTTGGTCTGGTAATACATTCGCCGCTAATCGAAATCACCATTTTATGTCTTGAAAATCGACCAAATTGATCTTTATAAATCTTTTCATCGATCTAGGGGTGAACATTGGTGCACAGAAAAGGGGGACGGGGTCTACGATGCCCCGAAAGGTAGGGGGTGCATGGACGAAAATATAGCGCGTGTTATATAATTATGTATTATATACGTGTATTCCAACAATTCCACTTTGGTCTGGTAATACATTCGCCGCTAATCGAAATCACGATTTTATGTCTTGAAAATCAACCAAATTGATCTTTATTAATCACTTCATCGATTAAGGGGTGAACATTGGTGCACAGAAAAGGGGGACGCGGTCTACGATACCCCGAAAGGTAGGGGGTGCATGGACGAAAATATAGCGCGTGTTATATAATTATGTATTATATACGTGTATTCCAACAATTCCACTTTGGTCTGGTAATACATTCGCCGCTAATCGAAATCACCTTTTTATGTCTTGAAAATCGACCAAATTGATCTTTATTAATCACTTCATCGATTTAGGGGTGAACATTGGTGCACAGAAAAGGGGGACGGGGTCTACGATGCCCCGAAAGGTTGGGGGTGCATGGACGAAAATATAGCGCGTGTTATATAATTATGTATTATATACGTGTATTCCAACACTTCCACTTTGGTCTGGTAATACATTCGCCGCTAATCGAAATCACCATTTTATGTCTTGAAAATCAACCAAATTGATCTTTATAAATCACTTCATCGATTTAGGGGTGAACATTGGTGCACAGAAAAGGGGGACGGGGTCTACGATGCCCCGAAAGGTAGGGGGTGCATGGACGAAAATATAGCGCGTGTTATATAATTATGTATTATATACGTGTATTCCAACAATTCCACTTTGGTCTGGTAATACATTCGCCGCTAATCGAAATCACCTTTTTATGTCTTGAAAATCGACCAAATTGATCTTTATTAATCACTTCATCGATTTAGGGGTGAACATTGGTGCACAGAAAAGGGGGACGGGGTCTACGATGCCCCGAAAGGTTGGGGGTGCATGGACGAAAATATAGCGCGTGTTATATAATTATGTATTATATACGTGTATTCCAACACTTCCACTTTGGTCTGGTAATACATTCGCCGCTAATCGAAATCACCATTTTATGTCTTGAAAATCAACCAAATTGATCTTTATTAATCACTTCATCGATTTAGGGGTGAACATTGGTGCACAGAAAAGGGGGACGGGGTCTACGATGCCCCGAAAGGTAGGGGGTGCATGGACGAAAATATAGCGCGTGTTATATAATTATGTATTATATACGTGTATTCCAACAATTCCACTTTGGTCTGGTAATACATTCGCCGCTAATCGAAATCACCTTTTTATGTCTTGAAAATCAACCAAATTGATCTTTATAAATCTTTTCATCGATCTAGGGGTGAACATTGGTGCACAGAAAAGGGGGACGGGGTCTACGATGCCCCGAAAGGTAGGGGTGCATGTACGAAAATATAGCGCGTGTTATATAATTATGTATTATATACGTGTATTCCAACAATTCCACTTTGGTCTGGTAATACATTCGCCGCTAATCGAAATCACCTTTTTATGTCTTGAAAATCAACCAAATTGATCTTTATTAATCACTTCATCGATTAAGGGGTGAACATTGGTGCACAGAAAAGGGGGACGCGGTCTACGATACCCCGAAAGGTAGGGGGTGCATGGACGAAAATATAGCGCGTGTTATATAATTATGTATTATATACGTGTATTCCAACAATTCCACTTTGGTCTGGTAATACATTCGCCGCTAATCGAAATCACCATTTTATGTCTTGAAAAACAACCAAATTGATCTTTATTAATCACTTCATCGATTTAGGGGTGAACATTGGTGCACAGAAAAGGGGGACGGGGTCTACGATGCCCCGAAAGGTAGGGGGTGCATGGAAGAAAATATAGCGCGTGTTATATAATTATGTATTATATACGTGTATTCCAACAATTCCACTTTGGTCTGGTAATACATTCGCCGCTAATCGAAATCACCTTTTTATGTCTTGAAAATCGACCAAATTGATCTTTATTAATCACTTCATCGATTTAGGGGTGAACATTGGTGCACAGAAAAGGGGGACGGGGTCTACGATGCCCCGAAAGGTTGGGGGTGCATGGACGAAAATATAGCGCGTGTTATATAATTATGTATTATATACGTGTATTCCAACACTTCCACTTTGGTCTGGTAATACATTCGCCGCTAATCGAAATCACCATTTTATGTTTTGAAAATCAACCAAATTGATCTTTATTAATCACTTCATCGATTTAGGGGTGAACATTGGTGCACAGAAAAGGGGGACGGGGTCTACGATGCCCCGAAAGGTAGGGGGTGCATGGACGAAAATATAGCGCGTGTTATATAATTATGTATTATATACGTGTATTCCAACAATTCCACTTTGGTCTGGTAATACATTCGCCGCTAATCGAAATCACCTTTTTATGTCTTGAAAATCAACCAAATTGATCTTTATTAGTCACTTCATCGATTTAGGGGTGAACATTGGTGCACAGAAAAGGGGGACGGGGTCAACGATGCCCCGAAAGGTAGGGGGTGCATGGACGAAAATATAGCGCGTGTTATATAATTATGTATTATATACGTGTATTCCAACACTTCCACTTTGGTCTGGTAATACATTCGCCGCTAATCGAAACCACCATTTTATGTCTTGAAAATCAACCAAATTGATCTTTATTAATCACTTCATCGATTTAGGGGTGAACATTGGTGCACAGAAAAGGGGTACGGGGTCTACGATGCCCCGAAAGGTAGGGGATGCATGGACGAAAATATAGCGCGTGTTATATAATTATGTATTATATACGTGTTTTCCAACAATTCCACTTTGGTCTGGTAATACATTCGCCGCTAATCGAAATCACCATTTTATGTCTTGAAAATCGACCAAATTGATCTTTATAAATCTTTTCATCGATCTAGGGGTGAACATTGGTGCACAGAAAAGGGGGACGGGGTCTACGATGCCCCGAAAGGTAGGGGGTGCATGGACGAAAATATAGCGCGTGTTATATAATTATGTATTATATACGTGTATTCCAACAATTCCACTTTGGTCTGGTAATACATTCGCCGCTAATCGAAATCACGATTTTATGTCTTAAAAATCAACCAAATTGATCTTTATTAATCACTTCATCGATTAAGGGGTGAACATTGGTGCACAGAAAAGGGGGACGCGGTCTACGATACCCCGAAAGGTAGGGGGTGCATGGACGAAAATATAGCGCGTGTTATATAATTATGTATTATATACGTGTATTCCAACAATTCCACTTTGGTCTGGTAATACATTCGCCGCTAATCGAAATCACCATTTTATGTCTTGAAAATCAACCAAATTGATCTTTATTAATCACTTCATCGATTTAGTGGTGAACATTGGTGCATATAAAAGGGGGACGGGGTCTACGATGCCCCGAAAGGTAGGGGGTGCATGGACGAAAATATAGCGCGTGTTATATAATTATGTATTATATACGTGTATTCCAACAATTCCACTTTGGTCTGGTAATACATTCGCCGCTAATCGAAATCACCTTTTTATGTCTTGAAAATCGACCAAATTGATCTTTATTAATCACTTCATCGATTTAGGGGTGAACATTGGTGCACAGAAAAGGGGGACGGGGTCTACGATGCCCCGAAAGGTTGGGGGTGCATGGACGAAAATATAGCGCGTGTTATATAATTATGTATTATATACGTGTATTCCAACACTTCCACTTTGGTCTGGTAATACATTCGCCGCTAATCGAAATCACCATTTTATGTCTTGAAAATCAACCAAATTGATCTTTATTAATCACTTCATCGATTTAGGGGTGAACATTGGTGCACAGAAAAGGGGGACGGGGTCTACGATGCCCCGAAAGGTAGGGGGTGCATGGACGAAAATATAGCGCGTGTTATATAATTATGTATTATATACGTGTATTCCAACAATTCCACTTTGGTCTGGTAATACATTCGCCGCTAATCGAAATCACCTTTTCATGTCTTGAAAATCGACCAAATTGATCTTTATTAATCACTTCATCGATTTAGGGGTGAACATTGGTGCACAGAAAAGGGGGACGGGGTCTACGATGCCCCGAAAGGTTGGGGGTGCATGGACGAAAATATAGCGCGTGTTATATAATTATGTATTATATACGTGTATTCCAACACTTCCACTTTGGTCTGGTAATACATTCGCCGCTAATCGAAATCACCATTTTATGTCTAGAAAATCATACAAATTGATCTTTATTAATCACTTCATCGATTTAGGGGTGAACATTGGTGCACAGAAAAGGGGGACGGGGTCTACGATGCCCCGAAAGGTAGGGGGTGCATGGACGAAAATATAGCGCGTGTTATATAATTATGTATTATATACGTGTATTCCAACAATTCCACTTTGGTCTGGTAATACATTCGCCGCTAATCGAAATCACCTTTTTATGTCTTGAAAATCGACCAAATTGATCTTTATAAATCTTTTCATCGATCTAGGGGTGAACATTGGTGCACAGAAAAGGGGGACGGGGTCTACGATGCCCCGAAAGGTAGGGGGTGCATGGACGAAAATATAGCGCGTGTTATATAATTATGTATTATATACGTGTATTCCAACAATTCCACTTTGGTCTGGTAATACATTCGCCGCTAATCGAAATCACCTTTTTATGTCTTGAAAATCAACCAAATTGATCTTTATTAATCACTTCATCGATTAAGGGGTGAACATTGGTGCACAGAAAAGGGGGACGGGGTCTACGATACCCCGAAAGGTAGGGGGTGCATGGACGAAAATATAGCGCGTGTTATATAATTATGTATTATATACGTGTATTCCAACACTTCCACTTTGGTCTGGTAATACATTTGCCGCTAATCGAAATCACCATTTTATGTCTTGAAAATCAACCAAATTGATCTTTATTAATCACTTCATCGATTAAGGGGTGAACATTTGTGCACAGAAAAGGGGGACGGGGTCTACGATGCCCCGAAAGGTTGGGGGTGCATGGACGAAAATATAGCGCGTGTTATATAATTATGTATTATATACGTGTATTCCAACACTTCCACTTTGGTCTGGTAATACATTCGCCGCTAATCGAAATCACCATTTTATGTCTTGAAAATCAACCAAATTGATCTTTATTAATCACTTCATCGATTTAGGGGTGAACATTGGTGCACAGAAAAGGGGGACGGGGTCTACGATGCCCCGAAAGGTAGGGGGTGCATGGACGAAAATATAGCGCGTGTTATATAATTATGTATTATATACGTGTATTCCAACAATTCCACTTTGGTCTGGTAATACATTCGCCGCTAATCGAAATCACCTTTTTATGTCTTGAAAATCGACCAAATTGATCTTTATAAATCTTTTCATCGATCTAGGGGTGAACATTGGTGCACAGAAAAGGGGGACGGGGTCTACGATGCCCCGAAAGGTAGGGGGTGCATGGACGAAAATATAGCGCGTGTTATATAATTATGTATTATATACGTGTATTCCAACAATTCCACTTTGGTCTGGTAATACATTCGCCGCTAATCGAAATCACCATTTTATGTCTTGAAAATCAACCAAATTGATCTTTATTAATCACTTCATCGATTTAGGGGTGAACATTGGTGCACAGAAAAGGGGTACGGGGTCTACGATGCCCCGAAAGGTAGGGGATGCATGGACGAAAATATAGCGCGTGTTATATAATTATGTATTATATACGTGTTTTCCAACAATTCCACTTTGGTCTGGTAATACATTCGCCGCTAATCGAAATCACCATTTTATGTCTTGAAAATCGACCAAATTGATCTTTATAAATCTTTTCATCGATCTAGGGGTGAACATTGGTGCACAGAAAAGGGGGACGGGGTCTACGATGCCCCGAAAGGTAGGGGGTGCATGGACGAAAATATAGCGCGTGTTATATAATTATGTATTATATACGTGTATTCCAACAATTCCACTTTGGTCTGGTAATACATTCGCCGCTAATCGAAATCACCATTTTATGTCTTGAAAATCAACCAAATTGATCTTTATTAATCACTTCATCGATTTAGTGGTGAACATTGGTGCATATAAAAGGGGGACGGGGTCTACGATGCCCCGAAAGGTAGGGGGTGCATGGACGAAAATATAGCGCGTGTTATATAATTATGTATTATATACGTGTATTCCAACAATTCAACTTTGGTCTGGTAATACATTCGCCGCTAATCGAAATCACCTTTTTATGTCTTGAAAATCGACCAAATTGATCTTTATTAATCACTTCATCGATTTAGGGGTGAACATTGGTGCACAGAAAAGGGGGACGGGGTCTACGATGCCCCGAAAGGTTGGGGGTGCATGGACGAAAATATAGCGCGTGTTATATAATTATGTATTATATACGTGTATTCCAACACTTCCACTTTGGTCTGGTAATACATTCGCCGCTAATCGAAATCACCATTTTATGTCTTGAAAATCAACCAAATTGATCTTTATTAATCACTTCATCGATTTAGGGGTGAACATTGGTGCACAGAAAAGGGGGACGGGGTCTACGATGCCCCGAAAGGTAGGGGGTGCATGGACGAAAATATAGCGCGTGTTATATAATTATGTATTATATACGTGTATTCCAACAATTCCACTTTGGTCTGGTAATACATTCGCCGCTAATCGAAATCACCTTTTTATGTCTTGAAAATCGACCAAATTGATCTTTATTAATCACTTCATCGATTTAGGGGTGAACATTGGTGCACAGAAAAGGGGGACGGGGTCTACGATGCCCCGAAAGGTTGGGGGTGCATGGACGAAAATATAGCGCGTGTTATATAATTATGTATTATATACGTGTATTCCAACACTTCCACTTTGGTCTGGTAATACATTCGCCGCTAATCGAAATCACCATTTTATGTCTTGAAAATCAACCAAATTGATCTTTATTAATCACTTCATCGATTTAGGGGTGAACATTGGTGCACAGAAAAGGGGGACGGGGTTTACGATGCCCCGAAAGGTAGGGGGTGCATGGACGAAAATATAGCGCGTGTTATATAATTATGTATTATATACGTGTATTCCAACAATTCCACTTTGGTCTGGTAATACATTCGCCGCTAATCGAAATCACCTTTTTATGTCTTGAAAATCGACCAAATTGATCTTTATAAATCTTTTCATCGATCTAGGGGTGAACATTGGTGCACAGAAAAGGGGGACGGGGTCTACGATGCCCCGAAAGGAAGGGGGTGCATGGACGAAAATATAGCGCGTGTTATATAATTATGTATTATATACGTGTATTCCAACAATTCCACTTTGGTCTGGTAATACATTCGCCGCTAATCGAAATCACCTTTTTATGTCTTAAAAATCAACCAAATTGATCTTTATTAATCACTTTATCGATTAAGGGGTGAACATTGGTGCACAGAAAAGGGGGACGGGGTCTACGATACCCCGAAAGGTAGGGGGTGCATGGACGAAAATTTAGCGCGTGTTATATAATTATGTAATATATACGTGTATTCCAACAATTCCACTTTGGTCTGGTAATACATTTGCCGCTAATCGAAATCACGATTTTATGTCTTGAAAATCAACCAAATTGATCTTTATTAATCACTTCATCGATTTAGGGGTGAACATTGGTGCACAGAAAAGGGGGACGGGGTCTACGATCCCCCGAAAGGTTGGGGGTGCATGGACGAAAATATAGCGCGTGTTATATAATTATGTATTATATACGTGTATTCCAACACTTCCACTTTGGTCTGGTAATACATTCGCCGCTAATCGAAATCACCATTTTATGTCTTGAAAATCAACCAAATTGATCTTTATTAATCACTTCATCGATTTAGGGGTGAACATTGGTGCACAGAAAAGGGGGACGGGGTCTACGATGCCCCGAAAGGTTGGGGGTGCATGGACGAAAATATAGCGCGTGTTATATAATTATGTATTATATACGTGTATTCCAACACTTCCACTTTGGTCTGGTAATACATTCGCCGCTAATCGAAATCACCATTTTATGTCTTGAAAATCAACCAAATTGATCTTTATTAATCACTTCATCGATTTAGGGGTGAACATTGGTGCACAGAAAAGGGGGACGGGGTCTACGATGCCCCGAAAGGTAGGGGGTGCATGGACGAAAATATAGCGCGTGTTATATAATTATGTATTATATACGTGTATTCCAACAATTCCACTTTGGTCTGGTAATACATTCGCCGCTAATCGAAATCACCTTTTTATGTCTTGAAAATCGACCAAATTGATCTTTATAAATCTTTTCATCGATCTAGGGGTGAACATTGGTGCACAGAAAAGGGGGACGGGGTCTACGATGCCCCGAAAGGTAGGGGGTGCATGGACGAAAATATAGCGCGTGTTATATAATTATGTATTATATACGTGTATTCCAACAATTCCACTTTGGTCTGGTAATACATTCGCCGCTAATCGAAATCACCTTTTTATGTCTTGAAAATCGACCAAATTGATCTTTATAAATCTTTTCATCGATCTAGGGGTGAACATTGGTGCACAGAAAAGGGGGACGGGGTCTACGATGCCCCGAAAGGGAGGGGGTGCATGGACGAAAATATAGCGCGTGTTATATAATTATGTATTATATACGTGTATTCCAACAATTCCACTTTGGTCTGGTAATACATTCGCCGCTAATCGAAATCACCTTTTTATGTCTTGAAAATCAACCAAATTGATCTTTATTAATCACTTCATCGATTAAGGGGTGAACATTGGTGCACAGAAAAGGGGGACGGGGTCTACGATACCCCGAAAGGTAGGGGGTGCATGGACGAAAATATAGCGCGTGTTATATAATTATGTAATATATACGTGTATTCCAACAATTCCACTTTGGTCTGGTAATACATTTGCCGCTAATCGAAATCACCATTTTATGTCTTGAAAATCAACCAAATTGATCTTTATTAATCACTTCATCGATTTAGGGGTGAACATTGGTGCACAGAAAAGGGGGACGGGGTCTACGATGCCCCGAAAGGTTGGGGGTGCATGGACGAAAATATAGCGCGTGTTATATAATTATGTATTATATACGTGTATTCCAACACTTCCACTTTGGTCTGATAATACATTCGCCGCTAATCGAAATCACCATTTTATGTCTTGAAAATCAACCAAATTGATCTTTATTAATCACTTCATCGATTAAGGGGTGAACATTTGTGCACAGAAAAGGGGGACGGGGTCTACGATGCCCCGAAAGGTTGGGGGTGCATGGACGAAAATATAGCGCGTGTTATATAATTATGTATTATATACGTGTATTCCAACACTTCCACTTTGGTCTGGTAATACATTCGCCGCTAATCGAAATCACCATTTTATGTCTTGAAAATCAACCAAATTGATCTTTATTAATCACTTCATCGATTTAGGGGTGAACATTGGTGCACAGAAAAGGGGGACGGGGTCTACGATGCCCCGAAAGGTAGGGGGTGCATGGACGAAAATATAGCGCGTGTTATATAATTATGTATTATATACGTGTATTCCAACAATTCCACTTTGGTCTGGTAATACATTCGCCGCTAATCGAAATCACCTTTTTATGTCTTGAAAATCGACCAAATTGATCTTTATAAATCTTTTCATCGATCTAGGGGTGAACATTGGTGCACAGAAAAGGGGGACGGGGTCTACGATGCCCCGAAAGGGAGGGGGTGCATGGACGAAAATATAGCGCGTGTTATATAATTATGTATTATATACGTGTATTCCAACAATTCCACTTTGGTCTGGTAATACATTCGCCGCTAATCGAAATCACCTTTTTATGTCTTGAAAATCAACCAAATTGATCTTTATTAATCACTTCATCGATTAAGGGGTGAACATTGGTGCACAGAAAAGGGGGACGGGGTCTACGATACCCCGAAAGGTAGGGGGTGCATGGACGAAAATATAGCGCGTGTTATATAATTATGTAATATATACGTGTATTCCAACAATTCCACTTTGGTCTGGTAATACATTTGCCGCTAATCGAAATCACCATTTTATGTCTTGAAAATCAACCAAATTGATCTTTATTAATCACTTCATCGATTTAGGGGTGAACATTGGTGCACAGAAAAGGGGGACGGGGTCTACGATGCCCCGAAAGGTTGGGGGTGCATGGACGAAAATATAGCGCGTGTTATATAATTATGTATTATATACGTGTATTCCAACACTTCCACTTTGGTCTGATAATACATTCGCCGCTAATCGAAATCACCATTTTATGTCTTGAAAATCAACCAAATTGATCTTTATTAATCACTTCATCGATTAAGGGGTGAACATTTGTGCACAGAAAAGGGGGACGGGGTCTACGATGCCCCGAAAGGTTGGGGGTGCATGGACGAAAATATAGCGCGTGTTATATAATTATGTATTATATACGTGTATTCCAACACTTCCACTTTGGTCTGGTAATACATTCGCCGCTAATCGAAATCACCATTTTATGTCTTGAAAATCAACCAAATTGATCTTTATTAATCACTTCATCGATTTAGGGGTGAACATTGGTGCACAGAAAAGGGGGACGGGGTCTACGATGCCCCGAAAGGTAGGGGGTGCATGGACGAAAATATAGCGCGTGTTATATAATTATGTATTATATACGTGTATTCCAACAATTCCACTTTGGTCTGGTAATACATTCGCCGCTAATCGAAATCACCTTTTTATGTCTTGAAAATCGACCAAATTGATCTTTATAAATCTTTTCATCGATCTAGGGGTGAACATTGGTGCACAGAAAAGGGGGACGGGGTCTACGATGCCCCGAAAGGTAGGGGGTGCATGGACGAAAATATAGCGCGTGTTATATAATTATGTATTATATACGTGTATTCCAACAATTCCACTTTGGTCTGGTAATACATTCGCCGCTAATCGAAATCACCATTTTATGTCTTGAAAATCAACCAAATAGATCTTTATTAATCACTTCATCGATTTAGGGGTGAACATTGGTGCACAGAAAAGGGGTACGGGGTCTACGATGCCCCGAAAGGTAGGGGATGCATGGACGAAAATATAGCGCGTGTTATATAATTATGTATTATATACGTGTTTTCCAACAATTCCACTTTGGTCTGGTAATACATTCGCCGCTAATCGAAATCACCATTTTATGTCTTGAAAATCGACCAAATTGATCTTTATAAATCTTTTCATCGATCTAGGGGTGAACATTGGTGCACAGAAAAGGGGGACGGGGTCTACGATGCCCCGAAAGGTAGGGGGTGCATGGACGAAAATATAGCGCGTGTTATATAATTATGTATTATATACGTGTATTCCAACAATTCCACTTTGGTCTGGTAATACATTCGCCGCTAATCGAAATCACCATTTTATGTCTTGAAAATCAACCAAATTGATCTTTATTAATCACTTCATCGATTTAGTGGTGAACATTGGTGCATATAAAAGGGGGACGGGGTCTACGATGCCCCGAAAGGTAGGGGGTGCATGGACGAAAATATAGCGCGTGTTATATAATTATGTATTATATACGTGTATTCCAACAATTCAACTTTGGTCTGGTAATACATTCGCCGCTAATCGAAATCACCTTTTTATGTCTTGAAAATCGACCAAATTGATCTTTATTAATCACTTCATCGATTTAGGGGTGAACATTGGTGCACAGAAAAGGGGGACGGGGTCTACGATGCCCCGAAAGGTTGGGGGTGCATGGACGAAAATATAGCGCGTGTTATATAATTATGTATTATATACGTGTATTCCAACACTTCCTCTTTGGTCTGGTAATACATTCGCCGCTAATCGAAATCACCATTTTATGTCTTGAAAATCAACCAAATTGATCTTTATTAATCACTTCATCGATTTAGGGGTGAACATTGGTGCACAGAAAAGGGGGACGGGGTCTACGATGCCCCGAAAGGTAGGGGGTGCATGGACGAAAATATAGCGCGTGTTATATAATTATGTATTATATACGTGTATTCCAACAATTCCACTTTGGTCTGGTAATACATTCGCCGCTAATCGAAATCACCTTTTTATGTCTTGAAAATCGACCAAATTGATCTTTATTAATCACTTCATCGATTTAGGGGTGAACATTGGTGCACAGAAAAGGGGGACGGGGTCTACGATGCCCCGAAAGGTTGGGGGTGCATGGACGAAAATATAGCGCGTGTTATATAATTATGTATTATATACGTGTATTCCAACACTTCCACTTTGGTCTGGTAATACATTCGTCGCTAATCGAAATCACCATTTTATGTCTTGAAAATCAACCAAATTGATCTTTATTAATCACTTCATCGATTTAGGGGTGAACATTGGTGCACAGAAAAGGGGGACGGGGTTTACGATGCCCCGAAAGGTAGGGGGTGCATGGACGAAAATATAGCGCGTGTTATATAATTATGTATTATATACGTGTATTCCAACAATTCCACTTTGGTCTGGTAATACATTCGCCGCTAATCGAAATCACCTTTTTATGTCTTGAAACTCGACCAAATTGATCTTTATAAATATTTTCATCGATCTAGGGGTGAACATTGGTGCACAGAAAAGGGGGACGGGGTCTACGATGCCCCGAAAGGAAGGGGGTGCATGGACGAAAATATAGCGCGTGTTATATAATTATGTATTATATACGTGTATTCCAACAATTCCACTTTGGTCTGGTAATACATTCGCCGCTAATCGAAATCACCTTTTTATGTCTTAAAAATCAACCAAATTGATCTTTATTAATCACTTCATCGATTAAGGGGTGAACATTGGTGCACAGAAAAGAGGGACGGGGTCTACGATACCCCGAAAGGTAGGGGGTGCATGGACGAAAATATAGCGCGTGTTATATAATTATGTAATATATACGTGTATTCCAACAATTCCACTTTGGTCTGGTAATACATTTGCCGCTAATCGAAATCACCATTTTATGTCTTGAAAATCAACCAAATTGATCTTTATTAATCACTTCATCGATTTAGGGGTGAACATTGGTGCACAGAAAAGGGGGACGGGGTCTACGATCCCCCGAAAGGTTGGGGGTGCATGGACGAAAATATAGCGCGTGTTATATAATTATGTATTATATACGTGTATTCCAACACTTCCACTTTGGTCTGGTAATACATTCGCCGCTAATCGAAATCACCATTTTATGTCTTGAAAATCAACCAAATTGATCTTTATTAATCACTTCATCGATTTAGGGGTGAACATTGGTGCACAGAAAAGGGGGACGGGGTCTACGATGCCCCGAAAGGTTGGGGGTGCATGGACGAAAATATAGCGCGTGTTATATAATTATGTATTATATACGTGTATTCCAACACTTCCACTTTGGTCTGGTAATACATTCGCCGCTAATCGAAATCACCTTTTTATGTCTTGAAAATCGACCAAATTGATCTTTATTAATCACTTCATCGATTTAGGGGTGAACATTGGTGCACAGAAAAGGGGGACGGGGTCTACGATGCCCCGAAAGGTTGGGGGTGCATGGACGAAAATATAGCGCGTGTTATATAATTATGTATTATATACGTGTATTCCAACACTTCCACTTTGGTCTGGTAATACATTCGCCGCTAATCGAAATCACCATTTTATGTCTTGAAAATCAACCAAATTGATCTTTATTAATCACTTCATCGATTTAGGGGTGAACATTGGTGCACAGAAAAGGGGGACGGGGTTTACGATGCCCCGAAAGGTAGGGGGTGCATGGACGAAAATATAGCGCGTGTTATATAATTATGTATTATATACGTGTATTCCAACAATTCCACTTTGGTCTGGTAATACATTCGCCGCTAATCGAAATCACCTTTTTATGTCTTGAAACTCGACCAAATTGATCTTTATAAATATTTTCATCGATCTAGGGGTGAACATTGGTGCACAGAAAAGGGGGACGGGGTCTACGATGCCCCGAAAGGAAGGGGGTGCATGGACGAAAATATAGCGCGTGTTATATAATTATGTATTATATACGTGTATTCCAACAATTCCACTTTGGTCTGGTAATACATTCGCCGCTAATCGAAATCACCTTTTTATGTCTTAAAAATCAACCAAATTGATCTTTATTAATCACTTCATCGATTAAGGGGTGAACATTGGTGCACAGAAAAGGGGGACGGGGTCTACGATACCCCGAAAGGTAGGGGGTGCATGGACGAAAATATAGCGCGTGTTATATAATTATGTAATATATACGTGTATTCCAACAATTCCACTTTGGTCTGGTAATACATTTGCCGCTAATCGAAATCACCATTTTATGTCTTGAAAATCAACCAAATTGATCTTTATTAATCACTTCATCGATTTAGGGGTGAACATTGGTGCACAGAAAAGGGGGACGGGGTCTACGATCCCCCGAAAGGTTGGGGGTGCATGGACGAAAATATAGCGCGTGTTATATAATTATGTATTATATACGTGTATTCCAACACTTCCACTTTGGTCTGGTAATACATTCGCCGCTAATCGAAATCACCATTTTATGTCTTGAAAATCAACCAAATTGATCTTTATTAATCACTTCATCGATTTAGGGGTGAACATTGGTGCACAGAAAAGGGGGACGGGGTCTACGATGCCCCGAAAGGTTGGGGGTGCATGGACGAAAATATAGCGCGTGTTATATAATTATGTATTATATACGTGTATTCCAACACTTCCACTTTGGTCTGGTAATACATTCGCCGCTAATCGAAATCACCATTTTATGTCTTGAAAATCAACCAAATTGATCTTTATTAATCACTTCATCGATTTAGGGGTGAACATTGGTGCACAGAAAAGGGGGACGGGGTCTACGATGCCCCGAAAGGTAGGGGGTGCATGGACGAAAATATAGCGCGTGTTATATAATTATGTATTATATACGTGTATTCCAACAATTCCACTTTGGTCTGGTAATACATTCGCCGCTAATCGAAATCACCTTTTTATGTCTTGAAAATCGACCAAATTGATCTTTATAAATCTTTTCATCGATCTAGGGGTGAACATTGGTGCACAGAAAAGGGGGACGGGGTCTACGATGCCCCGAAAGGTAGGGGGTGCATGGACGAAAATATAGCGCGTGTTATATAATTATGTATTATATACGTGTATTCCAACAATTCCACTTTGGTCTGGTAATACATTCGCCGCTAATCGAAATCACCTTTTTATGTCTTGAAAATCAACCAAATTGATCTTTATTAATCACTTCATCGATTAAGGGGTGAACATTGGTGCACAGAAAAGGGGGACGGGGTCTACGATGCCCCGAAAGGTAGGGGGTGCATGGACGAAAATATAGCGCGTGTTATATAAGTATGTATTATATACGTGTATTCCAACAATTCCACTTTGGTCTGGTAATACATTCGCCGCCCGCTAATCGAAATCACCTTTTTATGTCTTGAAAATCGACCAAATTGATCTTTATAAATCTCTTCATCGATCTAGGGGTGAACATTGGTGCACAGAAAAGGGGGACGGGGTCTACGATGCCCCGAAAGGTAGGGGGTGCATGGACGAAAATATAGCGCGTGTTATATAATTATGTATTATATACGTGTATTCCAACAATTCAACTTTGGTCTGGTAATACATTCGCCGCTAATCGAAATCACCATTTTATGTCTTGAAAATCAACCAAATTGATCTTTATCAATCACTTCATCGATTTAGTGGTGAACATTGGTGCACAGAAAAGGGGGACGGGGTCTACGATGCCCCGAAAGGTAGGGGGTGCATGGACGAAAATATAGCGCGTGTTATATAATTATGTATTATATACGTGTATTCCAACAATTCCACTTTGGTCTGATAATACATTCGCCGCTAATCGAAATCACCTTTTTATGTCTTGAAAATCGACCAAATTGATCTTTATAAATCTCTTCATCGATATAGGGGTGAACATTGGTGCACAGAAAAGGGGGACGGGGTCTACGATGCCCCGAAAGGTAGGGGGTGCATGGACGAAAATATAGCGCGTGTTATATAATTATGTATTATATACGTGTATTCCAACAATTCCACTTTGGTCTGGTAATACATTCGCCGCTAATCGAAATCACCTTTTTATGTCTTGAAAATCGACCAAATTGATCTTTATTAATCACTTCATCGATTTAGGGGTGAACATTGGTGCACAGAAAAGGGGGGACGGGGTCTACGATGCCCCGAAAGGTAGGGGGTGCATGGACGAAAATATAGCGCGTGTTATATAATTATGTATTATATACGTGTATTCCAACACTTCCACTTTGGTCTGGTAATACATTCGCCGCTAATCGAAATCACCATTTTATGTCTTGAAAATCAACCAAATTGATCTTTATTAATCACTTCATCGATTTAGGGGTGAACATTGGTGCACAGAAAAGGGGGACGGGGTCTACGATGCCCCGAAAGGTAGGGGGTCTATGGACGAAAATATAGCGCGTGTTATATAATTATGTATTATATACGTGTATTCCAACAATTCCACCTGTGTCTGGTAATACACTCGCCGCTAATCGAAATCACCTTTTTATGTCTTGAAAATCAACCAAATTGATCTTTATTAATCACTTCATCGATTAAGGGGTGAACATTGGTGCACAGAAAAGGGGGACGGGACTACGATACCCCGAAAGGTAGGGGGTGCATGGACGAAAATAGAGCGCGTGTTATATAATTATGTAATATATACGTGTATTCCAACAATTCCACTTTGGTCTTGTAATACATTTGCCGCTAATCGAAATCACCATTTTATGTCTTGAAAATCAACCAAATTGATCTTTATTAATCACTTCATCGATTTAGGGGTGAACATTGGTGCACAGAAAAGGGGGACGGGGTCTACGATGCCCTGAAAGGTAGGGGGTGCATGGACGAAAATATAGCGCGTGTTATATAATTATGTAATATATACGTGTATTCCAACAATTCCACTTTGGTCTGGTAATACATTCGCCGCTAATCGAAATCACCATTTTATGTCTTGAAAATCAACCAAATTGATCTTTTTTAATCACTTCATCGATTTAGGGGTGAACATTGGTGCACAGAAAAGGGGGACGGGGTCTACGATCCCCCGAAAGGTAGGGGGTGCATGGACGAAAATATAGCGCGTGTTATATAATTATGTATTATATACGTGTATTCCAACAATTCCACTTTGGTCTGGTAATACATTCGCCGCTAATCGAAATCACCTTTTTATGTCTTGAAAATCGACCAAATTGATCTTTATTAATCACTTCATCGATTTGGGGGTGAACATTGGTGCACAGAAAAGGGGGACGGGGTCTACGATGCCCCGAAAGGTAGGGGGTGCATGGACGAAAATATAGCGCGTGTTATATAATTATGTATTATATACGTGTATTCCAACAATTCCACCTGTGTCCGGTAATACATTCGCCGCTAATCGAAATCACCTTTTTATGTCTTGAAAATCAACCAAAATGATCTTTATTAATCACTTCATCGATTAAGGGGTGAACATTGGTGCACAGAAAAGGGAGACGGGACTACGATACCCCGAAAGGTAGGGGGTGCATGGACGAAAATAGAGCGCGTGTTATATAATTATGTAATATATACGTGTATTCCAACACTTCCACTTTGGTCTGGTAATACATTCGCCGCTAATCGAAATCACCATGTTATGTCTTGAAAATCAACCAAATTGATCTTTATTAATCACTTCATCGATTTAGGGGTGAACATTGGTGCACAGAAAAGGGGGACGGGGTCTACGATGCCCCGAAAGGTAGGGGGTGCATGGACGAAAATATAGCGCGTGTTATATAATTATGTATTATATACGTGTATTCCAACAATTCCACCTGTGTCTGGTAATACATTCGCCGCTAATCGAAATCACCTTTTTATGTCTTGAAAATCAACCAAAATGATCTTTATTAATCACTTCATCGATTAAGGGGTGAACATTGGTGCACAGAAAAGGGAGACGGGACTACGATACCCCGAAAGGTAGGGGGTGCATGGACGAAAATAGAGCGCGTGTTATATAATTATGTAATATATACGTGTATTCCAACAATTCCACTTTGGTCTGGTAATACATTTGCCGCTAATCGAAATCACCATTTTATGTCTTGAAAATCAACCAAATTGATCTTTATTAATCACTTCATCGATTTAGGGGTGAACATTGGTGCACAGAAAAGGGGGACGGGGTCTACGATGCCCCGAAAGGTAGGGGGTGCATGGACGAAAATATAGCGCGTGTTATATAATTATGTAATATATACGTGTATTCCAACAATTCCACTTTGGTCTGGTAATACATTCGCCGCTAATCGAAATCACCATTTTATGTCTTGTAAATCAACCAAATTGATCTTTTTTAATCACTTCATCGATTTAGGGGTGAACATTGGTGCACAGAAAAGGGGGACGGGGTCTACGATCCCCCGAAAGGTAGGGGGTGCATGGACGAAAATATATCGCGTGTTATATAATTATGTATTATATACGTGTATTCCAACAATTGATCTTTACTAATCACTTCATCGATTTAGGGGTGAACATTGGTGCACAGAAAAGGGGGACGGGGTCTACGATGCCCCGAAAGGTAGGGGGTGCATGGACGAAAATATAGCGCGTGTTATATAATTATGTATTATATACGTGTATTCCAACAATTCCACTTTGGTCTGGTAATACATTCGCCGCTAATCGAAATCACCATTTTATGTCTTGAAAATCAACCAAATTGATCTTTATTAATCACTTCATCGATTTAGGGGTGAACATTGGTGCACAGAAAAGGGGGACGGGGTCTACGATGCCCCGAAAGGTAGGGGGTGCATGGACGAAAATATAGCGCGTGTTATATAATTATGTATTATATACGTGTATTCCAACAATTCCACTTTGGTCTGGTAATACATTCGCCGCTAATCGAAATCACCTTTTTATGTCTTGAAAATCAACCAAATTGATCTTTATTAATCACTTCATCGATTTAGGGGTGAACATTGGTGCACAGAAAAGGGGGACGGGGTCTACGATGCCCCGAAAGGTAGGGGGTGCATGGACGAAAATATAGCGCGTGTTATATAATTATGTACTATATACGTGTATTCCAACAATTCCACTTTGGTCTGGTAATACATTCGCCGCTAATCGAAATCACCTTTTTATGTCTTGAAAATCGACCAAATTGATCTTTATTAATCACTTCATCGATTTGGGGGTGAACATTGGTGCACAGAAAAGGGGGACGGGGTCTACGATGCCCCGAAAGGTAGGGGGTGCATGGACGAAAATATAGCGCGTGTTATATAATTATGTATTATATACGTGTATTCCAACACTTCCACTTTGGTCTGGTAATACATTCGCCGCTAATCGAAATCACCATGTTATGTCTTGAAAATCAACCAAATTGATCTTTATTAATCACTTCATCGATTTAGGGGTGAACATTGGTGCACAGAAAAGGGGGACGGGGTCTACGATGCCCCGAAAGGTAGGGGGTGCATGGACGAAAATATAGCGCGTGTTATATAATTATGTATTATATACGTGTATTCCAACAATTCCACCTGTGTCTGGTAATACATTCGCCGCTAATCGAAATCACCTTTTTATGTCTTGAAAATCAACCAAAATGATCTTTATTAATCACTTCATCGATTTAGGGGTGAACATTTGTGCACAGAAAAGGGGGACGGGGTCTACGATGCCCCGAAAGGTAGGGGGTGCATGGACGAAAATATAGCGCGTGTTATATAATTATGTAATATATACGTGTATTCCAACAATTCCACTTTGGTCTGGTAATACATTCGCCGCTAATCGAAATCACCATTTTATGTCTTGTAAATCAACCAAATTGATCTTTTTTAATCACTTCATCGATTTAGGGGTGAACATTGGTGCACAGAAAAGGGGGACGGGGTCTACGATCCCCCGAAAGGTAGGGGGTGCATGGACGAAAATATAGCGCGTGTTATATAATTATGTATTATATACGTGTATTCCAACAATTCCACTTTGGTCTGGTAATACATTCGCCGCTAATCGAAATCACCATTTTATGTCTTGAAAATCAACCAAATTGATCTTTACTAATCACTTCATCGATTTAGGGGTGAACATTGGTGCACAGAAAAGGGGGACGGGGTCTACGATGCCCCGAAAGGTAGGGGGTGCATGGACGAAAATATAGCGCGTGTTATATAATTATGTATTATATACGTGTATTCCAACAATTCCACTTTGGTCTGGTAATACATTCGCCGCTAATCGAAATCACCATTTTATGTCTTGAAAATCAACCAAATTGATCTTTATTAATCACTTCATCGATTTAGGGGTGAACATTGGTGCAAAGAAAAGGGGGACGGGGTCTAAGATGCCCCGAAAGGTAGGGGGTGCATGGACGAAAATATAGCGCGTGTTATATAATTATGTATTATATACGTGTATTCCAACAATTCCACTTTGGTCTGGTAATACATTCGCCGCTAATCGAAATCACCTTTTTATGTCTTGAAAATCAACCGAATTGATCTTTATTAATCACTTCATCGATTTAGGGGTGAACATTGGTGCACAGAAAAGGGGGACGGGGTCTACGATGCCCCGAAAGGTAGGGGGTGCATGGACGAAAATATAGCGCGTGTTATATAATTATGTATTATATACGTGTATTCCAACAATTCCACTTTGGTCTGGTAATACATTCGCCGCTAATCGAAATCACCATTTTATGTCTTGAAAATCAACCAAATTGATCTTTATTAATCACTTCATCGATTTAGGGGTGAACATTGGTGCACAGAAAAGGGGGACGGGGTCTACGATGCCCCGAAAGGAAGGGGGTGCATGGACGAAAATATAGCGCGTGTTATATAATTATGTATTATATACGTGTATTCCAACAATTCCACTTTGGTCTGGTAATACATTCGCCGCTAATCGAAATCACCATTTTATGTCTTGAAAATCAACCAAATTGATCTTTATTAATCACTTCATCGATTTAGGGGTGAACATTGGTGCACAGAAAAGGGGGACGGGGTCTACGATGCCCCGAAAGGAAGGGGGTGCATGGACGAAAATATAGCGCGTGTTATATAATTATGTATTATATACGTGTATTCCAACAATTCCACTTTGGTCTGGTAATACATTCGCCGCTAATCGAAATCACCATTTTATGTCTTGAAAATCAACCAAATTGATCTTTATTAATCACTTCATCGATTTAAGGGTTCACATTGGTGCACAGAAAAGGGGGACGGGGTCTACGATGCCCCGAAAGGTAGGGGGTGCATGGACGGAAATATAGCGCGTGTTATATAATTATGTATTATATACGTGTATTCCAACAATTCCACTTTGGTCTGGTAATACATTCGCCGCTAATCGAAATCACCTTTTTATGTCTTGAAAATCGACCAAATTGATCTTTATTAATCACTTCATCGATTTGGGGGTGAACATTGGTGCACAGAAAAGGGGGACGGGGTCTACGATGCCCCGAAAGGTAGGGGGTGCATGGACGAAAATATAGCGCGTGTTATATAATTATGTATTATATACGTGTATTCCAACACTTCCACTTTGGTCTGGTAATACATTCGCCGCTAATCGAAATCACCATGTTATGTCTTGAAAATCAACCAAATTGATCTTTATTAATCACTTCATCGATTTAGGGGTGAACATTGGTGCACAGAAAAGGGGGACGGGGTCTACGATGCCCCGAAAGGTAGGGGGTGCATGGACGAAAATATAGCGCGTGTTATATAATTATGTATTATATACGTGTATTCCAACAATTCCACCTGTGTCTGGTAATACATTCGCCGCTAATCGAAATCACCTTTTTATGTCTTGAAAATCAACCAAAATGATCTTTATTAATCACTTCATCGATTAAGGGGTGAACATTGGTGCACAGAAAAGGGAGACGGGACTACGATACCCCGAAAGGTAGGGGGTGCATGGACGAAAATAGAGCGCGTGTTATATAATTATGTAATATATACATGTATTCCAACAATTCCACTTTGGTCTGGTAATACATTTGCCGCTAATCGAAATCACCATTTTATGTCTTGAAAATCAACCAAATTGATCTTTATTAATCACTTCATCGATTTAGGGGTGAAGATTGGTGCACAGAAAAGGGGGACGGGGTCTACGATGCCCCGAAAGGTAGGGGGTGCATGGACGAAAATATAGCGCGTGTTATATAATTATGTAATATATACGTGTATTCCAACAATTCCACTTTGGTCTGGTAATACATTCGCCGCTAATCGAAATCACCATTTTATGTCTTGTAAATCAACCAAATTGATCTTTTTTAATCACTTCATCGATTTAGGGGTGAACATTGGTGCACAGAAAAGGGGGACGGGGTCTACGATCCCCCGAAAGGTAGGGGGTGCATGGACGAAAATATAGCGCGTGTTATATAATTATGTATTATATACGTGTATTCCAACAATTCCACTTTGGTCTGGTAATACATTCGCCGCTAATCGAAATCACCATTTTATGTCTTGAAAATCAACCAAATTGATCTTTACTAATCACTTCATCGATTTAGGGGTGAACATTGGTGCACAGAAAAGGGGGACGGGGTCTACGATGCCCCGAAAGGTAGGGGGTGCATGGACGAAAATATAGCGCGTGTTATATAATTATGTATTATATACGTGTATTCCAACAATTCCACTTTGGTCTGGTAATACATTCGCCGCTAATCGAAATCACCATTTTATGTCTTGAAAATCAACCAAATTGATCTTTATTAATCACTTCATCGATTTAGGGGTGAACATTGGTGCACAGAAAAGGGGGACGGGGTCTACGATGCCCCGAAAGGTAGGGGTGCATGGACGAATATATAGCGCGTGTTATATAATTATGTATTATATACGTGTATTCCAACAATTCCACTTTGGTCTGGTAATACATTCGCCGCTAATCGAAATCACCATTTTATGTCTTGAAAATCAACCAAATTGATCTTTATTAATCACTTCATCGATTTAGGGGTGAACATTGGTGCACAGAAAAGGGGGACGGGGTCTACGATGCCCCGAAAGGAAGGGGGTGCATGGACGAAAATATAGCGCGTGTTATATAATTATGTATTATATACGTGTATTCCAACAATTCCACTTTGGTCTGGTAATACATTCGCCGCTAATCGAAATCACCATTTTATGTCTTGAAAATCAACCAAATTGATCTTTATTAATCACTTCATCGATTTAGGGGTGAACATTGGTGCACAGAAAAGGGGGACGGGGTCTACGATGCCCCGAAAGGAAGGGGGTGCATGGACGAAAATATAGCGCGTGTTATATAATTATGTATTATATACGTGTATTCCAACAATTCCACTTTGGTCTGGTAATACATTCGCCGCTAATCGAAATCACCATTTTATGTCTTGAAAATCAACCAAATTGATCTTTATTAATCACTTCATCGATTTAGGGGTGAACATTGGTGCACAGAAAAGGGGGACGGGGTCTACGATGCCCCGAAAGGTAGGGGGTGCATGGACGGAAATATAGCGCGTGTTATATAATTATGTATTATATACGTGTATTCCAACAATTCCACTTTGGTCTGGTAATACATTCGCCGCTAATCGAAATCACCTTTTTATGTCTTGAAAATCGACCAAATTGATCTTTATAAATCACTTCATCGATTTAGGGGTGAACATTGGTGCACAGAAAAGGGGGACGGGGTCTACGATGCCCCGAAAGGTAGGCGGTGCATGGACGAAAATATAGCGCGTGTTATATAATTATGTATTATATACGTGTATTCCAACAATTCCACTTTGGTCTGGTAATACATTCGCCGCTAATCGAAATCACCATTTTATGTCTTGAAAATCAACCAAATTGATCTTTATTAATCACTTCATCGATTTAGGGGTGAACATTGGTGCACAGAAAAGGGGGACGGGGTCTACGATGCCCCGAAAGGTAGGGGGTGCATGGACGAAAATATAGCGCGTGTTATATAATTATGTATTATATACGTGTATTCCAACAATTCCACTTCGGTCTGGTAATACATTCGCCGCTATTCGAAATCACCTTTTTATGTCTTGAAAATCGACCAAATTGATCTTTATAAATCACTCCATCGATCTAGGGGTGAACATTGGTGCACAGAAAAGGGGGACGGGGTCTACGATGCCCCGAAAGGTAGGGGGTGCATGGACGAAAATATAGCGCGTGTTATATAATTATGTATTATATACGTGTACTCCAACAATTCCACTTTGGTCTGGTAATACATTCGCCGCTAATCGAAATCACCTTTTTATGTCTTGAAAATCAACCAAATTGATCTTTATTAGTCACTTCATCGATTTAGGGGTGAACATTGGTGCACAGAAAAGGGGGACGGGGTCTACGATGCCCCGAAAGGTAGGGGGTGCATGGACGAAAATATAGCGCGTGTTATATAATTATGTATTATATACGTGTATTCCAACAATTCCACTTTGGTCTGGTAATACATTCGCCGCTAATCGAAATCACCTTTTTATGTCTTGAAAATCAACCAAATTGATCTTTATTAATCACTTCATCGATTTAGGGGTGAACATTGGTGCACAGAAAAGGGGGACGGGGTCTACGATGCCCCGAAAGGTAGGGGGTGCATGGACGAAGATATAGCGCGTGTTATATAATTATGTATTATATACGTGTATTTTAACAATTCCACTTTGGTCTGGTAATACATTCGCCGCTAATCGAAATCACCATTTTATGTCTTGAAAATCAACCAAATTGATCTTTATTAATTACTTCATCGATTTAGGGGTAAACATTGGTGCACAGAAAAGGGGGAAGGGGTCTCCGACGCCCCAAAAGGTAGGGGGTGCATGGACGAAAATATAGCGCGTGTTATATAATTATGTATTATATACGTGTATTCCAACAATTCCACTTCGGTCTGGTAATACATTCGCCGCTAATCGAAATCACCTTTTTATGTCTTGAAAATCGACCAAATTGATCTTTATAAATCACTTCATCGATCTAGGGGTGAACATTGGTGCACAGAAAAGGGGGACGGGGTCTACGATGCCCCGAAAGGTAGGGGGTGCATGGACGAAGATATAGCGCGTGTTATATAATTATGTATTATATACGTGTATTCCAACAATTCCACTTTGGTCTGGTAATACATTCGCCGCTAATCGAAATCACAATTTTATGTCTTGAAAATCAACCAAATTGATCTTTATTTATTACTTCATCGATTTAGGGGTAAACATTGGTGCACAGAAAAGGGGGACGGGGTCTCCGATGCCCCAAAAGTTAGGGGGTGCATGGACGAAAATATAGCGCGTGTTATATAATTATGTATTATATACGTGTATTCCAACAATTCCACTTCGGTCTGGTAATACATTCGCCGCTAATCGAAATCACCTTTTTATGTCTTGAAAATCGACCAAATTGATCTTTTTAAATCACTTCATCGATCTAGGGGTGAACATTGGTGCACAGAAAAGGGGGACGGGGTCTACGATGCCCCGAAAGGTAGGGGGTGCATGGACGAAAATATAGCGCGTGTTATATAATTATGTATTATATACGTGTATTCCAACAATTCCACTTTGGTCTGGTAATACATTCGCCGCTAATCGAAATCACCATTTTATGTCTTGAAAATCAACCAAATTGATCTTTACTAATCATTTCATCGATTTAGGGGTGAACATTGGTGCACAGAAAAGGGGGACGGGAACTACGATGCCCCGAAAGGTAGGGGGTGCATGGACGAAAATATAGCGCGTGTTATATAATTATGTATTATATACGTGTATTCCAACAATTCCACTTTGGTCTGGTAATACATTCGCCGCTAATCGAAATCACCATTTTATGTCTTGAAAATCAACCAAAATGATCTTTATTAATCACTTCATCGATTAAGGGGTGAACATTGGTGCACAGAAAAGGGGGACGGGGTCTACGATGCCCCGAAAGGTAGTGGGTGCATGGACGAAAATATAGCGCGTGTTATATAATTATGTATTATATACGTGTATTCCAACAATTCCACTTTGGTCTGCTAATACATTCGCCGCTAATCGAAATCACCTTTTTATGTCTTGAAAATCAACCAAATTGATCTTTATTAATCACTTCATCGATTTAGGGGTGAACATTGGTGCACAGAAAAGGGGGACGGGGTCTACGATGCCCCGAAAGGTAGGAGGTGCATGGACGAAAATATAGCGCGTGTTATATAATTATATATTATATACGTGTATTCCAACAATTCCACTTTGGTCTGGTAATACATTCGCCGCTAATCGAAATCACCATTTTATGTCTTGAAAATCAACCAAATTGATCTTTATTAATCACTTCATCGATTTAGGGGTGAACATTGGTGCACAGAAAAGGGGGACGGGGTCTACGATGCCCCGAAAGGTAGGGGGTGCATGGACGAAAATATAGCGCGTGTTATATAATTATGTATTATATACGTGTATTCCAACAATTCCACTTTGGTCTGGTAATACATTCGCCGCTAATCGAAATCACCATTTTATGTCTTGAAAATCAACCAAATTGATCTTTATTAATCACTTCATCGATTTAGGGGTAAACATTGGTGCACAGAAAAGGGGGACGGGGTCTCCGATGCCCCAAAAGGTAGGGGGTGCATGGACGAAAATATAGCGCGTGTTATATAATTATGTATTATATACGTGTATTCCAACAATTCCACTTTGGTCTGGTAATACATTCGCCGCTAATCGAAATCACCATTTTATGTCTTGAAAATCAACCAAATTGATCTTTATTAATTACTTCATCGATTTAGGGGTAAACATTGGTGCACAGAAAAGGGGGAAGGGGTCTCCGATGCCCCAAAAGGTAGGGGGTGCATGGACGAAAATATAGCGCGTGTTATATAATTATGTATTATATACGTGTATTCCAACAATTCCACTTCGGTCTGGTAATACATTCGCCGCTAATCGAAATCACCTTTTTATGTCTTGAAAATCGACCAAATTGATCTTTATAAATCACTTCATCGATCTAGGGGTGAACAATGGTGCACAGAAAAGGGGGACGGGGTCTACGATGCCCCGAAAGGTAGGGGGTGCATGGACGAAGATATAGCGCGTGTTATATAATTATGTATTATATACGTGTATTCCAACAATTCCACTTTGGTCTGGTAATACATTCGCCGCTAATCGAAATCACCATTTTATGTCTTGAAAATCAACCAAATTGATCTTTATTAATTACTTCATCGATTTAGGGGTAAACATTGGTGCACAGAAAAGGGGGACGGGGTCTCCGATGCCCCAAAAGTTAGGGGGTGCATGGACGAAAATATAGCGCGTGTTATATAATTATGTATTATATACGTGTATTCCAACAATTCCACTTCGGTCTGGTAATACATTCGCCGCTAATCGAAATCACCTTTTTATGTCTTGAAAATCGACCAAATTGATCTTTATAAATCACTTCATCGATCTAGGGGTGAACATTGGTGCACAGAAAAGGGGGACGGGGTCTACGATGCCCCGAAAGGTAGGGGGTGCATGGACGAAAATATAGCGCGTGTTATATAATTATGTATTATATACGTGTATTCCAACAATTCCACTTTGGTCTGGTAATACATTCGCCGCTAATCGAAATCACCATTTTATGTCTTGAAAATCAACCAAATTGATCTTTACTAATCAATTCATCGATTTAGGGGTGAACATTGGTGCACAGAAAAGGGGGACGGGAACTACGATGCCCCGAAAGGTAGGGGGTGCATGGACGAAAATATAGCGCGTGTTATATAATTATGTATTATATACGTGTATTCCAACAATTCCACTTTGGTCTGGTAATACATTCGCCGCTAATCGAAATCACCATTTTATGTCTTGAAAATCAACCAAATTGATCTTTATTAATCACTTCATCGATTTAGGGGTGAACATTGGTGCACAGAAAAGGGGGACGGGGTCTACGATGCCCCGAAATGTAGGGGGTGCATGGACGAAAATATAGCGCGTGTTATATAATTATATATTATATACGTGTATTCCAACAATTCCACTTTGGTCTGGTAATACATTCGCCGCTAATCGAAATCACCATTTTATGTCTTGAAAATCAACCAAATTGATCTTTATTAATCACTTCATCGATTTAGGGGTGAACATTGGTGCACAGAAAAGGGGGACGGGGTCTACGATGCCCCGAAAGGTAGGGGGTGCATGGACGAAAATATAGCGCGTGTTATATAATTATGTATTATATACGTGTATTCCAACAATTCCACTTTGGTCTGGTAATACATTCGCCGCTAATCGAAATCACCATTTTATGTCTTGAAAATCAACCAAATTGATCTTTATTAATCACTTCATCGATTTAGGGGTGAACATTGGTGCACAGAAAAGGGGGACGGGGTCTACGATGCCCCGAAAGGTAGTGGGTGCATGGACGAAAATATAGCGCGTGTTATATAATTATGTATTATATACGTGTATTCCAACAATTCCACTTTGGTCTGCTAATACATTCGCCGCTAATCGAAATCACCTTTTTATGTCTTGAAAATCAACCAAATTGATCTTTATTAATCACTTCATCGATTTAGGGGTGAACATTGGTGCACAGAAAAGGGGGACGGGGTCTACGATGCCCCGAAAGGTAGGGGGTGCCTGGACGAAAATATAGCGCGTGTTATATAATTATATATTATATACGTGTATTCCAACAATTCCAATTTGGTCTGGTAATACATTCGCCGCTAATCGAAATCACCATTTTATGTCTTGAAAATCAACCAAATTGATCTTTATTAATCACTTCATCGATTTAGGGGTGAACATTGGTGCACAGAAAAGGGGGACGGGGTCTACGATGCCCCGAAAAGTAGGGGGTGCATGGACGAAAATATAGCGCGTGTTATATAATTATGTATTATATACGTGTATTCCAACAATTCCACTTTGGTCTGGTAATACATTCGCCGCTAATCGAAATCACCATTTTATGTCTTGAAAATCAACCAAATTGATCTTTATAAATCACTTCATCGATTTAGGGGTAAACATTGGTGCACAGAAAAGGGGGACGGGGTCTCCGATGCCCCAAAAGGTAGGGGGTGCATGGACGAAAATATAGCGCGTGTTATATAATTATGTATTATATACGTGTATTCCAACAATTCCACTTCGGTCTGGTAATACATTCGCCGCTAATCGAAATCACCTTTTTATGTCTTGAAAATCGACCAAATTGATCTTTATAAATCACTTCATCGATCTAGGGGTGAACATTGGTGCACAGAAAAGGGGGACGGGGTCTACGATGCCCCGAAATGTAGGTGGTGCATGGACGAAAATATAGCGCGTGTTATATAATTATGTATTATATACGTGTATTCCAACAATTCCACTTTGGTCTGGTAATACATTCGCCGCTAATCGAAATCACCATTTTATGTCTTGAAAATCAACCAAATTGATCTTTATTAATCACTTCATCGATTTAGGGGTGAACATTGGTGCACAGAAAAGGGGGACGGGGTCTACGATGCCCCGAAAGGAAGGGGGTGCATGGACGAAAATATAGCGCGTGTTATATAATTATGTATTATATACGTGTATTCCAACAATTCCACTTCGGTCTGGTAATACATTCGCCGCTAATCGAAATCACCTTTTTATGTCTTGAAAATCGACCAAATTGATCTTTTTAAATCACTTCATCGATCTAGGGGTGAACATTGGTGCACAGAAAAGGGGGACGGGGTCTACGATGCCCCGAAAGGTAGGGGGTGCATGGACAAAAATATAGCGCGTGTTATATAATTATGTATTATATACGTGTATTCCAACAATTCCACTTTGGTCTGGTAATACATTCGCCGCTAATCGAAATCACCATTTTATGTCTTGAAAATCAACCAAATTGATCTTTACTAATCATTTCATCGATTTAGGGGTGAACATTGGTGCACAGAAAAGGGGGACGGGAACTACGATGCCCCGAAAGGTAGGGGGTGCATGGACGAAAATATAGCGCGTGTTATATAATTATGTATTATATACGTGTATTCCAACAATTCCACTTTGGTCTGGTAATACATTCGCCGCTAATCGAAATCACCATTTTATGTCTTGAAAATCAACCAAAATGATCTTTATTAATCACTTCATCGATTAAGGGGTGAACATTGGTGCACAGAAAAGGGGGACGGGGTATACGATGCCCCGAAAGGTAGTGGGTGCATGGACGAAAATATAGCGCGTGTTATATAATTATGTATTATATACGTGTATTCCAACAATTCCACTTTGGTCTGGTAATACATTCGCCGCTAATCGAAATCACCATTTTATGTCTTGAAAATCAACCAAATTGATCTTTATTAATCACTTCATCGATTTAGGGGTAAACATTGGTGCACAGAAAAGGGGGACGGGGTCTCCGATGCCCCAAAAGGTAGGGGGTGCATGGACGAAAATATAGCGCGTGTTATATAATTATGTATTATATACGTGTATTCCAACAATTCCACTTCGGTCTGGTAATACATTCGCCGCTAATCGAAATCACCTTTTTATGTCTTGAAAATCGACCAAATTGATCTTTATAAATCACTTCATCGATCTAGGGGTGAACATTGGTGCACAGAAAAGGGGGACGGGGTCTACGATGCCCCGAAATGTAGGGGGTGCATGGACGAAAATATAGCGCGTGTTATATAATTATGTATTATATACGTGTATTCCAACAATTCCACTTTGGTCTGGTAATACATTCGCCGCTAATCGAAATCACCATTTTATGTCTTGAAAATCAACCAAATTGATCTTTATTAATCACTTCATCGATTTAGGGGTGAACATTGGTGCACAGAAAAGGGGGACGGGGTCTACGATGCCCCGAAAGGAAGGGGGTGCATGGACGAAAATATAGCGCGTGTTATATAATTATGTATTATATACGTGTATTCCAACAATTCCACTTCGGTCTGGTAATACATTCGCCGCTAATCGAAATCCCCTTTTTTTGTCTTGAAAATCGACCAAATTGATCTTTTTAAATCACTTCATCGATCTAGGGGTGAACATTGGTGCACAGAAAAGGGGGACGGGGTCTACGATGCCCCGAAAGGTAGGGGGTGCATGGACGAAAATATAGCGCGTGTTATATAATTATGTATTATATACGTGTATTCCAACAATTCCACTTTGGTCTGGTAATACATTCGCCGCTAATCGAAATCACCATTTTATGTCTTGAAAATCAACCAAAATGATCTTTATTAATCACTTCATCGATTAAGGGGTGAACATTGGTGCACAGAAAAGGGGGACGGGGTCTACGATGCCCCGAAAGGTAGTGGGTGCATGGACGAAAATATAGCGCGTGTTATATAATTATGTATTATATACGTGTATTCCAACAATTCCACTTTGGTCTGCTAATACATTCGCCGCTAATCGAAATCACCTTTTTATGTCTTGAAAATCAACCAAATTGATCTTTATTAATCACTTCATCGATTTAGGGGTGAACATTGGTGCACAGAAAAGGGGGACGGGGTCTACGATGCCCCGAAAGGTAGGGGGTGCATGGACGAAAATATAGCGCGTGTTATATAATTATATATTATATACGTGTATTCCAACAATTCCACTTTGGTCTGGTAATACATTCGCCGCTAATCGAAATCACCATTTTATGTCTTGAAAATCAACCAAATTGATCTTTATTAATCACTTCATCGATTTAGGGGTGAACATTGGTGCACAGAAAAGGGGGACGGGGTCTACGATGCCCCGAAAGGTAGGGGGTGCATGGACGAAAATATAGCGCGTGTTATATAATTATGTATTATATACGTGTATTCCAACAATTCCACTTTGGTCTGGTAATACATTCGCCGCTAATCGAAATCACCATTTTATGTCTTGAAAATCAACCAAATTGATCTTTATTAATCACTTCATCGATTTAGGGGTAAACATTGGTGCACAGAAAAGGGGGACGGGGTCTCCGATGCCCCAAAAGGTAGGGGGTGCATGGACGAAAATATAGCGCGTGTTATATAATTATGTATTATATACGTGTATTCCAACAATTCCACTTTGGTCTGGTAATACATTCGCCGCTAATCGAAATCACCATTTTATGTCTTGAAAATCAACCAAATTGATCTTTATTAATTACTTCATCGATTTAGGGGTAAACATTGGTGCACAGAAAAGGGGGAAGGGGTCTCCGATGCCCCAAAAGGTAGGGGGTGCATGGACGAAAATATAGCGCGTGTTATATAATTATGTATTATATACGTGTATTCCAACAATTCCACTTCGGTCTGGTAATACATTCGCCGCTAATCGAAATCACCTTTTTATGTCTTGAAAATCGACCAAATTGATCTTTATAAATCACTTCATCGATCTAGGGGTGAACAATGGTGCACAGAAAAGGGGGACGGGGTCTACGATGCCCCGAAAGGTAGGGGGTGCATGGACGAAGATATAGCGCGTGTTATATAATTATGTATTATATACGTGTATTCCAACAATTCCACTTTGGTCTGGTAATACATTCGCCGCTAATCGAAATCACCATTTTATGTCTTGAAAATCAACCAAATTGATCTTTATTAATTACTTCATCGATTTAGGGGTAAACATTGGTGCACAGAAAAGGGGGACGGGGTCTCCGATGCCCCAAAAGTTAGGGGGTGCATGGACGAAAATATAGCGCGTGTTATATAATTATGTATTATATACGTGTATTCCAACAATTCCACTTCGGTCTGGTAATACATTCGCCGCTAATCGAAATCACCTTTTTATGTCTTGAAAATCGACCAAATTGATCTTTATAAATCACTTCATCGATCTAGGGGTGAACATTGGTGCACAGAAAAGGGGGACGGGGTCTACGATGCCCCGAAAGGTAGGGGGTGCATGGACGAAAATATAGCGCGTGTTATATAATTATGTATTATATACGTGTATTCCAACAATTCCACTTTGGTCTGGTAATACATTCGCCGCTAATCGAAATCACCATTTTATGTCTTGAAAATCAACCAAATTGATCTTTACTAATCAATTCATCGATTTAGGGGTGAACATTGGTGCACAGAAAAGGGGGACGGGAACTACGATGCCCCGAAAGGTAGGGGGTGCATGGACGAAAATATAGCGCGTGTTATATAATTATGTATTATATACGTGTATTCCAACAATTCCACTTTGGTCTGGTAATACATTCGCCGCTAATCGAAATCACCATTTTATGTCTTGAAAATCAACCAAATTGATCTTTATTAATCACTTCATCGATTTAGGGGTGAACATTGGTGCACAGAAAAGGGGGACGGGGTCTACGATGCCCCGAAATGTAGGGGGTGCATGGACGAAAATATAGCGCGTGTTATATAATTATATATTATATACGTGTATTCCAACAATTCCACTTTGGTCTGGTAATACATTCGCCGCTAATCGAAATCACCATTTTATGTCTTGAAAATCAACCAAATTGATCTTTATTAATCACTTCATCGATTTAGGGGTGAACATTGGTGCACAGAAAAGGGGGACGGGGTCTACGATGCCCCGAAAGGTAGGGGGTGCATGGACGAAAATATAGCGCGTGTTATATAATTATGTATTATATACGTGTATTCCAACAATTCCACTTTGGTCTGGTAATACATTCGCCGCTAATCGAAATCACCATTTTATGTCTTGAAAATCAACCAAATTGATCTTTATTAATCACTTCATCGATTTAGGGGTGAACATTGGTGCACAGAAAAGGGGGACGGGGTCTACGATGCCCCGAAAGGTAGTGGGTGCATGGACGAAAATATAGCGCGTGTTATATAATTATGTATTATATACGTGTATTCCAACAATTCCACTTTGGTCTGCTAATACATTCGCCGCTAATCGAAATCACCTTTTTATGTCTTGAAAATCAACCAAATTGATCTTTATTAATCACTTCATCGATTTAGGGGTGAACATTGGTGCACAGAAAAGGGGGACGGGGTCTACGATGCCCCGAAAGGTAGGGGGTGCCTGGACGAAAATATAGCGCGTGTTATATAATTATATATTATATACGTGTATTCCAACAATTCCACTTTGGTCTGGTAATACATTCGCCGCTAATCGAAATCACCATTTTATGTCTTGAAAATCAACCAAATTGATCTTTATTAATCACTTCATCGATTTAGGGGTGAACATTGGTGCACAGAAAAGGGGGACGGGGTCTACGATGCCCCGAAAAGTAGGGGGTGCATGGACGAAAATATAGCGCGTGTTATATAATTATGTATTATATACGTGTATTCCAACAATTCCACTTTGGTCTGGTAATACATTCGCCGCTAATCGAAATCACCATTTTATGTCTTGAAAATCAACCAAATTGATCTTTATTAATCACTTCATCGATTTAGGGGTAAACATTGGTGCACAGAAAAGGGGGACGGGGTCTCCGATGCCCCAAAAGGTAGGGGGTGCATGGACGAAAATATAGCGCGTGTTATATAATTATGTATTATATACGTGTATTCCAACAATTCCACTTCGGTCTGGTAATACATTCGCCGCTAATCGAAATCACCTTTTTATGTCTTGAAAATCGACCAAATTGATCTTTATAAATCACTTCATCGATCTAGGGGTGAACATTGGTGCACAGAAAAGGGGGACGGGGTCTACGATGCCCCGAAATGTAGGGGGTGCATGGACGAAAATATAGCGCGTGTTATATAATTATGTATTATATACGTGTATTCCAACAATTCCACTTTGGTCTGGTAATACATTCGCCGCTAATCGAAATCACCATTTTATGTCTTGAAAATCAACCAAATTGATCTTTATTAATCACTTCATCGATTTAGGGGTGAACATTGGTGCACAGAAAAGGGGGACGGGGTCTACGATGCCCCGAAAGGAAGGGGGTGCATGGACGAAAATATAGCGCGTGTTATATAATTATGTATTATATACGTGTATTCCAACAATTCCACTTTGGTCTGGTAATACATTCGCCGCTAATCGAAATCACCATTTTATGTCTTGAAAATCAACCAAATTGATCTTTATTAATCACTTCATCGATTTAGGGGTGAACATTGGTGCACAGAAAAGGGGGACGGGGTCTACGATGCCCCGAAAGGTAGTGGGTGCATGGACGAAAATATAGCGCGTGTTATATAATTATATATTATATACGTGTATTCCAACAATTCCACTTTGGTCTGGTAATACATTCGCCGCTAATCGAAATCACCATTTTATGTCTTGAAAATCAACCAAATTGATCTTTATTAATCACTTCATCGATTTAGGGGTGAACATTGGTGCACAGAAAAGGGGGACGGGGTCTCCGATGCCCCAAAAGGTAGGGGGTGCATGGACGAAAATATAGCGCGTGTTATATAATTATGTATTATATACGTGTATTCCAACAATTCCACTTTGGTCTGGTAATACATTCGCCGCTAATCGAAATCACCATTTTATGTCTTGAAAATCGACCAAATTGATCTTTATAAATCACTTCATCGATCTAGGGGTGAACATTGGTGCACAGAAAAGGGGGACGGGGTCTACGATGCCCCGAAATGTAGGGGGTGCATGGACGAAAATATAGCGCGTGTTATATAATTATGTATTATATACGTGTATTCCAACAATTCCACTTTGGTCTGGTAATACATTCGCCGCTAATCGAAATCACCATTTTATGTCTTGAAAATCAACCAAATTGATCTTTATTAATTACTTCATCGATTTAGAGGTAAACATTGGTGCACAGAAAAGGGGGAAGGGGTCTCCGATGCCCCAAAAGGTAGGGGGTGCATGGACGAAAATATAGCGCGTGTTATATAATTATGTATTATATACGTGTATTCCAACAATTCCACTTTGGTCTGCTAATACATTCGCCGCTAATCGAAATCACCTTTTTATGTCTTGAAAATCGACCAAATTGATCTTTATTAATCACTTCATCGATTTAGGGGTGAACATTGGTGCACAGAAAAGGGGGACGGGGTCTACGATGCCCCGAAAGGTAGGGGGTGCATGGACGAAAATATAGCGCGTGTTATATAATTATGTATTATATACGTGTATTCCAACAATTCCACTTTGGTCTGGTAATACATTCGCCGCTAATCGAAATCACCATTTTATGTCTTGAAAATAAACCAAATTGATCTTTATTAATCACTTCATGGATTTAGGGGTGAACATTGGTGCACAGAAAAGGGGGACGGGGTCTTTGATGCCCCGAAAGGTAGGGGGTGCATGGACGAAAATATAGCGCGTGTTATATAATTATGTATTATATACGTGTATTCCAACAATTCCACTTCGGTCTGGTAATACATTCGCCGCTAATCGAAATCACCTTTTTATGTCTTGAAAATCGACCAAATTGATCTTTATAAATCACTTCATCGATCTAGGGGTTAACATTGGTGCACAGAAAAGGGGGACGGGGTCTACGATGCCCCGAAAGGTAGGGGGTGCATGGACGAAAATATAGCGCGTGTTATATAATTATGTATTATATACGTGTACTCCAACAATTCCACTTTGGTCTGGTAATACATTCGCCGCTAATCGAAATCACCATTTTATGTCTTGAAAATCAACCAAATTGATCTTTACTAATCACTTCATCGATTTAGGGGTGAACATTGGTGCACAGAAAAGGGGGACGGGGTCTACGATGCCCCGAAAGGTAGGGGGTGCATGGACGAAAATATAGCGCGTGTTATATAATTATATATTATATACGTGTATTCCAACAATTCCACTTTGGTCTGGTAATACATTCGCCGCTAATCGAAATCACCATTTTATGTCTTGAAAATCAACCAAATTGATCTTTATTAATCACTTCATCGATTTAGGGGTAAACATTGGTGCTCAGAAAAGGGGGACGGGGTCTACGATGCCCCGAAAGGTAGGGGGTGCATGGACGAAAATATAGCGCGTGTTATATAATTATGTATTATATACGTGTATTCCAACAATTCCACTTTGGTCTGGTAATACATTCGCCGCTAATCGAAATCACCTTTTTATGTCTTGAAAATCGACCAAATTGATCTTTATTAATCACTTCATCGATTTAGGGGTGAACATTGGTGCACAGAAAAGGGGGACGGGGTCTACGATGCCCCGAAAGGTAGGGGGTGCATGGACGAAAATATAGCGCGTGTTATATAATTATGTATTATATACGTGTATTCCAACAATTCCACTTTGGTCTGGTAATACATTCGCCGCTAATCGAAATCACCATTTTATGTCTTGAAAATAAACCAAATTGATCTTTATTAATCACTTCATGGATTTAGGGGTGAACATTGGTGCACAGAAAAGGGGGACGGGGTCTTTGATGCCCCGAAAGGTAGGGGGTGCATGGACGAAAATATAGCGCGTGTTATATAATTATGTATTATATACGTGTATTCCAACAATTCCACTTCGGTCTGGTAGTACATTCGCCGCTAATCGAAATCACCTTTTTATGTCTTGAAAATCGACCAAATTGATCTTTATAAATCACTTCATCGATCTAGGGGTTAACATTGGTGCACAGAAAAGGGGGACGGGGTCTACGATGCCCCGAAAGGTAGGGGGTGCATGGACGAAAATATAGCGCGTGTTATATAATTATGTATTATATACGTGTACTCCAACAATTCCACTTTGGTCTGGTAATACATTCGCCGCTAATCGAAATCACCTTTTTATGTCTTGAAAATCAACCAAATTGATCTTTATTAATCACTTCATCGATTTAGGGGTGAACATTGGTGCACAGAAAAGGGGGACGGGGTCTACGATGCCCCGAAAGGTAGGGGGTGCATGGACGAAAATATAGCGCGTGTTATATAATTATATATTATATACGTGTATTCCAACAATTCCACTTTGGTCTGGTAATACATTCGCCGCTAATCGAAATCACCATTTTATGTCTTGAAAATCAACCAAATTGATCTTTATTAATCACTTCATCGATTTAGGGGTGAACATTGGTGCTCAGAAAAGGGGGACGGGGTCTACGATGCCCCGAAAGGTAGGGGGTGCATGGACGAAAATATAGCGCGTGTTATATAATTATGTATTATATACGTGTATTCCAACAATTCCACTTTGGTCTGGTAATACATTCGCCGCTAATCGAAATCACCATTTTATGTCTTGAAAATCAACCAAATTGATCTTTATTAATCACTTCATCGATTTAGGGTTAAACATTGGTGCACAGAAAAGGGGGACGGGGTCTCCGATGCCCCAAAAGGTAGGGGGTGCATGGACGAAAATATAGCGCGTGTTATATAATTATGTATTATATACGTGTATTCCAACAATTCCACTTTGGTCTGGTAATACATTCGCCGCTAATCGAAATCACCATTTTATGTCTTGAAAATCAACCAAATTGATCTTTATTAATCACTTCATCGATTTAGGGGTAAACATTGGTGCACAGAAAAGGGGGACGGGGTCTACGATGCCCCGAAAGGTAGGGGGTGCATGGACGAAAATATAGCGCGTGTTATATAATTATATATTATATACGTGTATTCCAACAATTCCACTTTGGTCTGGTAATACATTCGCCGCTAATCGAAATCACCATTTTATGTCTTGAAAATCAACCAAATTGATCTTTATTAATCACTTCATCGATTTAGGGGTGAACATTGGTGCTCAGAAAAAAGGGACGGGGTCTACGATGCCCCGAAAGGTAGGGGGTGCATGGACGAAAATATAGCGCGTGTTATATAATTATGTATTATATACGTGTATTCCAACAATTCCACTTTGGTCTGGTAATACATTCGCCGCTAATCGAAATCACCATTTTATGTCTTGAAAATCAACCAAATTGATCTTTATTAATCACTTCATCGATTTAGGGGTAAACATTGGTGCACAGAAAAGGGGGACGGGGTCTCCGATGCCCCAAAAAGTAGGGGGTGCATGGACGAAAATATAGCGCGTGTTATATAATTATGTATTATATACGTGTATTCCAACAATTCCACTTCGGTCTGGTAATACATTCGCCGCTAATCGAAATCACCTTTTTATGTCTTGAAAATCGACCAAATTGATCTTTATAAATCACTTCATCGATCTAGGGGTGAACATTGGTGCACAGAAAAGGGGGACGGGGTCTACGATGCCCCGAAAGGTAGGGGGTGCATGGACGAAAATATAGCGCGTGTTATATAATTATGTATTATATACGTGTATTCCAACAATTCAACTTTGGTCTGGAATACATTCGCCGCTAATCGAAATCACCATTTTATGTCTTGAAAATCAACCAAATTGATCTTTATTAATCACTTCATCGATTTAGGGGTGAACATTGGTGCACAGAAAAGGGGGACGGGGTCTACGATGCCCCGAAAGGTAGGGGGTGCATGGACGAAAATATAGCGCGTGTTATATAATTATATATTATATACGTGTATTCCAACAATTCCACTTTGGTCTGGTAATACATTCGCCGCTAATCGAAATCACCATTTTATGTCTTGAAAATCAACCAAATTGATCTTTATTAATCACTTCATCGACGGGGTCTACGATGCCCCGAAAGGAAGGGGGTGCATGGAAGAAAATATAGCGCGTGTTATATAATTATGTATTATATACGTGTATTCCAACAATTCCACTTTGGTCTGGTAATACATTCGCCGCTAATCGAAATCACCATTTTATGTCTTGAAAATCAACCAAATTGATCTTTATTAATCACTTCATCGATTTAGGGGTAAACATTGGTGCACAGAAAAGGGGGACGGGGTCTCCGATGCCCCAAAAGGTAGGGGGTGCATGGACGAAAATATAGCGCGTGTTATATAATTATGTATTATATACGTGTATTCCAACAATTCCACTTCGGTCTGGTAATACATTCGCCGCTAATCGAAATCACCTTTTTATGTCTTGAAAATCGACCAAATTGATCTTTATAAATCACTTCATCGATCTAGGGGTGAACATTGGTGCACAGAAAAGGGGGACGGGGTCTACGATGCCCCGAAAGGTAGGGGGTGCATGGACGAAAATATAGCGCGTGTTATATAATTATGTATTATATACGTGTATTCCAACAATTCAACTTTGGTCTGGTAATACATTCGCCGCTAATCGAAATCACCATTTTATGTCTTGAAAATCAACCAAATTGATCTTTATTAATCACTTCATCGATTTAGGGGTGAACATTGGTGCACAGAAAAGGGGGACGGGGTCTACGATGCCCCGAAAGGTAGGGGGTGCATGGACGAAAATATAGCGCGTGTTATATAATTATATATTATATACGTGTATTCCAACAATTCCACTTTGGTCTGGTAATACATTCGCCGCTAATCGAAATCACCATTTTATGTCTTGAAAATCAACCAAATTGATCTTTATTAATCACTTCATCGACGGGGTCTACGATGCCCCGAAAGGTAGGGGGTGCATGGACGAAAATATAGCGCGTGTTATATAATTATGTATTATATACGTGTATTCCAACAATTCCACTTTGGTCTGGTAATACATTCGCCGCTAATCGAAATCACCATTTTATGTCTTGAAAATCAACCAAATTGATCTTTATTAATCACTTCATCGATTTAGGGGTAAACATTGGTGCACAGAAAAGGGGGACGGGGTCTCCGATGCCCCAACAGGTAGGGGGTGCATGGACGAAAATATAGCGCGTGTTATATAATTATGTATTATATACGTGTATTCCAACAATTCCACTTCGGTCTGGTAATACATTCGCCGCTAATCGAAATCACCTTTTTATGTCTTGAAAATCGACCAAATTGATCTTTATAAATCACTTCATCGATCTAGGGGTGAACATTGGTGCACAGAAAAGGGGGACGGGGTCTACGATGCCCCGAAAGGTAGGGGGTGCATGGACGAAAATATAGCGCGTGTTATATAATTATGTATTATATACGTGTATTCCAACAATTCCACTTTGGTCTGGTAATACATTCGCTGCTAATCGAAATCACCTTTTTATGTCTTGAAAATCAACCAAATTGATCTTTATTAATCACTTCATCGATTTAGGGGTGAACATTGGTGCACAGAAAAGGGGGACGGGGTCTACGATGCCCCGAAAGGTAGGGGGTGTATGGACGAAAATATAGCGCGTGTTGTATAATTATGTATTTTTTTATATACGTGTATTCCAACAATTCCACTTTGGTCAGGTAATACATTCGCCGCTAATCGAAATCACCATTTTATGTCTTGAAAATCACCCAAATTGATCTTTATTAATCACTTCATCGATTTAGGGGTGAACATTGGTGCACAGAAAAGGGGGACGGGGTCTACGATGCCCCGAAAGGTAGGGGGTGCATGGACGAAAATATAGCGCGTGTTATATAATTATGTATTATATACGTGTATTCAAACAATTCCACTTTGGTCTGGTAATACATTCGCCGCTAATCGAAATCACCTTTTTATGTCTTGAAAATCGACCAAATTGATCTTTATAAATCGCTTCATCGATCTAGGGGTGAACATTGGTGCACAGAAAAGGGGGACGGGGTCTACGATGCCCCGAAAGGTAGGGGGTGCGTGGACGAAAATATAGCGCGTGTTATATAATTATGTATTATATACGTGTATTCCAACAATTCCACTTTGGTCTGGTAATACATTCGCCGCTAATCGAAATCACCTTTTTATGTCTTGAAAATCAACCAAATTGATCTTTATAAATCACTTCATCGATTTAGGGGTGAACATTGGTGCACAGAAAAGGGGGACGGGGTCTACGATGCCCCGAAAGGTAGGGGGTGCATGGACGAAAATATAGCGTGTGTTATATAATTATGTATTATATACGTGTATTCCAACAATTCCACTTTTGGTCTGGTAATACATTCGCCGCTAATCGAAATCACCATTTTATGTCTTGAAAATCAACCAAATTGATCTTTATTAATCACTTCATCGATTTAGGGGTGAACATTTGTGCACAGAAAAGGGGGACGGGGTCTACGATGCCCCGAAAGGTAGGGGGTGCATGGACGAAAATATAGCGCGTGTTATATAATTATGTATTATATACGTGTATTCCAACAATTCCACTTTGGTCTGATAATACATTCGCCGCTAATCGAAATCACCATTTTATGTCTTGAAAATCAACCAAATTGATCTTTATTAATCACTTCATCGATTTAGGGGTAAACATTGGTGCACAGAAAAGGGGGACGGGGTCTACGATGCCCCGAAAGGTAGGGGGTGCATGGACGAAAATATAGCGCGTGTTATATAATTATGTATTATATACTTGTATTCCAACAATTCCACTTTGGTCTGGTATTACATTCGCCGCTAATCGAAATCACCTTTTTATGTCTTGAAAATCAACCAAATTGATCTTTATAAATCACTTCATCGATCTAGGGGTGAACATTGGTGCACAGAAAAGGGGGACGGGGTCTACGATGCCCCGAAATGTAGGGGGTGCATGGACGAAAATATAGCGCGTGTTATATAATTATGTATTATATACGTGTATTCCAACAATTCCACTTTGGTCTGGTAATACATTCGCCGCTAATCGAAATCACCTTTTTATGTCTTAAAAATCAACCAAATTGATCATTATTAATTACTCCATCGATTTAGGGGTAAACATTGGTGCACAGAAAAGGGGGACGGGGTCTACGATGCCCCGAAAGGTAGGGGGTGCATGGACGAAAATATAGCGCGTGTTATATAATTATGTATTATATACGTGTATTCCAACAATTCCACTTTGGTCTGGTAATACATTCGCCGCTAATCGAAATCACCTTTTTATGTCTTAAAAATCAACCAAATTGATCTTTATAAATCACTTCATCGATCTAGGGGTGAACATTGGTGCACAGAAAAGGGGGACGGGGTCTACGATGCCCCGAAAGGTAGGGGGTGCATGGACGAAAATATAGCGCGTGTTATATAATTATGTATTATATACGTGTATTCCAACAATTCCACTTTGGTCTGGTAATACATTCGCCGCTAATCGAAATCACCATTTTATGTCTTGAAAATCAACCAAATTGATCTTTATTAATCGCTTCATCGATTTAGGGGTAAACATTGGTGCACAGAAAAGGGGGACGGGGTCTCCGATGCCCCAAAAAGTAGGGGGTGCATGGACGAAAATAAAGCGCGTGTTATATAATTATGTATTATATACGTGTATTCCAACAATTCCACTTCGGTCTGGTAATACATTCGCCGCTAATCGAAATCACCTTTTTATGTCTTGAAAATCGACCAAATTGATCTTTATAAATCACTTCATCGATCTAGGGGTGAACATTGGTGCACAGAAAAGGGGGACGGGGTCTACGATGCCCCGAAAGGTAGGGGGTGCATGGACGAAAATATAGCGCGTGTTATATAATTATGTATTATATACGTGTATTCCAACAATTCAACTTTGGTCTGGTAATACATTCGCCGCTAATCGAAATCACCATTTTATGTCTTGAAAATCAACCAAATTGATCTTTATTAATCACTTCATCGATTTAGGGGTGAACATTGGTGCACAGAAAAGGGGGACGGGGTCTACGATGCCCCGAAAGGTAGGGGGTGCATGGACGAAAATATAGCGCGTGTTATATAATTATATATTATATACGTGTATTCCAACAATTCCACTTTGGTCTGGTAATACATTCGCCGCTAATCGAAATCACCATTTTATGTCTTGAAAATCAACCAAATTGATCTTTATTAATCACTTCATCGACGGGGTCTACGATGCCCCGAAAGGTAGGGGGTGCATGGACGAAAATATAGCGCGTGTTATATAATTATGTATTATATACGTGTATTCCAACAATTCCACTTTGGTCTGGTAATACATTCGCCGCTAATCGAAATCACCATTTTATGTCTTGAAAATCAACCAAATTGATCTTTATTAATCACTTCATCGATTTAGGGGTAAACATTGGTGCACAGAAAAGGGGGACGGGGTCTCCGATGCCCCAAAAGGTAGGGGGTGCATGGACGAAAATATAGCGCTTGTTATATAATTATGTATTATATACGTGTATTCCAACAATTCCACTTCGGTCTGGTAATACATTCGCCGCTAATCGAAATCACCTTTTTATGTCTTGAAAATCGACCAAATTGATCTTTATAAATCACTTCATCGATCTAGGGGTGAACATTGGTGCACAGAAAAGGGGGACGGGGTCTACGATGCCCCGAAAGGTAGGGGGTGCATGGACGAAAATATAGCGCGTGTTATATAATTATGTATTATATACGTGTATTCCAACAATTCCACTTTGGTCTGGTAATACATTCGCCGCTAATCGAAATCACCTTTTTATGTCTTGAAAATAAACCAAATTGATCTTTATTAATCACTTCATCGATTTAGGGGTAAACATTGGTGCACAGAAAAGGGGGACGGGGTCTACGATGCCCCGAAAGGTAGGGGGTGTATGGACGAAAATATAGCGCGTGTTGTATAATTATGTATTTTTTTATATACGTGTATTCCAACAATTCCACTTTGGTCAGGTAATACATTCGCCGCTAATCGAAATCACCATTTTATGTCTTGAAAATCAACCAAATTGATCTTTATTAATCACTTCATCGATTTAGGGGTGAACATTGGTGCACAGAAAAGGGGGACGGGGTCTACGATGCCCCAAAAGGTAGGGGGTGCATGGACGAAAATATAGCGCGTGTTATATAATTATGTATTATATACGTGTATTCCAACAATTCCACTTTGGTCTGGTAATACATTCGCCGCTAATCGAAATCACCTTTTTATGTCTTGAAAATCGACCAAATTGATCTTTATAAATCGCTTCATCGATCTAGGGGTGAACATTGGTGCACAGAAAAGGGGGACGGGGTCTACGATGCCCTGAAAGGTAGGGGGTGCGTGGACGAAAATATAGCGCTTGTTATATAATTATGTATTATATACGTGTATTCCAACAATTCCACTTTGGTCTGGAAATACATTCGCCGCTAATCGAAATCACCTTTTTATGTCTTGAAAATCAACCAAATTGATCTTTATAAATCACTTCATCGATTTAGGGGTGAACATTGGTGCACAGAAAAGGGGGACGGGGTCTACGATGCCCCGAAAGGTAGGGGGTGCATGGACGAAAATATAGCGTGTGTTATATAATTATGTATTATATACGTGTATTCCAACAATTCCACTTTTGGTCTGGTAATACATTCGCCGCTAATCGAAATCACCATTTTATGTCTTGAAAATCAACCAAATTGATCTTTATTAATCACTTCATCGATTTAGGGGTGAACATTTGTGCACAGAAAAGGGGGACGGGGTCTACGATGCCCCGAAAGGTAGGGGGTGCATGGACGAAAATATAGCGCGTGTTATATAATTATGTATTATATACGTGTATTCCAACAATTCCACTTTGGTCTGATAATACATTCGCCGCTAATCGAAATCACCATTTTATGTCTTGAAAATCAACCAAATTGATCTTTATTAATCACTTCATCGATTTAGGGGTAAACATTGGTGCACAGAAAAGGGGGACGGGGTCTACGATGCCCCGAAAGGTAGGGGGTGCATGGACGAAAATATAGCGCGTGTTATATAATTATGTATTATATACTTGTATTCCAACAATTCCACTTTGGTCTGGTATTACATTCGCCGCTAATCGAAATCACCTTTTTATGTCTTGAAAATCAACCAAATTGATCTTTATAAATCACTTCATCGATCTAGGGGTGAACATTGGTGCACAGAAAAGGGGGACGGGGTCTACGATGCCCCGAAATGTAGGGGGTGCATGGACGAAAATATAGCGCGTGTTATATAATTATGTATTATATACGTGTATTCCAACAATTCCACTTTGGTCTGGTAATACATTCGCCGCTAATCGAAATCACCTTTTTATGTCTTGAAAATCAACCAAATTGATCATTATTAATTACTTCATCGATTTAGGGGTAAACATTGGTGCACAGAAAAGGGAGACGGGGTCTACGATGCCCCGAAAGGTAGGGGGTGCATGGACGAAAATATAGCGCGTGTTATATAATTATGTATTATATACGTGTATTCCAACAATTCCACTTTGGTCTGGTAATACATTCGCCGCTAATCGAAATCACCTTTTTATGTCTTAAAAATCAACCAAATTGATCTTTATAAATCACTTCATCGATCTAGGGGTGAACATTGGTGCACAGAAAAGGGGGACGGGGTCTACGATGCCCCGAAAGGTAGGGGGTGCATGGACGAAAATATAGCGCGTGTTATATAATTATGTATTATATACGTGTATTCCAACAATTCCACTTTGGTCTGGTAATACATTCGCCGCTAATCGAAATCACCTTTTTATGTCTTGAAAATCAACCAAATTGATCTTTATTAATCACTTCATCGATTTAGGGGTGAACATTGGTGCACAGAAAAGGGGGACGGGGTCTACGATGCCCCGAAAGGTAGGGGGTGCATGGACGAAAATATAGCGCGTGTTATATAATTATGTATTATATACGTGTATTCCAACAATTCCACTTTGGTCTGTTAATACATTCGCCGCTAATCGAAATCACCATTTTATGTCTTGAAAATCAACCAAATTGATCTTTATTAATCACTTCATCGATTTAGGGGTGAACATTTGTGCACAGAAAAGGGGGACGGGGTCTACGATGCCCCGAAAGGTAGGGGGTGCATGGACGAAAATATAGCGCGTGTTATATAATTATGTATTATATACGTGTATTCCAACAATTCCACTTTGGTCTGGTAATACATTCGCCGCTAATCGAAATCACCATTTTATGCCTTGAAAATCAACCAAATTGATCTTTATTAATCACTTCATCGATTTAGGGGTTAACCTTGGTGCACAGAAAAGGGGGACGGGGTCTACGATGCCCCGAAATGTAGGGGGTGCATGGACGAAAATATAGCGCGTGTTATATAATTATGTATTATATACGTGTATTCCAACAATTCCACTTTGGTCTGGTAATACATTCGCCGTTAATCGAAATCACCTTTTTATGTCTTGAAAATCAACCAAATTGATCTTTATTAATCACTTCATCGATTTAGGGGTGAACATTGGTGCACAGAAAAGGGAGACGGGGTCTACGATGCCCCGAAAGGTAGGGGGTGCATGGACGAAAATATAGCGCGTGTTATATAATTATGTATTATATACGTGTATTCCAACAATTCCACTTTGGTCTGGTAATACATTCGCCGCTAATCGAAATTACCATTTTATGTCTTGAAAATCAACCAAATTGATCTTTATTAATCACTTCATCGATTTAGGGGTGAACATTGGTGCACAGAAAAGGGGGACGGGGTCTACAAAGCCCCGAAAGGAAGGGGGTGCATGGACGAAAATATATCGCGTGTTATATAATTATGTATTATATTCGTGTATTCCAACAATTCCACTTTGGTCTGGTAATACATTCGCCGCTAATCGAAATCACCATTTTATGTCTTGAAAATCAACCAAATTGATCTTTATTAATCACTCTATCGATTTAGGGGTTCACATTGGTGCACAGAAAAGGGGGACGGGGTCTACGATGCCCCGAAAGGTAGGGGGTGCATGGACGAAAATATAGCGCGTGTTATATAATTATGTATTATATACGTGTATTCCAACAATTCCACTTTGGTCTGCTAATACATTCGCCGCTAATCGAAATCACCTTTTTATGTCTTGAAAATCGACCAAATTGATCTTTATTAATCACTTCATCGATTTAGGGGTGAACATTGGTGCACAGAAAAGGGGGACGGGGTCTACGATGCCCCGAAAGGTAGGGGGTGCATGGACGAAAATATAGCGCGTGTTATATAATTATGTATTATATACGTGTATTCCAACAATTCCACTTTGGTCTGGTAATACATTCGCCGCTAATCGAAATCACCATTTTATGTCTTGAAAATAAACCAAATTGATCTTTATTAATCACTTCATGGATTTAGGGGTGAACATTGGTGCACAGAAAAGGGGGACGGGGTCTTTGATGCCCCGAAAGGTAGGGGGTGCATGGACGAAAATATAGCGCGTGTTATATAATTATGTATTATATACGTGTATTCCAACAATTCCACTTCGGTCTGGTAGTACATTCGCCGCTAATCGAAATCACCTTTTTATGTCTTGAAAATCGACCAAATTGATCTTTATAAATCACTTCATCGATCTAGGGGTTAACATTGGTGCACAGAAAAGGGGGACGGGGTCTACGATGCCCCGAAAGGTAGGGGGTGCATGGACGAAAATATAGCGCGTGTTATATAATTATGTATTATATACGTGTACTCCAACAATTCCACTTTGGTCTGGTAATACATTCGCCGCTAATCGAAATCACCTTTTTATGTCTTGAAAATCAACCAAATTGATCTGTATTAATCACTTCATCGATTTAGGGGTGAACATTGGTGCACAGAAAAGGGGGACGGGGTCTACGATGCCCCGAAAGGTAGGGGGTGCATGGACGAAAATATAGCGCGTGTTATATAATTATATATTATATACGTGTATTCCAACAATTCCACTTTGGTCTGGTAATACATTCGCCGCTAATCGAAATCACCATTTTATGTCTTGAAAATCAACCAAATTGATCTTTATTAATCACTTCATCGATTTAGGGGTAAACATTGGTGCTCAGAAAAGGGGGACGGGGTCTACGATGCCCCGAAAGGTAGGGGGTGCATGGACGAAAATATAGCGCGTGTTATATAATTATGTATTATATACGTGTATTCCAACAATTCCACTTTGGTCTGGTAATACATTCGCCGCTAATCGAAATCACCTTTTTATGTCTTGAAAATCAACCAAATTGATCATTATTAATTACTTCATCGATTTAGGGGTAAACATTGGTGCACAGAAAAGGGAGACGGGGTCTACGATGCCCCGAAAGGTAGGGGGTGCATGGACGAAAATATAGCGCGTGTTATATAATTATGTATTATATACGTGTATTCCAACAATTCCACTTTGGTCTGGTAATACATTCGCCGCTAATCGAAATCACCTTTTTATGTCTTAAAAATCAACCAAATTGATCTTTATAAATCACTTCATCGATCTAGGGGTGAACATTGGTGCACAGAAAAGGGGGACGGGGTCTACGATGCCCCGAAAGGTAGGGGGTGCATGGACGAAAATATAGCGCGTGTTATATAATTATGTATTATATACGTGTATTCCAACAATTCCACTTTGGTCTGGTAATACATTCGCCGCTAATCGAAATCACCTTTTTATGTCTTGAAAATCAACCAAATTGATCTTTATTAATCACTTCATCGATTTAGGGGTGAACATTGGTGCACAGAAAAGGGGGACGGGGTCTACGATGCCCCGAAAGGTAGGGGGTGCATGGACGAAAATATAGCGCGTGTTATATAATTATGTATTATATACGTGTATTCCAACAATTCCACTTTGGTCTGTTAATACATTCGCCGCTAATCGAAATCACCATTTTATGTCTTGAAAATCAACCAAATTGATCTTTATTAATCACTTCATCGATTTAGGGGTGAACATTTGTGCACAGAAAAGGGGGACGGGGTCTACGATGCCCCGAAAGGTAGGGGGTGCATGGACGAAAATATAGCGCGTGTTATATAATTATGTATTATATACGTGTATTCCAACAATTCCACTTTGGTCTGGTAATACATTCGCCGCTAATCGAAATCACCATTTTATGCCTTGAAAATCAACCAAATTGATCTTTATTAATCACTTCATCGATTTAGGGGTTAACCTTGGTGCACAGAAAAGGGGGACGGGGTCTACGATGCCCCGAAATGTAGGGGGTGCATGGACGAAAATATAGCGCGTGTTATATAATTATGTATTATATACGTGTATTCCAACAATTCCACTTTGGTCTGGTAATACATTCGCCGTTAATCGAAATCACCTTTTTATGTCTTGAAAATCAACCAAATTGATCTTTATTAATCACTTCATCGATTTAGGGGTGAACATTGGTGCACAGAAAAGGGAGACGGGGTCTACGATGCCCCGAAAGGTAGGGGGTGCATGGACGAAAATATAGCGCGTGTTATATAATTATGTATTATATACGTGTATTCCAACAATTCCACTTTGGTCTGGTAATACATTCGCCGCTAATCGAAATTACCATTTTATGTCTTGAAAATCAACCAAATTGATCTTTATTAATCACTTCATCGATTTAGGGGTGAACATTGGTGCACAGAAAAGGGGGACGGGGTCTACAAAGCCCCGAAAGGAAGGGGGTGCATGGACGAAAATATATCGCGTGTTATATAATTATGTATTATATTCGTGTATTCCAACAATTCCACTTTGGTCTGGTAATACATTCGCCGCTAATCGAAATCACCATTTTATGTCTTGAAAATCAACCAAATTGATCTTTATTAATCACTCTATCGATTTAGGGGTTCACATTGGTGCACAGAAAAGGGGGACGGGGTCTACGATGCCCCGAAAGGTAGGGGGTGCATGGACGAAAATATAGCGCGTGTTATATAATTATGTATTATATACGTGTATTCCAACAATTCCACTTTGGTCTGCTAATACATTCGCCGCTAATCGAAATCACCTTTTTATGTCTTGAAAATCGACCAAATTGATCTTTATTAATCACTTCATCGATTTAGGGGTGAACATTGGTGCACAGAAAAGGGGGACGGGGTCTACGATGCCCCGAAAGGTAGGGGGTGCATGGACGAAAATATAGCGCGTGTTATATAATTATGTATTATATACGTGTATTCCAACAATTCCACTTTGGTCTGGTAATACATTCGCCGCTAATCGAAATCACCATTTTATGTCTTGAAAATAAACCAAATTGATCTTTATTAATCACTTCATGGATTTAGGGGTGAACATTGGTGCACAGAAAAGGGGGACGGGGTCTTTGATGCCCCGAAAGGTAGGGGGTGCATGGACGAAAATATAGCGCGTGTTATATAATTATGTATTATATACGTGTATTCCAACAATTCCACTTCGGTCTGGTAGTACATTCGCCGCTAATCGAAATCACCTTTTTATGTCTTGAAAATCGACCAAATTGATCTTTATAAATCACTTCATCGATCTAGGGGTTAACATTGGTGCACAGAAAAGGGGGACGGGGTCTACGATGCCCCGAAAGGTAGGGGGTGCATGGACGAAAATATAGCGCGTGTTATATAATTATGTATTATATACGTGTACTCCAACAATTCCACTTTGGTCTGGTAATACATTCGCCGCTAATCGAAATCACCTTTTTATGTCTTGAAAATCAACCAAATTGATCTGTATTAATCACTTCATCGATTTAGGGGTGAACATTGGTGCACAGAAAAGGGGGACGGGGTCTACGATGCCCCGAAAGGTAGGGGGTGCATGGACGAAAATATAGCGCGTGTTATATAATTATATATTATATACGTGTATTCCAACAATTCCACTTTGGTCTGGTAATACATTCGCCGCTAATCGAAATCACCATTTTATGTCTTGAAAATCAACCAAATTGATCTTTATTAATCACTTCATCGATTTAGGGGTAAACATTGGTGCTCAGAAAAGGGGGACGGGGTCTACGATGCCCCGAAAGGTAGGGGGTGCATGGACGAAAATATAGCGCGTGTTATATAATTATGTATTATATACGTGTATTCCAACAATTCCACTTTGGTCTGGTAATACATTCGCCGCTAATCGAAATCACCTTTTTATGTCTTGAAAATCGACCAAATTGATCTTTATTAATCACTTCATCGATTTAGGGGTGAACATTGGTGCACAGAAAAGGGGGACGGGGTCTACGATGCCCCGAAAGGTAGGGGGTGCATGGACGAAAATATAGCGCGTGTTATATAATTATGTATTATATACGTGTATTCCAACAATTCCACTTTGGTCTGGTAATACATTCGCCGCTAATCGAAATCACCATTTTATGTCTTGAAAATAAACCAAATTGATCTTTATTAATCACTTCATGGATTTAGGGGTGAACATTGGTGCACAGAAAAGGGGGACGGGGTCTTTGATGCCCCGAAAGGTAGGGGGTGCATGGACGAAAATATAGCGCGTGTTATATAATTATGTATTATATACGTGTATTCCAACAATTCCACTTCGGTCTGGTAGTACATTCGCCGCTAATCGAAATCACCTTTTTATGTCTTGAAAATCGACCAAATTGATCTTTATAAATCACTTCATCGATCTAGGGGTTAACATTGGTGCACAGAAAAGGGGGACGGGGTCTACGATGCCCCGAAAGGTAGGGGGTGCATGGACGAAAATATAGCGCGTGTTATATAATTATGTATTATATACGTGTACTCCAACAATTCCACTTTGGTCTGGTAATACATTCGCCGCTAATCGAAATCACCTTTTTATGTCTTGAAAATCAACCAAATTGATCTTTATTAATCACTTCATCGATTTAGGGGTGAACATTGGTGCACAGAAAAGGGGGACGGGGTCTACGATGCCCCGAAAGGTAGGGGGTGCATGGACGAAAATATAGCGCGTGTTATATAATTATATATTATATACGTGTATTCCAACAATTCCACTTTGGTCTGGTAATACATTCGCCGCTAATCGAAATCACCATTTTATGTCTTCAAAATCAACCAAATTGATCTTTATTAATCACTTCATCGATTTAGGGGTGAACATTGGTGCTCAGAAAAGGGGGACGGGGTCTACGATGCCCCGAAAGGTAGGGGGTGCATGGACGAAAATATAGCGCGTGTTATATAATTATGTATTATATACGTGTATTCCAACAATTCCACTTTGGTCTGGTAATACATTCGCCGCTAATCGAAATCACCATTTTATGTCTTGAAAATCAACCAAATTGATCTTTATTAATCACTTCATCGATTTAGGGTTAAACATTGGTGCACAGAAAAGGGGGACGGGGTCTCCGATGCCCCAAAAGGTAGGGGGTGCATGGACGAAAATATAGCGCGTGTTATATAATTATGTATTATATACGTGTATTCCAACAATTCCACTTTGGTCTGGTAATACATTCGCCGCTAATCGAAATCACCATTTTATGTCTTGAAAATCAACCAAATTGATCTTTATTAATCACTTCATCGATTTAGGGGTAAACATTGGTGCACAGAAAAGGGGGACGGGGTCTACGATGCCCCGAAAGGTAGGGGGTGCATGGACGAAAATATAGCGCGTGTTATATAATTATATATTATATACGTGTATTCCAACAATTCCACTTTGGTCTGGTAATACATTCGCCGCTAATCGAAATCACCATTTTATGTCTTGAAAATCAACCAAATTGATCTTTATTAATCACTTCATCGATTTAGGGGTGAACATTGGTGCTCAGAAAAAAGGGACGGGGTCTACGATGCCCCGAAAGGTAGGGGGTGCATGGACGAAAATATAGCGCGTGTTATATAATTATGTATTATATACGTGTATTCCAACAATTCCACTTTGGTCTGGTAATACATTCGCCGCTAATCGAAATCACCATTTTATGTCTTGAAAATCAACCAAATTGATCTTTATTAATCACTTCATCGATTTAGGGGTAAACATTGGTGCACAGAAAAGGGGGACGGGGTCTCCGATGCCCCAAAAAGTAGGGGGTGCATGGACGAAAATATAGCGCGTGTTATATAATTATGTATTATATACGTGTATTCCAACAATTCCACTTCGGTCTGGTAATACATTCGCCGCTAATCGAAATCACCTTTTTATGTCTTGAAAATCGACCAAATTGATCTTTATAAATCACTTCATCGATCTAGGGGTGAACATTGGTGCACAGAAAAAAGGGACGGGGTCTACGATGCCCCGAAAGGTAGGGGGTGCATGGACGAAAATATAGCGCGTGTTATATAATTATGTATTATATACGTGTATTCCAACAATTCCACTTCGGTCTGGTAGTACATTCGCCGCTAATCGAAATCACCTTTTTATGTCTTGAAAATCGACCAAATTGATCTTTATAAATCACTTCATCGATCTAGGGGTTAACATTGGTGCACAGAAAAGGGGGACGGGGTCTACGATGCCCCGAAAGGTAGGGGGTGCATGGACGAAAATATAGCGCGTGTTATATAATTATGTATTATATACGTGTACTCCAACAATTCCACTTTGGTCTGGTAATACATTCGCCGCTAATCGAAATCACCTTTTTATGTCTTGAAAATCAACCAAATTGATCTTTATTAATCACTTCATCGATTTAGGGGTGAACATTGGTGCACAGAAAAGGGGGACGGGGTCTACGATGCCCCGAAAGGTAGGGGGTGCATGGACGAAAATATAGCGCGTGTTATATAATTATATATTATATACGTGTATTCCAACAATTCCACTTTGGTCTGGTAATACATTCGCCGCTAATCGAAATCACCATTTTATGTCTTGAAAATCAACCAAATTGATCTTTATTAATCACTTCATCGATTTAGGGGTGAACATTGGTGCTCAGAAAAGGGGGACGGGGTCTACGATGCCCCGAAAGGTAGGGGGTGCATGGACGAAAATATAGCGCGTGTTATATAATTATGTATTATATACGTGTATTCCAACAATTCCACTTTGGTCTGGTAATACATTCGCCGCTAATCGAAATCACCATTTTATGTCTTGAAAATCAACCAAATTGATCTTTATTAATCACTTCATCGATTTAGGGTTAAACATTGGTGCACAGAAAAGGGGGACGGGGTCTCCGATGCCCCAAAAGGTAGGGGGTGCATGGACGAAAATATAGCGCGTGTTATATAATTATGTATTATATACGTGTATTCCAACAATTCCACTTTGGTCTGGTAATACATTCGCCGCTAATCGAAATCACCATTTTATGTCTTGAAAATCAACCAAATTGATCTTTATTAATCACTTCATCGATTTAGGGGTAAACATTGGTGCACAGAAAAGGGGGACGGGGTCTACGATGCCCCGAAAGGTAGGGGGTGCATGGACGAAAATATAGCGCGTGTTATATAATTATATATTATATACGTGTATTCCAACAATTCCACTTTGGTCTGGTAATACATTCGCCGCTAATCGAAATCACCATTTTATGTCTTGAAAATCAACCAAATTGATCTTTATTAATCACTTCATCGATTTAGGGGTGAACATTGGTGCTCAGAAAAAAGGGACGGGGTCTACGATGCCCCGAAAGGTAGGGGGTGCATGGACGAAAATATAGCGCGTGTTATATAATTATGTATTATATACGTGTATTCCAACAATTCCACTTTGGTCTGGTAATACATTCGCCGCTAATCGAAATCACCATTTTATGTCTTGAAAATCAACCAAATTGATCTTTATTAATCACTTCATCGATTTAGGGGTAAACATTGGTGCACAGAAAAGGGGGACGGGGTCTCCGATGCCCCAAAAAGTAGGGGGTGCATGGACGAAAATATAGCGCGTGTTATATAATTATGTATTATATACGTGTATTCCAACAATTCCACTTCGGTCTGGTAATACATTCGCCGCTAATCGAAATCACCTTTTTATGTCTTGAAAATCGACCAAATTGATCTTTATAAATCACTTCATCGATCTAGGGGTGAACATTGGTGCACAGAAAAGGGGGACGGGGTCTACGATGCCCCGAAAGGTAGGGGGTGCATGGACGAAAATATAGCGCGTGTTATATAATTATGTATTATATACGTGTATTCCAACAATTCAACTTTGGTCTGGTAATACATTCGCCGCTAATCGAAATCACCATTTTATGTCTTGAAAATCAACCAAATTGATCTTTATTAATCACTTCATCGATTTAGGGGTGAACATTGGTGCACAGAAAAGGGGGACGGGGTCTACGATGCCCCGAAAGGTAGGGGGTGCATGGACGAAAATATAGCGCGTGTTATATAATTATATATTATATACGTGTATTCCAACAATTCCACTTTGGTCTGGTAATACATTCGCCGCTAATCGAAATCACCATTTTATGTCTTGAAAATCAACCAAATTGATCTTTATTAATCACTTCATCGACGGGGTCTACGATGCCCCGAAAGGAAGGGGGTGCATGGACGAAAATATAGCGCGTGTTATATAATTATGTATTATATACGTGTATTCCAACAATTCCACTTTGGTCTGGTAATACATTCGCCGCTAATCGAAATCACCATTTTATGTCTTGAAAATCAACCAAATTGATCTTTATTAATCACTTCATCGATTTAGGGGTAAACATTGGTGCACAGAAAAGGGGGACGGGGTCTCCGATGCCCCAAAAGGTAGGGGGTGCATGGACGAAAATATAGCGCGTGTTATATAATTATGTATTATATACGTGTATTCCAACAATTCCACTTCGGTCTGGTAATACATTCGCCGCTAATCGAAATCACCTTTTTATGTCTTGAAAATCGACCAAATTGATCTTTATAAATCACTTCATCGATCTAGGGATGAACATTGGTGCACAGAAAAGGGGGACGGGGTCTACGATGCCCCGAAAGGTAGGGGGTGCATGGACGAAAATATAGCGCGTGTTATATAATTATGTATTATATACGTGTATTCCAACAATTCAACTTTGGTCTGGTAATACATTCGCCGCTAATCGAAATCACCATTTTATGTCTTGAAAATCAACCAAATTGATCTTTATTAATCACTTCATCGATTTAGGGGTGAACATTGGTGCACAGAAAAGGGGGACGGGGTCTACGATGCCCCGAAAGGTAGGGGGGGCATGGACGAAAATATAGCGCGTGTTATATAATTATATATTATATACGTGTATTCCAACAATTCCACTTTGGTCTGGTAATACATTCGCCGCTAATCGAAATCACCATTTTATGTCTTGAAAATCAACCAAATTGATCTTTATTAATCACTTCATCGACGGGGTCTACGATGCCCCGAAAGGTAGGGGGTGCATGGACGAAAATATAGCGCGTGTTATATAATTATGTATTATATACGTGTATTCCAACAATTCCACTTTGGTCTGGTAATACATTCGCCGCTAATCGAAATCACCATTTTATGTCTTGAAAATCAACCAAATTGATCTTTATTAATCACTTCATCGATTTAGGGGTAAACATTGGTGCACAGAAAAGGGGGACGGGGTCTCCGATGCCCCAACAGGTAGGGGGTGCATGGACGAAAATATAGCGCGTGTTATATAATTATGTATTATATACGTGTATTCCAACAATTCCACTTTGGTCTGGTAATACATTCGCTGCTAATCGAAATCACCTTTTTATGTTTTGAAAATCAACCAAATTGATCTTTATTAATCACTTCATCGATTTAGGGGTGAACATTGGTGCACAGAAAAGGGGGACGGGGTCTACGATGCCCCGAAAGGTAGGGGGTGTATGGACGAAAATATAGCGCGTGTTGTATAATTATGTATTTTTTTATATACGTGTATTCCAACAATTCCACTTTGGTCAGGTAATACATTCGCCGCTAATCGAAATCACCATTTTATGTCTTGAAAATCACCCAAATTGATCTTTATTAATCACTTCATCGATTTAGGGGTGAACATTGGTGCACAGAAAAGGGGGACGGGGTCTACGATGCCCCGAAAGGTAGGGGGTGCATGGACGAAAATATAGCGCGTGTTATATAATTATGTATTATATACGTGTATTCAAACAATTCCACTTTGGTCTGGTAATACATTCGCCGCTAATCGAAATCACCTTTTTATGTCTTGAAAATCGACCAAATTGATCTTTATAAATCGCTTCATCGATCTAGGGGTGAACATTGGTGCACAGAAAAGGGGGACGGGGTCTACGATGCCCCGAAAGGTAGGGGGTGCGTGGACGAAAATATAGCGCGTGTTATATAATTATGTATTATATACGTGTATTCCAACAATTCCACTTTGGTCTGGTAATACATTCGCCGCTAATCGAAATCACCTTTTTATGTCTTGAAAATCAACCAAATTGATCTTTATAAATCACTTCATCGATTTAGGGGTGAACATTGGTGCACAGAAAAGGGGGACGGGGTCTACGATGCCCCGAAAGGTAGGGGGTGCATGGACGAAAATATAGCGTGTGTTATATAATTATGTATTATATACGTGTATTCCAACAATTCCACTTTTGGTCTGGTAATACATTCGCCGCTAATCGAAATCACCATTTTATGTCTTGAAAATCAACCAAATTGATCTTTATTAATCACTTCATCGATTTAGGGGTGAACATTTGTGCACAGAAAAGGGGGACGGGGTCTACGATGCCCCGAAAGGTAGGGGGTGCATGGACGAAAATATAGCGCGTGTTATATAATTATGTATTATATACGTGTATTCCAACAATTCCACTTTGGTCTGATAATACATTCGCCGCTAATCGAAATCACCATTTTATGTCTTGAAAATCAACCAAATTGATCTTTATTAATCACTTCATCGATTTAGGGGTAAACATTGGTGCACAGAAAAGGGGGACGGGGTCTACGATGCCCCGAAAGGTAGGGGGTGCATGGACGAAAATATAGCGCGTGTTATATAATTATGTATTATATACTTGTATTCCA